>NC_140587.1:392612591-393080091 GCF_964204655.1 Triturus cristatus | reverse complement strand
CTGTCACGCAGGCAGTGAACTTGCTTCTTGTGTTCGGTGTCTTGTCCAGGTGGAAGAGTATGAAATGCATGTCATCTGTATAGGAGAGGATTTTGATGTGTGCGTGGATGATGCTGGCCAGAGGGATCCTGTATGTGTTGAAGTGGGTGCAACTGATTGATGAACCTTGAGTTGGTGGATTTCCTAGCAGAAAGGTGCCAGGTTGACATTGTGTGTTCTATCTGTTAATAAGGATCAGATCCAGTAGAGAGTAGGTTATTGAATGTCAATCTCTTGCAGATGACTGATGAGGGGGTTTGAGACTATATCAAATGCTGCAGAGAGATTCAGGAGATTGAGGGATGCCTTGTCTCCTGTCTAAAGGATCATGTGGATGTCATCAGTAGCGTCAATGAGTGTGGTTCCTGTATTGCGGTTGGGCCTGAATACAGATTGCATGGCATCAAGGAGATGTTGGTTGCTGAGGTGGTCTGTAAGTCATTGCTTGATTAGCTTCTCTAAGACCATTGCTCCATATGGTAAGAGAAGGATGGGTCTGTAGATAGAAATAATAGCTGGATCAGTGGATGGTTTCTTGAGCAGGGGAATGACGGTGGCATGTTTACAGGTGTCCAGGAATGTGACTGAGTCAATGGAGGCGGGTGTTATTGCTATGCTGATTGGCAGAAGTCCTTTGGAGAAGTCTTGGTTGGGGCAAGGGTCAGATGGAGCCCCCGAGTGGATGGTCTTCAGGGTTAAAGCAATTTTGCTGGTGGTGATAGGAGGCCACGAGGTCAGAGTTCATTCATCAGCCACGATGCGATATTGGATCGCGACAGTGACGGAGTACAGTTGAGGTTTGCAGTTGCTTTATATGGAAGCAATTTAGCTACAGAAGAATTCCAAGAGCTTGTTCAAAGGTCTTGTGAAGGGGTGAAGTTGCTGCAGGTGGCAAGGGACAGTGAAATCTTTGATGAAGGCATCAAAGCAACTAGCAAGAGCTGTGCATTTGTTTTCCGCATCTGCTGGTGTAGAGTCTTAGGGCTGATTTTATCTGTGGTTTCTTGACTTGTTCTCCATTTGCATGCCAGTTCCTTGCAGTGGTGTTTGTCAGAATGAGTATCTCTGTGTACCAGCTGGACTGTGATAGGGCTATTACTGCTAGGTTACACTTGAGGGGTGCCAGTGTATGCCGTGATGCAGCTGGGTTTTTGATGGCTTTCATCAAGTTGCTGGTTTGCTTGGGACGAATGGAAGCGCACTCCTCCTAAAAGCTGCAGTGGGTTGTTCTGATGGTGGTAGGTCTGGTGCTCGATGGGGGTGCTGAAACAAATGAGGGCGAGATCTGTCCACATCCCAGATGCTGGCTTGTCGACTGTGATGTTGCTGATTGAGGAGAAAATCAGGTCCCATAGGTGTTCGGCGTTATGGGTTGGTTTGGTGACATGCTGAGTGAGGCCAAGGTCTGCAAGATTTTCTTGAAGAGTTTGGGTCCGTACAGTCTTCTAGGTGAAAGTTAAGGTCTCTTAGGGGGATGAAGATGCTGAGGTTGATGACAATTTGTGTAACAAAGTCTGTGATGTAGCTGGCAAAATTGGTGTGGGGACCAGGTAGTCTGTATACCAGGGTTCCACTTGAGGAGAAGTTGTCTGTGATATCTTTAATGTGAGGTGTTCTATGTAGCTGCTGGGGGTGTCCATTTAGGTGGCACAGCTGATGCTATCTTTGAATGTGATGGCGACTCCACTTCTGGGCTTATGCTGGCAGTTTTGCCTAAAGGTCTTGTAACCGGTAGGGATGGCTGGGGTGAGGTCTGGTGCTGAGGTTGGGTTTAGCCATATTTTCGTGAGAAAGTGTAGATCTGTAGCATAGTTGCGCAGTATGTTCCATATCTCTGTGACGTTTTGGGTGAGCAAGCTGGTGTTGAGGAGAATGCATGCAAGTGTGGCATGTTGTTTGTGTGGTGTTTGGTCTTCATTAGAGTGGGGTGCTGGGCCCTGTTGGTGCAGGAATGGTGAGTGTAGGGTGTGGGAGAGTGCATGAGAACTTGCAGGATATGCTGGTGAATGCTCTTTCCAAGTTGAGTGCTGCGGTGGGGTTGCAGTGTGATGAGCAGTGGCTGAGGCTTAAAAGCATGGGCATGGTCCAGGCATGGTACATTCGCTGATGGCTGCAAACAGGCTTATCTTTGGCATGCGATAGAAGCACAGAGTATTGTGGGCCGGAAACCAGTGATGTCACTTCCTGTGCAGATGGATGATGGGAAATTCAGTGATGTCCCATTCTGTGCAGATGGGCAATTGGAAATTTTTCTTATATATAACTTGAGCCCAAGGCAACCACCATTTTCAGGAATCTGCAGGTCTTCTTTCTTCCCCTACCCGGGAGGCACATTCACTCTGATCTCATGGCTTTGATGACCTAGACCACCTGGATAAAGTGTGTCTCAGGAACAGTGTATCCAATCTCCAGCATCAGATGTTTTGGGGCTGCTGTGCTGTTCATCTTGGAGATAGCCAAATTCCAAGCATAACCGGTTACATCATTCAGTAATTGGCCTTAACCCTTTTATCATCCGCCCTAGCTACAATCTACATAATTGTCATAAAGGACATAAGTAAAAGCATCTTTTTACAGCTGTGCCAGTATGTACCCTTGCACATCAGTACAACCACGTTAAGATTAAAGGACCAAAATAAATGTTTATATCAAAAGGTATTTAGGCAAACAGAATCTAAGAACGTGGTGAAATAATTCAAGAAAAATGTATTATAATGCATACTTACAGAAAGACTTTTAGGCTCTGGTACAAGAATATTGATAAGAATATTGATATCAAAATATAATCTACGATTATTATTGCATCTTAAATATTGCTTCCAAAAAAATCAACCCATTGGAGTTAATAATAAAAATCTACACTCAATGCGACAATATTTGTGTAAGTGATATGTAAGACACAGTATTTATGTTGACTTGAAATCAAACTTGAAGCTAAAAAAGGAAACAAAATGTAAAAGTGCATGTTGCAATATGGCACAGCATAACACCAAATATCCCTGAATGAGGCACATAAATCCTACATGAATCATCAATTTTGCCAATTTAATATTTATTCATTTGGGAAGTTTTACATAGCCTGAACATTGAAGAATAGGCTTCCAGAGCTGCTTACATGAAATCAAAGTCAAGTTGAATGAAGGAATTTATTCAGCAGCAACTGTTTTACTTCTTTTTTGAATGAGGAGGTCGAAGGTTAGATCTGGTTTCAGGCGGGAGTGTGTTCCATATTCTAGGGGCAAATCGGAGGAGGAGCGGTAATAGATTCTCTTCTTTTTGAATTTCTAAGGTTTCAACAGTAGAGCGTCAAAACCTTTTAGGGACCAGCTCATACCAGATAGTTCAAGTTTTGTTACAAGATAAACAGGAGTGTTGAAACTAAGAGCTTTTTGTGTCAAGCAGGCTATCTTGAACTGAATCCTCGCTTCGAGAGGGAGCCAATTGAGTTGTATTGGATCTGGAGTGATGTGATCATGTTTTCTTGAAACTGTGATGAGTCTTGCAGCTGAGTTCAGGGTAGCACTTAAAGGAGCCAGCCTTGCTTTCGGTAACCCTGACAGGGTCACACTCCCATAATCTAAACGTAAGATAACTAGGGATTGGACTGCTAACTGCAAGTCTTCTGGAGGCAGGAAAGGCTTGATTTTCCTTAGAGTGTTTTTTTTTTACGGAGTTTTATATAGCGAGAACTTGACCCTAAGGAATCGGGTATCAGAGCACTTTACATAGCACCAGCTGCATTACATGAGGACACATTCATTTTTGTTAGGCACAGGGAGATTAAGTGATTTGCCCAGAATCACAGGATGTTCAGCGTCATTGCCGAGACTCGAACCCAGTTCCTCAGATTCTATGTTAACCGCCCTAGCCGTTAGGCCAACTCCTCTCCCATTTGAGTTGAGTTGGTGATTGACTTCTCTGGTAGTGGCACATATGTGGTCTTGTATATAATGAAGTATTTGTCCAGAGTTATGCCTAAGTAGCTTGTGGATTCAACAACATGCGGAGAGCAGTTGAGTGCAGTTAGTAATTTAAGCAATACTTTTGTGGGGGTAGAATGAATTTTGGGGGTTGTGGTAAATAATTTAATTACCGGGACTTAATTTGATACAGAAACATAATAAAAATAGCTCAATAAATAAGAGGCAGAATCCGTGGTATTAGAGGTTCGGAATGGGCTTTATTCCAATGGACGATTCGAATCGGTTGCTCCAAGTTCCATCACCACGAAGGTTCAGGAAGTGAAGTACATACATTATTGATAATTAATCACTTTTATACAATAGGCATTACAGTGAAGCAAATACAAGAGGCGTAACAATTGATAGTGTAGATAAAACATACATACGTAGCAAAAGTAGGTGTAACTGGGTGTGACTAAAGAACGTCATTAAGTGTGATGTTATAATAGGGTGGTTCCATGAAAGAATTTCGCAACGTTAGCAGAATTACTTGGCAGAAATGCGCGTGCAGCAGCATGACGTGTGATTGACGTGCAACTAGGGGGTGAAGGGGACTTGACATTTAGCTCTACATGTGGCGACAGATGTCTGGAAGGTCAAGTCAACCTAATCCCAAATCATATCTAACATCCTATGTTTAAAGAACTATGTTATCCAAAAGAGAGGTCTTTTAAAGTAGAATCTTATTCTATACTGCCTATACTGACTGTTAGTGCGTGTACAAGCGTCTAAGTGTCTACACTAGATGCGAGGGCAGAAGTCTTCCATAATAATAAGGCTATGAATTACTTGCATAAAGACAGAGAAGCCGGGCCTTTGCTCGGTAGAGGAAGAATGTTTACTTAAACTACTAGACAGGAATGCATTGGGCAGGGAGCGGAGCAGATAATTTCGAAGGTGAAATACAGTTTTTGGCAGGCAGCAAGCTGATGTCAGGCTTCGTGAGCCGCGCAGGGAATGAGACAAAGTTCATGGTCACAGATGCAGGCTCAGACTGGAGCTTCAGAGACAGAAACCAAGAAAAGCTTGATGACAGAATCAGGGCCTACTTGCCTGGACTGTAAAATGGCATAAGTGAACCATATAAAGCCGGTGGCCTTTCATACTTAGGAATGGAATATCCGGCCTATTCATGGCTGATCTGAAAGAGGACATGTTGACGGTGGACGCACATGTGTTTGCGTCTTCATAACTGGAACTGGAGGGAACATACATGTACTTGTGATTCATACATGAAACCGTTGGGGTCCAAGATAGGGGACATAACTGATCAGAAAAATCCATATTTCCACATTCCCTCCTTGTCCCCTACTTGCCCGTCAAGAGATATCAATCTTCATCAATCCATTGATCTGTTCATATAGCATCATTTGTTCTTCTTTTTTCTTCTGGGACGAATGAAATCTTGGTGATGGAATACACGATGTGGCACACAGACCACAAATCGCTGGTCCACATTGTAGGCATAGACAGCAACTGAATAGTATGAGAAAGCCAATACCTAGGAAGGATAGGACCTTCCATCCAAAGGTAGATAATACACTCCAAAACCAACCGGACCAAGTCCAGGTGCCTGGATTCTGGTGTATCTGGCTTACAATCTTATGAAGGCGGGTTATGGCTTTATATACAGATGGCGAATTTTCTGGTATGAAAATGCAACAACTTGATCCGATGACCCTACAAGCTCCGCCCCTATCGGCCAGGATGACGTCAAGGACAAGACGATTTTGAAGCACAACAATCCGCATAGCAGACTGTTCTTCTGTTAAATTGCCTAAGGCGGAAATAGTTTCGTTCACTACTGCTTCAAGGGTTCTAGTTAATCTACATATCAGCTTACTATTAGTAACGGTACCTATATAGGGAAAGAGACCTTTATTGAAATCTGTGTATTTTTCCCATGCTGTTTCAGTGTAATCGACAATTGGGAGATCTCTCCTTTCTCTATTGTGTACTAAATGAGTATTTCTGTGATAATCGGGAGGAGCTAGGAAAACAGGTGGCAAAAGGAATCCAATGTAGCAGGTACCATCCCAATCTAGAGGCAAACGTACATATGCCGTCTGACCACATATAAAATAGGAATGGCGGGAAGCTCTAAATGTCGACTTGCCTTGATCACTGAATTCTATTACAGTGGTGCATCTACTATGGCCCATATGTATGGAACCATTCTTTCTTACACATAATTCACCTTTTACTGGAAATACTGACATGGCGGGCAAAATTGGGGTACCTTCGGATTCGACATTTAGGATCATAAGATTAAGCGTAAAATTACCTAATCCATATACTTCATTTTCTAGATCAGTTCCTGTTCTCTTGGGAAGTCCCTCCTTGTTAGGGTAGCAGACTTTAAGTAAAACTAAGTTTAAATTTCCCCATACCCAGTTGTCTTGATAAACTGCAGAATTTGAATCTAGGGGATTAATTAAACTAAACCATGCTCCACAGGAGCCGTTGTGTGTGAATGGGTATGGAAAGAGAGGTAGAATTCCTTTATAATTCTGATAGGGAGGGAGTCGGCCACATATCCAACAATTTGTAGCATTGCTAACCTGATGGGAATGATGTAACATACTAATAAACGTATTATTGCGCAGCGCAAATCTATAAGACAACTCATGCGGAGGTAATTCACTAAAAGAATGTTCAGCAGTAACATTATAAACATGTCTAGAAATAGGATAATATATGTGCAACAATATACTTGCAGTAATTATTAAAAGACTTAAGAAAAACAAAATTAATAACGTCACTGTGCAATGACTACGCAGTGATTTACAGTATGCATGTCGTTTCAACATTTTTCGGGTGTTTTCTCTATTCAGATCTAAGGGATACATGTCAGAGACAAATTCAACCGCTTCACCTTGGAGAGGACTTAAACAATCAAATTGCCCGACTGGTTAGATCTGAGTTTTAGTTTATATTGTTCGTGACTACTTGATTCAACCAAAGGAAGCTTTGAGTCAATGGGTGAAGACACACGAGGTGTGGTATTTACATCCGATGGTAGTCCATGAAATTTCTTGATATGACTTGAATGTATCCAGCCTTTCCTGCCTTCGATCTTCACGGCTGTCCTTGTGGTGAGCAAGACCAGTTGCGGCGACCTCCACCTAGGATCCAGCTGAGTCTTTCGATCAAAGTTCCTCACCAAGACCAGGTCCCCCGGAACTACGTCATGGGGTTTCACCTCAGTGTTGTCAGGAAAAGCTGCAGCTACCTGTGAACGACAAGATTGTAGTGCAGACATCAAGGAAGCCAAATAATCTGTCAGCATATTACAGTTAATATCAGTTATTTTACGTGGTATAGGCGTCCCCCACATATTTGGTGGTCTGCCAAAGATCACCTCATACGGGGATAGCCCTGTTCGAGAGTGTGCTACCATTCTCATGTAAAAGAGTGCAACTGGTAATGCTACTACCCAGTCGACACCTTTCTCTCTGCATATTTTGGACAATCTAATTTTCAGGATCTGATTATGTTTTTCTACGAGACCTGCTGCCTCGGGGTGTCGGACACAGTGAAACTTCCACTGATAACCTAACAAAAGTGAAACGTGTTTCATTAGTTCGGATGAGAACGGCTGGCCGTTATCTGAGTAGACAACACGTGGTAAACCGTATCGTGGGAAGAATTCTCGAACTAACTGTTTGGCAGTAGTCGGGGCAGTGTAATCTGAAACCGGGTATGCCTCTGTCCAACGGGAAAGAGCACAGACAACTACGAGAACATATTTGAATCCTCGACATCGTTCCATCTGGATATAATCCATCTGGAGGACTTCAAAAGGGTGATCAGGAGGCTGAAATCCACCCTGTTCTACGGGAATGCTTTTTCCTGGGTTGAACTGACAACAGATCATACAGGTACGAACTTTTTGTTTGGCTGCTGCTCGTAAATGTTTATTGAACCAAATGTGTTGAATGCTGTCTAGCATAGCTTTCTCTCCTAGATGCGCTGGACTATGTATAGTGTTAATAATAACTTGGACCATTGAATCAGGAAGGAACCACACAGATTTTTCCTTCGTCATCCATCCTTGATCCGTTTGGATCCCTCCTAATTCAGTCCATTTCTTTATTTCGTCTGGTGTAGCATGCGTCTGTATGTCAATTACGTCAAGAGCGGGATCTTTAATCGTCATACAATGTGTTGGCGTCGGGACTTTTGTCTTTGTCATGTCGGATGTTTGGGTTTGAGCAGTCTGTTTAGCTGTTCTGTCAGCTAGATCATTGCCTTGAGAAATGATATCAGTAACTTTCGTATGAGCTTTACATTTCATAATTGATATTGCAGTGGGTAGATGTATTGCATCTAATAAGGCATGAATGAGGGGTCCGTGCTGAATGTGGGCACCGTGAGAAGTTAAATAACCTCTCTCTCGCCACAGCACGCCGAAGTCATGTACAACTCCGAATGCATAACGTGAATCAGTGTATATGTTGACTCTTTTATTTGTGGCTTGAATACAGGCTTGTGTCAGAGCGACGAGCTCTGCTGCTTGAGCGGACAAGGTATTTATGCAATTTGTTTCAATGATTTCAGTGTCTGTTGTGACTGCGTAAGCGGCCACTAACTCTCCTGTACTTGTTCTCATACATGAACCATCTACATACAACGTCAGGTCTGGGTCTGACAATGGGACATCTGTTAAGTCTTGTCTGGGTTTCGTCGTGATTGTAATAACTTCAATACAATCATGAGCTAGTGGGTCTGTTCCGATTACGGGTAAAAGTGTGGCAGGATTCAATGTGTTACAACGTCTGATTTCTATATGTGGCTGGAACAATGTTAATTCATACCCTGTAAGTCGCGCTATAGTCAAGTGTTGTGTTTGCGTACGATTCACGAGAACCTCTACTGCATGTGGTACTTGAACTGTCAATGGATGTCCTAACACTATGGCATCGCTTTGTCTGATTGCTAAAGCTGTTGCTGCCACTGATTTCAGGCATGCAGGCAAAGCCTGAGCTACGGGATCTAATGTACTAGAAAAATAAGCACATGGTTTGTGGGATCCTGCCTGTTCCTGTGTGAGTACTGACAAGGCAGTACCTTCGCGTTCTGTAACAAAGAGTGTAAACTGTTTATTGTAACATGGTGTTGCTAAAACCGGTGCTTGGCATAAGGCTTTCTTTAGGCTTTCAAAAGCTTGTGTATGTTCCTGAGTCCAAGGGAGAACAGTCGATGTGGCTGCCTCCTGTGTTGTCAATTGAATGAGTGGTTTTGCTAGAAATGCATACTGAGGGATCCACTGCCTACAATATGAAGTGAGGCCTATAAAAGCCCGCACCTCCTTTTGTGTCTTGGGTATTGGCATGTTAGCTATTAACTGAATGCGGTCGGGTGTAAGCTGCCTTCCCTCCTTGGACAGCGAGTGTCCAAGATAAACAACTCGCTGGACACAGAATTGCAGCTTAGAAGGGGACACCTTGTGCCCTTTTTCGGCTAGAAATTGTAAAACTGTCAGTGATGCTTTCTCACATTCAGGTTCGCTTCTAGCGGTGATCAGCAGATCATCGACATATTGAAGCAGGGCAGTGTTTACTGGCATGTGGATACTGTCGAGTTCTCGTTTCAGTGCTTGGCTATAGATGCTGGGGCTTTCTGTAAATCCTTGAGGTGCGCGTGAGAATTTAAAGCTACGTCCATTTAAACTAAATCCGAACAAGTATTGGCTTTCCGGATCTATAGGGATGCTGATAAAGGCATTCTTGAGATCAATTACAGTAAAGAATGTTGCTTCAGAATCAATAGCTGTCAGTAATGACGAGATATCTGGGACCACAGGAAATTGTGGCACAATGCATTTGTTCAATTCGCGCAGATCAATAACCAATCGATATACTGGCGGGGCCTTTGGATCTGTTCGTTTAAGAATCGGAATTATCGGGGAATTACATACATTGGAGTCTGTTTCCACAACCACTCCTTGGGCAATGAGCTCGTCAATGATTTGTAGTAAAGCCACTACAGCATCTGGTGGTAACTTGTATTGTCGCATTCGTGGTAGTACCACTCCTGCCTTTAGTGTAACTCGATATGGTGTAATATTCATGCAACCAACATCAGTAGGGCCTTGTGCCCATAAATGTGTAGGTAAAGTCTGCAGTCGGGGATCCATGTCTCGAGACACATAGTGACCTTTGAAATCACGTAAAAACAATCTTACTCCTTCCGGAGAACAACATATTATAGCTCCTAGAGCTTTCAGGGTTTTTATACCTAACAAGTTTTCTGGACATGATTTAGTAAGCAATAAATCTGTAGTTCTGGTCAAGGGTCCTATCGTAAGTGGAAGAGGCTGTGATACTTCATTAACAATAGGTTTTCCTGAAAAACCAAGGGAAATATTCTGTGAGCCTGAGAGGGGTGCCCCTGGAACTTCACTGTGTTTTATTGTCGTTCGACTTGCCCCTGTATCAAGTAAAAATTTTCTATCTTGGCCTAATAATTCACTATGTACATAAGGTCCTTCTTGGTCTACAGGGACCTCGATAAGGGGTAAGTCAACTTCCCTCTCTAGGCTGGTTCATGCATATCGTTGATAATCAGGATAGTCGTACTGTGCGGTCTGGTACAGCTGTCGTGTCGTGGTTTGTGTGGCAGCAACCGGCAGCGCTGGTGCAGCTGGCACAAACTGTATAGACTGTTGTGGAGCTGGCATGGACTGTGCATGCTGCGGGGCTCCTTGTTCATTCTGATCCTGTCTAGGTGGCCGTGGTCTTTCCTGTGTTTTACCTGTGGCGATATTACGCTTCAGGACTGGGCAATCGTGTATGTAATGTCCTGGCTGTTTACAATAGTTGCATGTCCCTTTTACAGGTCCTGCTGACTCACCGGAATGTGCCGTACCCTTTTTATGTCCTTCAGCTGGAACTGTCTGGGAGACTAGCATTTTCATTTTCGTGTCTTTCATGCGTCTTTGTTCATGTTCTTGTTCCTCTCTAATTCTATTGTAATGGTACTGTAACATTTGTAACATTTGTGATGGGGTATTACCTTGCCAGGTACTCTCGAATTTTAATACTCTATTCTTCACTTGGGGCAAGGAATTTTCAACTAATTTTGTCACAAACAGATGTGGGTATGATTCGCTACTTGCTTTTATGCCACTATTTATACCAAAACATTTTTCAAATCGGGCATAGAAATCACTAGTGTCTTCATCTTGCTTTTGTTTACAAGCTGAGATTGCACCCCAGTCTTCCTTTTTCGTAGTTAATAAACGCGGCAGTACCTGTACTAGTAAACCTGGTAGTGCTTTAGTTTTGTCCCCAAGCCCCGAACCTGGACCTCGGGCCTTTTCTTCATTTTCTAATGCTGTCCAGTCTATCTTTTGGTCTCCCACCTCCCACTCTTTTTCCTTGAGTTTTTCATAAATGCCAGCAGGCATTAATACCTTTAATATTGTCATAATGTCGGGATAGGTATACTCTCCCATGAGTAACATGTCTTTAATTTCTCGGTGGAAACCCGCTGGGTCTTTGTCATGACTGGGTACCACTTTCTTCATTTCTAACAATTCTATTTTCGATATGGGCGTATATACAAATACACGTTTAAACTGATTGTCCTCGCCCTTTATTGGGTGTACTTCTCGTAAGGGATTCTGTCTGTCCATGTAATACATCGGTCTTTCCTTGATGGGCAGTGAGACATGTTCTGGGCATACAAAAAGAATGTACTGCTTTCTTGATTCTAGTATTTCTTTAATTAGCTTAGTACCTGAACCTCTCCATCTATTCGTGAGTAATTCAGTCAATATATCAGGTAAGGGACCAGGATCTGAATGTTGGCTTTTATATAGTATAAGAAGTTGTTGAATCATATAAATCCCAGCTAAACGCTGTTCATCTGGGGTGAGGTTCAAAAATGTGTGTGCTACTGTATCATCACCATATTTTCCGGGACTGTCAACCCAATGAACGGCTGACCTGGCTAATTCTTGTTCATCCATAGAATCGAGTAAATGGTAACCCCTTCGTTCTCGGAGTAATTTGTCAGCGGCTTGGAACGAATGCTCGGGGGACCTTATATTTATTATAGGTGTTTGGAAATTCCTGTTATTATCTGGACATATCGGACGTATCGGGTCAGTAAAACATCTAGTACTACTACAAGATCTTCCTCTACCTACATAGGCTATGGTTTCTGACTGTCCTGTGGACAGTCCTGATCCTTCCTCCTCCTCGTTTTGTTCAAACCGGTCTACCGCTAATCTCTCTTCGTGTAGGCGTTCTATTTCTTTACGGATCTTTCTGCACATGGCTATTATACATTTTTGCCTATCATGTCTCCCTTCTGATATATTCTGGCTCCATCTGGTAAGAGTTTCCATTGTTTCCGGGTCTACCCCCGGTCGGTCTTGATTTCTGATCACACAATTTATGAGGAAACGTAACAGTTCCCCCTGTATCTCCACTTTCTGGTATTCCATAGCTCTGTTAATACATTCAGAATCTCGCCCTGTTTGGACAAAATTATATATATTATCTAGATGCATAGTCATTCCTGGTAGCTTCCCTAAATACACCGCGGCTCGTCTGATACGTAATGATGCCATGATCATTTCGTCCTCTTTGCCGGGCACAGGGTCATATCTACAATCTATAAGAAGTTCCATAAGCGTGCGGGCATTTATGAGTTTGGGGGTACGTGGATGTGCTGACTCTTGAAAAGCAAGTTTATTTATTCTGGGTGGCGTAGAAAAAATGTTGGTAGCACCTCCGGTAGCCCCGTCTGGGGTATCGGGCGTGAAAGGATTCGTAGAACGCGATACAGCAACTATAGGTGTGGACACAGATATAGAAGTAGCTGTAGGAACAGATGTGGAAACAGGTGTGCTTAACGGAACTTGTGTCAGGATTTGTTGTTGTAGAGATACAGATACAGGATCTTGGCGTTGAACCTCCCCGGCCGACGGTCTATGTGGGGCGGGGTTAGCATACTCGGGAGCTGCGTCATCTAAGTATGAGGAAAGAAAAACATCTTCTGCGGTTCTAGGATGCCCCTTAGGATGTACTTTTATTGGAAATAATGGGGGTGGCAAGTCTTTTGGTATCCCCGGAGTAGCCTTAGGTAATCCCTCGGCCAGAAGGGGATACATACCCTTCATAAGGGCATTTCTTTGTCTGTCTACTTGTTCTGATTTCACTCGTGTACCTTCTTCAATTAATAGATTTTTTCGGACTTTATTTGAGTTCTCTTTATTTTTCTCTTCCTGTCGGAGTGCTTTTTCTGTACGTCTATGAGATTCTTTGCGCCATAACTCAACGGCGTCTTTCTGTGACTGTCTGGCTTTCCTTTTCCATAACTCTTCCTCTACTTTCATGATGCACTCTGCATCCCAGGTCCCAGCTGCGGGCCACCTCTGACTTTCTGGTAATTCCTTGGTGTAGTCTACCCACAAATCAAGAAATAGTATAGCGTCTAAGCCGTGCTTATGATACATGAAGTACCCTGGAGTGTCCCTAGGAGGAATAGGAACAGCTTCTTCGAGTACCCCTTTTCTAGTTGTGAACTGTCTTAATTTCGAAAAGAGCGGCATATTGAGAACTGGTCTGATACTTGATCTTGAACAAACTTAATACAATAAACACGATAATGAACAGTCATTCATACCACAATATGCAGAACGTATTAACACATTTAACATTTAACATTTAAATGAGCAACAATGATGATGACGATTCTAAGGAAAACTTAATCACTAAACATAATACTCGGCATTATCTGAATTATTCTGAATTTATATACTTGATATACTAGATATACTGCTAAACAGTACAGATACACTGCTGAAACAGTGCAGACCGGATTTGTGTACCCAAACCCGTCTTGACCGGCACAACCTATGTGCACGTCAGAACGCCTCCCCAGTAATGGTACTCACCGGGTAGCTCGGAACGGAAGGCCTCGGAACGGAACTGAACTGGACCGGACTGGACTCGACTCGACAACTTCGGACACTTCTGAGCTTCGGAAACCTGGTGGGCCTCTGTATACCTCGGATCTTGCTCTCTCAGCTAGGCTCTGGTCGGGATACTTCGCACTTCTCACCGCCTCGTCTGGGTGTTGATCGCAGCCTCAGTCGCCCCCGCTTGACCGGAGGGAGATACAGGAAATCCTGCTGGTACGCGTTGTTGTCCGTCCAGCTGTGGCAGGAGACCGGGCCTGCAACGCACCGCCGGCGCGTGAGATGAGAAAGTGTCCCTGTTCGGGCGCCATTCATGTGGTAAATAATTTAATTACCGGGACTTAATTTGATACAGAAACATAATAAAAATAGCTCAATAAATAAGAGGCAGAATCCGTGGTATTAGAGGTTCGGAATGGGCTTTATTCCAATGGACGATTCGAATCGGTTGCTCCAAGTTCCATCACCACGAAGGTTCAGGAAGTGAAGTACATACATTATTGATAATTAATCACTTTTATACAATAGGCATTACAGTGAAGCAAATACAAGAGGCGTAACAATTGATAGTGTAGATAAAACATACATACGTAGCAAAAGTAGGTGTAACTGGGTGTGACTAAAGAACGTCATTAAGTGTGATGTTATAATAGGGTGGTTCCATGAAAGAATTTCGCAACGTTAGCAGAATTACTTGGCAGAAATGCGCGTGCAGCAGCATGACGTGTGATTGACGTGCAACTAGGGGGTGAAGGGGACTTGACATTTAGCTCTACATGTGGCGACAGATGTCTGGAAGGTCAAGTCAACCTAATCCCAAATCATATCTAACATCCTATGTTTAAAGAACTATGTTATCCAAAAGAGAGGTCTTTTAAAGTAGAATCTTATTCTATACTGCCTATACTGACTGTTAGTGCGTGTACAAGCGTCTAAGTGTCTACACTAGATGCGAGGGCAGAAGTCTTCCATAATAATAAGGCTATGAATTACTTGCATAAAGACAGAGAAGCCGGGCCTTTGCTCGGTAGAGGAAGAATGTTTACTTAAACTACTAGACAGGAATGCATTGGGCAGGGAGCGGAGCAGATAATTTCGAAGGTGAAATACAGTTTTTGGCAGGCAGCAAGCTGATGTCAGGCTTCGTGAGCCGCGCAGGGAATGAGACAAAGTTCATGGTCACAGATGCAGGCTCAGACTGGAGCTTCAGAGACAGAAAGCAAGAAAAGCTTGATGACAGAATCAGGGCCTACTTGCCTGGACTGTAAAATGGCATAAGTGAACCATATAAAGCCGGTGGCCTTTCATACTTAGGAATGGAATATCCGGCCTATTCATGGCTGATCTGAAAGAGGACATGTTGACGGTGGACGCACATGTGTTTGCGTCTTCATAACTGGAACTGGAGGGAACATACATGTACTTGTGATTCATACATGAAACCGTTGGGGTCCAAGATAGGGGACATAACTGATCAGAAAAATCCATATTTCCACAGGGTGATAAGGAGAAATTCCATCAAGAGCGTGTTTAGCATAATGTGATTGTGTGTTAACCAGTGTTGAGTTTCCAGCAGGGCAAGGTTAAGAATTTTGATGTCTTCAGGTGAGGGACTTTTCATGTACAATTGAGTATCATCAGTGTACATGTGATTCTGTATGTTTTAGTGATACAGAAATTCCATTAACAGGTTGAAAAGCATTGGTGAAAGTGCAGATCCTTGAGGCACTCCAGTAGAGACTGGCATACTTTTAGAAAGGGATTGGTTGACTTTGATTATTTGCATTCTGTTATGTAGGAAAGAGGCAAACCAGCTTAAGACTGGGTCAGATAACCTCATCCTTTTCTTAAGAAGATAAATTATGTTGTCATATTTAACTGTATCAAACACTGAGGAGAGATCAAGAAGTATAAGGAGGCAATGTAAAGGAGTCTCAGGACATCATCTACAATGTGTGTTACAGCTGTTTCCATGGTGTGACCTGATCTAAAGCCAGTCTGGTATTGGTCAAGGAGTTGAAACTTCTCAATGTGGTTACAGAGTTGAGTCTGTACGTATTTCTCAAGCAGTTTGGCTAGAGACATGATGTTCATAATTGGATGGAAGTTGCTGAGGTCTAACAAGTCTACATTTCTTTCTTTTGGGACCTGACCTATCTTTAGGCAGAATGGAATCCAGCCCTGTGAGAGTGATTCATCGACAATCTTTGACCTCAGCAGGAGAATAGTTAATCTACGCTCTTTGAAGAATTTGGCTGGTAGAAGATCATTGAAGTGGTTAGAGGGTTTAAGTAATGTTATTGTTTTGAGTATGTCAGCATCATCCGGTAGTTTAAAGCTATTCCATAATGCATTATTTTTTGTAGTATAATCAGCTGATTCAGAAAGAGGGAAATTCAAAAAGGGAAGCCACGGGGAGGGGCGGGGCTGGGTCTAACTATGAGGCTGAGTGGATGCAACTTGCTATTTCGAATCAATCTTCCTTGACTTGTTATTGGAGTGAATCCTTGATTGCAGAGAGGTGGTTAGTTGAATGGTTAGGTTGTTGTTTGATGATTTCAAATAACATTTTGGGTCTGGTTTTGGCGTTATCCAGTTGAGACCTAAAGTGTTCAGCTTTGGTGCTACGGATGAGTTTGTTATACGAGCTTCTTGTCATCCTCAATTGCTTAAGGTGAGCTATGGAAGGAGAGTATCTCCATGATCTCTCCGCAAGCCTTAGCTTACGTCTTTCCTCATTAAGCAAGCCAATAAAGCAGGGTTTGGAATGCTTGTAGGGAATTCTTTTGAGTTGCTTTGGAGCAATTGAATCAAATATGTCTGTCATGAAATGGATGTAGTATTCGGTAAGATCATTCAGATTTGTCATGTTAGAAGAAGGAGAAAGAAGGTTGTGGCTAATGGAAGTTAGATCGGTTATGCTGATATCTATCAGATCTCTAGACCATTGCTTGGTCATACAAGGTTGACCTTGTCTGAACAGCACCTTTTCCAAGATAAGAAAACAGATTAGGTAGAGATCCGACCAATCACAGGGTGATATGGCTTTCAGTTGTAATACATTATCCTTTAAGATGATTAGATCGAGGGTAGAACCTTTATTATGGGTAGGTATGTTGCATGATTGGGTGAGGTTTAGGTCAGAAAGGAAGGCATTGAAGGTGTTCAGTATGGGATTATTTGCATTGTTTCTGTGGAAGTTGAAGTCCTCGAGGAATATATGGTTAGGGTGTTGGTCAGAGTTAGAGGATATGGTTTCCATAATTTGTTCTATGAATTGAAGGTTTTTTCCCAGGAGTAGTAGATCATATGGAGTTTAAATAGCAGCTTCTTGTTTTTCCAAATTTCAATGCTAAGGTATTCACATAGGAGCAGTTTTTGCATGTCTCAGGGTGAGCATAAAGCAATAGATGCAAGCTATCCCACCTCCAACCTTATCAGGTCTATACAAACTGATGATGTCATAGTTAGGAGGCACTAAGATGTCCAGAATAGTTGAAGAGGTGTCATTGAGTCATGTTTCAGTTAAGATCAGGAGGTCAGTTGCATGTGTAAGCATGAGGTCAACAATGTCAGCTGCGTGTCTCACCCCAGAGCTATAGTTAAGAAGCATAGATTAGACATGCAATTTGGTAACTACTGCTTCTTGATGTGATGTGTGAAAAATAGATTATCCTTGTTTATTGATTCAAGATTGAGACTGGGTTCTCTAAATGTATTGGAGGTAATAGTTTGGATATTGATTGGTGAGGGACATGGGTCATTATGAGTGGAGTTGTATGATAACAGAAGGGAGTAAATATTGGCATCAGATTGAAGATCAGTGACCACCCTTTGGGGTCTGGACTCCGGATTGAGGTGGGGTCGCGATCTCCAATTCAGGATCAGCGGGTTCTTGTTTTTTATGATCGAAGTCTCACACCAGTAGTGACTAACCATTGTGGGTATGTTGAGCAGTTTTGTCTCGGGGGCTCTGTTGGTCTCAGATGGCAGGTTGGGATTTCAAAGCTTCTCCATCTTCACAGTGAAGTGGAGCAGGTTCTGTGGTTCGGACATTGGCTAGTTGAAGATCATGCTGAAGATCATCAAGCTTCTTCTCAATGGAGGGAGGGTCTGAAGTATGGTTGGATGTCTAGAGGTAGATATCCAGGGCACCCCTCAGAGGAGGGAGGGGTGATTAGGGAGGTGGATTGCTCGTAGGCTTGAAAGGAATTAGTTGGTGAAGGGACCGCAAGATGCAGGCTAGTAGATGGTGTTTCACAAGTGAAGAATGGAAGGGGGGTAGAAAGAAGTGTAAAATTTGCTTTGTCTAGGTGTTAAATGGTAGCGGCAGTTTCAGTCGATAACCTTTCAAGTATTTGCCCGGCGGTAATCGCCTCTCATACCACTCGATAATTTACCAATGAAAGAGGCAGGCGCCGGAGACTGGAAGGCAGGAAACAAAGTTTTATTCCGTCGGAGCAGAACACATCAGATCAGACAGCAAGGTATCGTCACGAGGTGCTCTAACTGCATCTCTGAGACCTGGTCTCTTATACACAGGTTTATTGCTTTATTACACATAGTACATTCTTGAGATTCCCTTGATGTATGAGAGAACATCCCCTGAAGCCCCGGCTCAGATCCGATCCCACACATAGCTACAGTAGAAGTTCCCACCTTACCCGCAGTAGGAGATGGCTATCGCGCAGCAGGGTATTCCGCCAATTCCCGGGGGTGTGTGTGACCGGTCGGGTCTCAGGGGGTAGGGGCTTTGATCTACTGTAATCCCTTTGATGTGGGGTGTTTCCCTTACGGTAGGGGCAATAAACTGTATCCGCAGGGCTAGGTGATGGCCTGGGACCAGTTCGGACAATGGGGCGCAGAGGAAGGGGGTTATCAAAGGAGAGGCATGACCATGTATGGGATGTCGGTCGGATGTGGTTCCGTAGCAGGGTCGCGCAGAAGGAGAGGGTTTACGGCCTGTATGAGAGAGCGGGGGTGGCCGGCGCACGGGGGATGCTCGCAGCGCCAGGGGAAAGCGCTGGCGATCGAGAATGAGCGGGGAGAGAGTGGGGTGCCTAAAATGGCGGCCGTGCATTCGCTGTGCGTGGCGCTGGGGAGAGGCAAGATGGCGCAGATAATGTTCAGTTTGCAAGCTAAATTTCCACAGTCCTCCCTTTTAACATATCTCGCCAGCTTGCCTGGCCGTCATTTATCTTCGTTAACCTTCAGCTATAATATCGTTAATGTCTTTCGTACATTCCTTAAAGATACAGAGTTTTTAGGGCAGGCAGGAGTAATCTGACATATTTGCTTATAGTTACATACAGGTGATAAAGTAGGCGAGGAGGTAGTACATACAGAGTTACATCAGCTGTGCCGCATGTCAGGCCCAGGGACAGGAGGAGGGGAGTTTGTTTGAGCACAAATAGGATACTGTAAAGCAAACAGGATGTCTCTGGCAAAACAAGGGATATTTCATACATTACTTAAGGCCCAGACATTGTGTGAATCGAAAATAGTCAGTATAGTCGTGTACATGGCTGGTGTTGTATGAATGTCACTATACAAAGTTACATTTTCTTAACCTCTCAGTGTACAGTCGGAAGTGATTGATGCAACATCATGAAAACTTGATAGGAAGATAAAAAGGTGGTTGGGAGAGGATTTTCAACTTTGACATGGGTTCTTCTTTCCAGTGTCCTTTTTTATAAAGAGCCATCACTGGTAAGCTCTTATTGTTGTTCTTCTTTCGTTGGCACTGTTGAGCACCGGCGGTGGAGCTAAGGTCCAGCTCAAATCCAATTTCTCACGTTGCAGGGTGTGACCATTCACTGTTCTCCGATCACAGCCCTGTTCCTTAACACAGTTCACCATAGGTACTTTGAGACAGGGTACCTGCTTTTTGTTCTTCTGTAGGTAAGTCAGATTCATAATCCATATAAAAGAGGGTGAGAGAGAGAAGGGTGTGACGTGCTTCGGGATGCCGAGGGAAGAGGGGGTGGAGTGGGATCGGATCAAAAATGTGGACCAAGGGGAGCAGAATCTTCCAGCACTGGGCCCATCAATCGGGCCCGACGGGTTGAGACTTCAGGCACGCTGGTCGGTGAGCAGGGGGCCTCGATGTAGCCCTTCGCGCTTATCATCCTGAAAATGGTGTCTCGTCTCACGCCCTTTTTGCTTCGTAGCTTCCCCCTTGGTCGATGTCATAGATGTTCCATGGTCTGCAGCCAGGCTGTGCATCACGTCCGACCCCTCCCTTCCGATGGCAGCACGTTATCTTTAAATGGGTACAAGAAACAAAAATCTTAGAGAGTTGGCAGGGAAGACATTTACATACTTCATCCTCTCTCCCAACCACCGAGTGATTGCGGACATGCTTTTATCGGTTGCTGTATGATTGGTGTCTATTAACTCTGATGTTAGTGTGTGCGTTACTAATCTATTAATCATTGCTGTGGTGCAAGTTTCTGTGGGTGTCCATGCCCATCGTCTGGCCCTCTAGGTGCCGATTCCTGCGCCCGATACTGGTTGCAGGGAGCCTGACATCTGTCAACCTTCTAGTCTATTAAAAATTCGAACCAGCTTCTCCGGCAGAGGCTCGTTCGTCTCAACACAAGTTTTGTTAATACATATTTCCTTCCAAGGACTGCTAAGTTTATGAAAAGAAAGTGCGAGGTGCTACTGTCACGGGTTCACGAGTATCCATTTCGGGGAGGAACATAAGCTAAGCATTATTTTTGCTGGCGACAATAGGTAACCCTTTATCAGTTTAGGCGATGCATTATTAGTGAATGAGGTCATCTGCTGTTTCGTTCGAAATACTCTGAGGCGGCTAGTATAGGGCTGGGGTTATCTTGGGAGAACGGGGTGCTTTAGACATTCTATTTCGGGGTAATTGGGCGTGGGTAATTCTGGGCGGTGGAGATGGTGTTGTTAAAGCTCTGAAAAACGGAAACCACTGACATATAGTCCCCGTGATGAGGGCCAAATTGGGAGACATCAGTCGTCTTACCTGTCCTTTCTTTTCTCAGCCAATTAAGCTCAATATTTGTAGAAAAGAGAGGTAGTAACGTGGCAGAGTACGGTCGTTTTGTTTCAGTCAATTTGTTCGAACACCACCGTGCTCCAGGCCAATTATGCATTTACCGAAGAGGTATGTGTCGTTAATTTATTCAAAAAGAAAAGAGGGTAAGAAGGCTTTTTAGTGAGGGAGTGAGAGAGAGAGAGAGAGAGAGAGAGAGAGAGAGAGAGAGAGAGAGAGAAGAGAGAGAGAGAGAGAGAGAGAGAGAGAGAGAGAGAGAGAGAGAGAGAGAGAGAGAGAGATGTGCATCAAGTAGGCTATTTGGCATACATATGACACAAAACGAGAGAGACATGGGTAAGATAATAGGCCACTTGGTGCACACACAACATGGAGTAGCATGGGTCTGTTCCATGTAAGAAAACACAAGCGGGGAAAAGACATAAATTCGGTGATCACGTACACACAAATGCCGGATAGGGTGTGACAGTACACGTATCAAGCGCAGAAACTTAAGACGGAGACTCAGGGCCACGTTGAGTATCGGGACCTCTCCTTTCCTGTCCTCCTTTCCTATGCATGCTGCGTACTTTCAGTATTTTGTAGTTTGTCCTAGGGGGTGTCGGACCCTTTATTCTCCTCCCTTTGATCGATGGGCGAGCACTTCAATCATACAGTGACGCCTTCTTCAAGTGACCTAAGCATGAGATGCACACACATTCATACCGTGTAATCATAGCACACACGCACAATCATGCCATACAGTTTCTCATGTTCTCAATGGTGGTCTGCACTTCACGCACTATCTCACAACGTTTGTCTAAATTTTCCCTGATATTGGACTCGGTGCGGTCCATGTCCACTTCATTCTTCAGTCGGAGCTTCGTTGTGACCTATAGAGGGGAAAAAGAGGGGAGGGGATGTGCAGTATTCAAAGTACCCCAGCGCGCGCAGACACGAAAAAGTTCTACTTACCACGTACCAGGCTAGTCGCAGGAATGGGTGATACCACAGACCTATTATTCTTTTTGTCCGAGACAAAGATGCTCTAATTTATTTCATTTCCTAAATTCGGGTTCCCTTGTCATACATGCATTTCTCAATCGGTCGTGTATTAAGGTGCAAGATACCATACCTTGCGTTCGGCATATACCCTGAGCTATGGTTGACCATTGTTTAACAACTCTTGGAAAAAGATAGGTGTGATGGGTACAAATTCCGTTAATCAAAAAAGATTCAGGCAAATGGGGACTGCATTATCTGTTTTCTATTGCTTGGGAGTAACAATCATTTATTCAAATGAAGAAATCTTTATCAACCTATGTGATTAGTCATGGCACTGATTCCGTAATTCTTTCAAGAGACCCTTTATTTAAAACAATGTCAGCATACAAGATACGGGCCTACAACCGTTCAGGCCGGCCACGTGGTGGGAGGCGTCGAGTGTCATGAGCAACGCTACTACGGCATAAAATCGGTTCCCTTCCCGCCCCTCCCCGACCATCATGTGTGGAAGCATCGCATATATATATATATATATATATATATATATATATCTCTTTTTAACACAAATGTCACATGACTGGGACGCCACAAGGGTTTGTAGGCCTCTCCTACATCGGCGCCATCTTGGGGCGAGGTCGGGCCAGAGTACAGTCTAAGTCTTTCCATGAATTAGCTGTTGGACCAGAATTCCTTTCAGTAGTTCGAGAACTTTCGTTAGCGTCAACTTTGCGTCAGCATGGCGTCACTGCGACCCCGTGGAAATGCCATGGTTCGTTATTGGGGCGGGGCAGCAGGCGGGTTCTTCCGCCGACGCTTCGAACCAGTCTTTCTCACTGCACCAAGCGGAGGCAAGGTGGCTGCCGTCCGGGGCAAAGAGCAGTGGCAGCGGTTTGTCCTTACCGGAAGTCCGTGGGAGTCGAGTGTCAAATGACTCCAGCCGATTCTGCAAGGCTGGGGGGAGCATTTTGTCAAGGGTGGGGCCCACGCCCAAGCAGACAAGCTTTCGAGTCCAGAATTGTCTCACGGTGGGCTTTAGGCCTGGATCCGGAGGAGCCGACCACCGGAGTTCAAGGGCAGCAGTAGCAGCAGCTCTTCGGTACAGCCACCGGAGAGGAGCCAACAGCAGTAACAACGGCAGTTCGGATGGTACTGCCACCGGGGTGATTCCAGTAGCAGCGACGACAGCAGTTTGGATGGTATCACCACCGGGGTGGGTCCCCGATTATTTGGCTGCGGGGGCCCACTCCTCGCGTCGGGCGCTAGTGGCGATCCTGGTGAACCCGTGCTTGGGCGGTTGTCCGGTGCTCGCGTGCAGCGGCAGGGTGCAGCTCAGCTGGCCGGTGAGTCAAAGACGGTTGGGTGCAGCTTAGCTGGCCGGCGAGTCAAAGACGGTTGGGGTGCCCTCATCTGCTGGCGAGCCTCCACCTGGGGAGGTGGGGGAGGCCCGTCCGCGTCGCTTCCCCCGGCCAGGGCACCCCTCCGTTATTGAAGAAAGAAGAAAAGAATGGGAAGATCCGCACAGCGTGTCAGGGTGCAACTCAGCAGACCGATGAAAAAGATGGCTGGGGCGCCCTCATCTGCTGGTGAGCCTCCACCTGGGGAGGTGGGGGAGGCCCGTCTGCGTCGCCTCCCCCCGTCAGGGCATCAGCCATTATTGAAGAAAGAAGAAAGAAAACGGGAAGGCCCGCACAGCGTGGCGGACTCCGCCTTGGTGTTGCCAGAACTTCGGCGCTTCGTATAGCCTCCGGCCTATTCGCACAGTCGTCCGCCACTGATGTCAATGGATTTTTGCATGGCTTTTATAGCCCAAAGCCGACTAAAAGAACCGCCCAAAACAGGCCAATGTTGCAATTTCGAGGAAGGAGAGGCGAGGACGGTGTCACGTGGACGTTAAGGCTTTGGGATGGAGGTTGCAGCAGACTGTCATGTAAATAGTTGTTTAAAACGTGTTTTAACCTGTTTACCCTGTTGGTGTGTTTGTTATATCTCATAAGTTATTAAAATGTTATAACTATACTACTTCGTTGGAGTGTTTGTACATATTTGCAATCTGACGACGAGCACAAGGAGGTTACTGTGCAATCGGAAAAATAACATAGCCCAATTGTGCGCGATCTAGTCCTAGTTTGGTGACGTCGATGGTGGGTGTCAGCAGGCTTCCGTTTGTGCAGGATTTTGTCATGCTTATTGGGCGGGGTGGGCAGTAGGGCAGACATGTTTAGGTAGCGAGAGTAATGGAGTCGGGCTACCTCGTGGCCGTCTCGACCGTGAGCTTGACTCCTTCCCTTGGTTTCATATGTCCCACAAAGGGCTAACTCCTAGCGTTACTTCAGTTTTTGTAAGGTCAAAAAGGATCCCACCAGTGCCTTTACTATTTTGTCGATTCCTGTTCGTTCATCCTTCGTTAGTCGATTCATTCTGGTGGAATCTTTCTTTCTCATCTCAGGGTCATCCAACGTTATTGCCGACGTTGTGTTCAGTACAGGAGGCTCGGCCGGCGCGGAGGCCGTGAGGACCGAGGCCCCTGTACTGCTTTCGCTCGTGTTCGGGGGTTGTGGGTGTTGCACTATTGATTGGGAGGGTGCGTATGGAGGGGGCATGGAAATGATCGGGGGACCTAATAGTAATTCATCAATCGTTCGCTGTTTAGAGGATAACTCAGGGTAGAGCAAAGAAGGGGTCCTAACAGCGTACTGGCCTGATGTTTCGGGCTCCTGTCTTAGTTTAGTTTCCCTTCTCTCCTTTATTTCTTCTTCTAACTTTCTAGCGGCAAGGTGAGCTGCTTTGCGTAATTCCTTTTCTGCTTTTTCTTCTTCCCTCTTTTTCCGTTGCGTTGCTTCTTTGCGCCACATGCCGATACTGTCAAGCATAGTAGGCGTCGTCTTATTGCTACGCAGAGCTATTTCTAGCACTTCTATCTTATGGTCGTCGAAGGATCCCATCAGTGGCCACTGACTCTCGGGGTCCTTCTTTGTATATTTATGCCATAGCTTGGTATAAGCTACGGCGACTAGTCCATATTTAGTGAACATGTCCTTATTAGGGGTGCCCTCCAGTGGAGCCGGATGGTTCACCTCTAATAAGCGGTCCGGGCAGAACCAACTACCAATCAGTGGGGAGAAGATAGGCATGACGGGTTTCAACGGGGACAAAAGTCAGCACTACCTATCTTTTCACTGCTTGCAAAGACTAGAGAGAATATCTCTATTCCTCGTTATTTGTAAGCAGAGAATACCTCCAAAGAACCAATATCGAACAACTAGTGTTCGGACAATCAATCAATCAATCAATGGGGAGATAAAGATAGGCACGACAGGTTTCAACGGGGACAAAAGTCTGCGTTACCTACCCTTCACTATCTGCAAAGGGAGAGAGAGAGAGTATTTCTACTCCTCCCCATTTGTAGACAGCGAATATCTCAAAGAGAACAATCAATTAGCACAATCAATGAGCAATACTAGTATTCCAAAGTTTCAGACAATCAATCAATTATTTCGCAATTTGTCGTGTATCACGACCTTACCCGGACCGCGTGGACAGTTTCTCGTCTTCCGCCTCCAGCGCCCGATCGTCCTCTACTCTCCGTATTTGCCGCGGCACTCCTGATGGTTCCCAGTCAGGACCGTAGATCACTCGAGAGAGGTCTGCTCGGAACCAGTGAAGTTCGGATGATCGGCTGCCAGACGAGGGTCTATTGGGCAGGAGCTCTCCCGATCATTGCAGTCGTTCACTCTGTCGTCGGGACCTCTCCCACTGGATCCACGTGTCGCTGATGGGCCCCTCGTTGGGCGCCAATTGTTAAATGGTAGCGGCAGTTTCAGTCGATAACCTTTCAAGTATTTGCCCGGCGGTAATCGCCTCTCATACCACTCGATAATTTACCAATGAAAGAGGCAGGCGCCGGAGACTGGAAGGCAGGAAACAAAGTTTTATTCCGTCGGAGCAGAACACATCAGATCAGACAGCAAGGTATCGTCACGAGGTGCTCTAACTGCATCTCTGAGACCTGGTCTCTTATACACAGGTTTATTGCTTTATTACACATAGTACATTCTTGAGATTCACTTGATGTATGAGAGAACATCCCCTGAAGCCCCGGCTCAGATCTGATCCCACACATAGCTACAGTAGAAGTTCCCACCTTACCCGCAGTAGGAGATGGCTATCGCGCAGCAGGGTATTCCGCCAATTCCCGGGGGTGTGTGTGACCGGTCGGGTCTCAGGGGGTAGGGGCTTTGATCTACTGTAATCCCTTTGATGTGGGGTGTTTCCCTTACAGTAGGGGCAATAAACTGTATCCGCAGGGCTAGGTGATGGCCTGGGACCAGTTCGGACAATGGGGCGCAGAGGAAGGGGGTTATCAAAGGAGAGGCATGACCATGTATGGGATGTCGGTCGGATGTGGTTCCGTAGCAGGGTCGCGCAGAAGGAGAGGGTTTACGGCCTGTATGAGAGAGCGGGGGTGGCCGGCGCGCGGGGATGCTCGCAGCGCCAGGGGAAAGCGCTGGCGATCGAGAATGAGCAGGGAGAGAGTGGGGTGCCTAAAATGGCGGCCGTGCATTCGCTGTGCGTGGCGCTGGGGAGAGGCAAGATGGCGCAGATAATGTTCAGTTTGCAAGCTAAATTTCCACAGAGGGGTGCCTTGAGTTGTCGGGGAGTTTCAACTGATGGGCGGGGGATTGTAGTGGACGAGTAGGGCACCCATTGGGGCACAGCTGTTGTAGAAGAAGGACAATTATTCAATGTGTAGTTCTCCAAGATGCTGCTGTTGATAGCTTTGGAGCAGTGACCAATGTGTCCCAGTCTACTGTGAACTGAGGGAGAGGGCAAGTCACATAAGGTGGTTCTCAGTGAGGTGCAGGAGTCCTTATAGAAATAATAGGCCTAGGTCCATCGGCAACAAATTCATTATTGGAGCAAGGGGACAGGTTTAGCAGAGGTGGTGAGGTAGATGTGGAGCTGGAGTAGAGACTTCGATTTGGTGAATTAGAAGGGATAGAGTTAGATAAAGTATTTATAATCCTCAAAAAGATTTAGTCAAACCTTTCTAGGTTTCGGTCATATGCTTGTATACCGATGTTACCGTGATTGTACTTGGAGATGGTGAGTTCGAGCCTGAAGTCTATTGAGGGTATTTTAGAGATCCAAACCTGTGCAGTGTTTTCCTAGATGTCTTAGTCTGGAGCATAGATGTTATGACCCTTCTCCATTGAGCTCTTCTGTGAAGAAGATAAGGTCACTAACCACCACTTCTTTTGAAGGACAAAAGTTGGTATCCGACACAAGCGTTTATGGATACCGTTTGAGTAGTTTATGTTTCAAATTCTTTGCAACGTTTTTCTATAAATTAGGGTGGTAATTAATCTTGAAAGGATTATGACCCACCAGTGATAGGAAGTTGTCGTTGAAGCTAGAGTTGATTGGATCCATAGTGGTTACTGGAACAACAGTGTGAGGAGAGTGGAGTTTTATAGTAAAAATAAAATGTATTTGAACAGTTACAAGAGATACAGGGCCAGATTTACAAACCATTTGCGGTGAATTTGCCACACAACAGTGATGCAAACCAGTGCAAATTGTTTTTGTTGGAATTACTTTCCAGCACCTAAAAGTAAAGCAAAGCAGTGCAAAGTGCTGCTTTGCTTTACTCTACATTAGGATGCATTACATCAGTGGTACATAGGCATTCCCTTGCTTCCATTCCTGTTTTTGGACTCCAAACCGCTTTCTAAAAATAATAGTTGACGGGTTTCGCACCAAAAAATAACACCAATTTAAAGCAGATGTTAAAAATAGAAATGCGGTTATTTCACCTTTCTTTTCCGACTTTGCATGTATGCTGCACTGTAGAGCACACATGCAAAGTAAGAAAAGTTTTAAAGTTAGTTTAGGTATTGTGATTTGCACTGGAAGTGTGTCCTTCCAGTACAAAACCTATGTTAGACTCATGCAGACACCCTTGCACTATGATGCAAATGTGTTTGCGTGGCACACGGTTGCCTGATTGTGAGCCAGCTCTAGGAGAGGGGAAGAAAGTGACATATCTTGTAGGTATGGCGCTATCATGCTCACTCCTTGTCACGCAACGCTGCGAAGCGCAGCAACTTTAAGTGCTGTTCAGTGTTGCCTGGCATCTTGGTGATTTCTGGCCCAGAGTCTTAAGAGTGAACGCAATAATGACCATACTCATACAACATATTACATGTGATTAAAAAAAACAATAAAATAACGTAAGGATTTATTGACTATTAACGTTAATAGGAATAAAGGCAATATATTACTTTTCTATAATATATTGATTAAATAAATTCATATGGTCCCAAATCTAATATAGAGTGAGTTGTTATTTCAGCCTGAATGTTATGAGGTAAGCAATTGAGCAACTTTTTTTAATCTCGAGGGTAAGTATATTAAATTGGAAGAATAAATCATGAACTAATGTATCTCTTTTTCTTCCTCATAGACGGGAATGTTGGAGTCAGTCCTCAGTCTTGAACACACACACACACCCAGTGTGTGCTCTTATATAAATGTTCTTTCTTTTCATGTCAGGGGCTGTTGCGATTTATTTCTCCTGGCAGCAGACATTGGTGACCTCGCACCTCAGTTTAGATGGAAAGGGCTTTCCATTCTGGTCTTCTAGACTTTCAGTCCTTCCATCAAGAAGATCACTCATACATCTTGGCAGGCGGGTGGGCCACCTTTACCCAGTGGGATGATGAAGAGAGGTCTTGCCGTTTGAGTTTTTGCTCAGTGAAATAAATGAACAGTGCATGTTTAATTGCCTTCCGAGTCACATTTGCGACCCTTCAGAGGTATGCAAATTGGAGTCTTTAAAAATGAATACGGTCATTAATTGAGCATTGTTTCATTCATTTGAAACTATAATTCTGCATCTGCTCATTTGGAAAACCCTCTTCCTCCACAGTGATATATTATCTGCATTACTTTCAAATGAAGGGTTGTGTAATGTTTATGCTGAATATGCTCTAAATGTTTCAGTCAAGAGAGGAATTACTACACGTCATTGTTTTAAGTTATACCTCATTTAAACATATTAGGGATATGATTAACATCAAACCTACCGATCTACAGCTTCTTGACCCATGTACAACAAACCACCCATTTAAAAACGCTGAAATGCTGAAAAAAGTTCCATTACTTGGATCAAACTAAATTTTACTTTCTTTTAAAGCAATAAAAACAATTAATAATTTAGCCATTTACAAAATATTTACTAATTAAACATAATTTAAAACAATCAAGCAATAACACAACCTACCTACGTAAATCACAGACAGCACCATATGAACTACTCTCTAGATCAATGGCAACTCATGTTAAAAGGCACCAATGCTTAAATTGTGCTAGTGTGGTTTGAAGCCAACCTCTGGCACTTATTTTAAGTATGGGACTGAATACAAGCAGTCCTTGTACTGTTGCTAAGCACTTTGGGAACAGACACTCCAGTCTGGATTGAAAGAGATGCAGTGATTTCAAAGGGAATAACTTCCTACTTCCACATAAAAGCCCAGTAGCAACAGGAGCACTGTACAATTGTATTAACATGTGCAAAAGCAGTCCCTTTTACTTACGATTGACTGAGGAGAGGTACCAAGTCCATTGCTTTGACATTTTTGATGGAGTTTCACTATGCAGGAGCCACCTGGCCTGCACACTACAAAGGGGGACAGAAGTCTCCTGTAGTCTCCTGTAGGTAATTGCAGTGACGGCACCCGCCTGTAGCGACATGCTGGGGGGGGGGGGGCACGAGACTCCTCTTTCTCTCTTTCTATGGGGCTAACTGAGTGTTTGCCATCTCTTTGTGGTGCTCAGTAAGAGAACCCATGATATCTCCTTTTCATCTTTGCCATTGTCTATAATATAGTACAGGCTCAGATTCAAAGAGGCATATTTATCAACCTTTCACACAGCACAGCTCTGCTCGGCTCGGCGCTGCGTGAAAGGGCATGAATACACCGTATTTAACATAATACAGGGCATTCCTGTCCTTTCCTTACTCTCTAGCGCTAACGCAGGCCCCCTTACACTGTGGTACAAGTGTGCCTGTGTTGTATGCAGGATTGTTTTTTTGCAGCAAGGGGCCCCTTCCTGCTCAAAACTAATCCTCAGAAGCATTTTCCACTTTCTAAGTGTGCCGCACATTTATGAAGAATAAAAAACGAGGAGAAATATAGATTTTTTTCCTTGTTGCACCTTTCCTGGGGAGGCATAGCATTTGAGTTATTCCAAGGTTTACCAGAGTTGGTAAATCTAAAAATGCTCCACAGTCCATGGGTGGATGATGGGAATACCCACTCTCCACCCACAGAACGCTTGCCTGGTGCAGATTTACCCAACACAGCTATTTGTGTTGTGTTGTGTTGTGTTGCGTTACTCTAGATGTATCAAGATACGCAGGGTCACACAAGATGGACTTGCGTGGCTTGCTAAATCTTACTTCAGTGTTGCATCACCCTTGCGCTCCCTTTGTTTGGCACAGGGGCGATGCAACACATTAATAAATATGCTCCAAAGTGTTTTCTCAATTGCATGAGGTCTTACCCCCATGCAAATGAGAGCACACTCTGTTGAAATTGTGCTAGTATTACATGTGCGCTACCATGATCTGTATTACAGAAGGTGCTGTGCAAGCATCTGCAGATCCTTCTATAATACAGTGCGACTGTGTGCAGAAAGCGTGTGCATGCACCTGTTGCCACCCCCGGGGCATTTGTGTGATATAGCTACTGGTGTCCCTCAGAATGCAGTGCACAGGTGAGAGCTCCTTGCCTAAGAGTCTGACCTTCAGCTACTTTGGCACTAGCTCATGTATAAGGGGTGCCCAAGGGAACCAAACCTGCTGTTCTGCATGCTGCTAAGTGTAGGAGTTGTTTGGAATACCAAGGGGGGATATTCACAAAAGTGGAGATTGATTTAACACCCCATTCACAAGCAGGTGCAAACTGCAGACAATGCCAGTATTCCCGCCATGAGATGCAGAGTAGGCGTTCCCATGCAAAAACACATGAAAAAACCACAACACCACTTTCACAACGAACTGCCAGATCTGCGAAGCGAACCAGAAACAGGCGATAAGCACCAGGGACTTAACACCTGCCTTTTGTTGGTGCTAAGCAGGACGACTACCCACTGCATGAAAAGGAGCCCAGCCAAGAGCCACGCCTCGAGGCCCACAGATGCCATGGAGACAATGATCATGCAGCTCCGATACCCATGAGGGCCACAACACCCACCGCCGACCACCCCCAGCCCCCCCCGGACATACACATACCGTGCACGACACAAGAGCCACAAAAAGCGCATGATGAAGCACATTGCCAGAAAAAAACACACATGTGGGGCCAGAAGAACGAGAAACAGTCACAGAGCACTGAAGTAACAACCAAAAACTTTATTGAAATACAACACAAAACACCAACGTGGAAGACTCCTGTCAGGTCCGTCAGGGACAATCTCGATGTCACAGCCTGGAAAATAAAGCACAAAATCAGGACGTGTGTCATGCGCGCATCAAAGGAGCGAGACACAGAGAAACAGAGAAGGAAATAAAGCCAGAGAGAGAAAGAGAGGGAAGGAAAGAAAGGGAGAGGGAGAAGGGAGAAAGAGTGAGAGAGAGAGAAGGAAAAGAAAGGAAGGGAGGGAGAGTAAGAGAGAGAGAGAGGGAAGGGAGAGAGAGGGAAAGAGAGAGAAGGAAAGGAAGGGAGAGAGAGAGAGAGTGAGAGCATTTCCCCACTGCCTCTGGTTTATGTGATTGAGTAAATCTGGCGCAGCATCAAAATCCATGGGTGCTGCATGGGGAAACCCACTGCAACGCCCATGGAAAGCCTCCTTGGCGCAGAGTAAGGCAATGGAGCGACTTGCGCTGCTTTGTCTTTCTCCATAGTCAGACAGTCATAACCACTTTATTTTGATCAACGATATAATAAATACAATAAAATCATCATTAAAATACAATTTTCAATCATCAATAAAAAAAGTAAAACATGAAACATCATATAATTACAGTAAAATATCCAAGTATAATTTTCAGGTACCACATCAGGTCTCCTACATGCAGGATTAATTATCTTTCTTAATAGCTTATCTGGGAGTCTTGTAGGACCTAGCAATCAAGAAGTTACTCCACTGAAATTATTTTAGACTGAACAGGCCAAAATGATTTTAAATATTTTGTAACAGCAAAAACAACAATCGATGCAGTCTCCGACCAGCATATTCTAATTACTACTTTGGATTGACAGACACCCAAGTTATGGCAAAGAAGCACTATCCATCGTTTGCGTTGTCTGAAATCAGTTTGCAATGCTTTGTCTTACTCCATTTCTATGAGGCTATGCAAAGCCACGCCGAGTGGCTTTGCGTCGCTTCATAGACATGTTTGAGAGTCTTATGCTGTCGGAACGTGAAAAAAAGTGACTCCCTGCCTTCTTAAGCTTCTCATAAATAAGCCCCTCGGTGACACTGCATTACTCTTTTAATGTGGATTTCCAGCCAAATTATGGTATTCAGCATGTAATTTCCTGTTTGAGCGTTTATTGTTCTTATATCCAATTAGGTCAACATGTTTCAGTCCCCCGGTGGCCTAAGAGTGTCCAGGGCTTTTTTCAGGACCGAAATCCTACATCTCTAAGATGAATCGCAGTCTACCTATATACACCTCCAGCATACATACGTACAATACCAGTGTGAATTTTTTGCTGGGGAGCGAAGACATACTCATCAATTAGTATTCGCGAGGTCCCCTACTATGGAACTTTCAATCATTATGGAGCATTCAAAGGGAGGATTACTAACACATATTAGGTTTGCAAACAGGGTGGAACCTATGATGAATGTGTGATTACAAGGCTCCCCTCATTGATCTAGGCGGCCCTGTGTCAGGCGAACACTTTGTGTAGTCTGTGTGATTTTGCCCTAGGCATGCATGTGTTCTTTGTTGTCCATGACTTTGCCCTTGGTGTTCATTTGGCAGGTTGCCGTTTATGGAACTGGTGTGCTTTTGCCATATTCCGTCATGTTTTCTTTGTTGTCTATGCCTTCGCCATTGGTAGCCATGTGGCCAGCAGACATTTTGTGTAGTCAGTGTGTGAATCCTTTTCTTCCACTCTGACTATTCAAAGCCATTTACAAGGGATATTGATAAAAGAGGATTATGCCTTTTTTTTTGTTTTGTTCTTCTTTTTTCATTATATGAGTTTAATGTTCTTGAAGATGATTGTAGTACCTGCCTGCCATAGTTGTGTCATGGGCCATAGACACACACCATCATTGCATTTTTTAAAGGACTATTCCATATTAAGGATTAGTTTATTTTCCCCTGCATCCCCTGATGCCATATGTGTCTCATAAGCACACACCAGTAATATTTTTTGAATGATTATTCAATTTTTCCCCTTCTCCACCCCACCCCCCATAGGTGTCTCATAGCCGTACACCAGCAATATGTTTTTAATGATCATTCAATTTGTCCCCTGCATCCCTGCCTGCTGAAAGTGTCTCATAGGCGCACATCACAAATACATTTTTATGGATCATTCCCTTTTCCTTATCTCATCGGAATACGCCAGCAATTTTTTAAAACATTATTCAATTTTTCCCTGCACCCCTTCCCTGCTATAGTTATCCCATAGTGATACAACAGGAATCAATATTATGGATTATTCCATTCTCCCCTGCAGCCCCTGCCTGCCATAGGTGCCTGATAGGTGCATACCACCATTACTTTTTTAAGGATTATTCCAGTCTATCCTGCACGCCTGGCCTGCTATAAATGTCTCCTAGGTGCATACCAGCACTATTTTTTTAAGGATTATTCCTTTTTTTCGCCTGCACCTCCTACCTGCTATGCATGTCACATAGGCCCACGCCAGAAATAGTTTTTAGGAATTATTTTCCCTTGCACTGCCTGCCATAGGTGTCAAAATAACTTTTTTAAGTGTTCTTCAATTTTCCCCTGCTCCGTCTGCCTGCCATACGTGTCACATAGGCACACACCAGCAAACATTTTAAAGGATTATTCTATTTTCCCCTCTATCCCTGCCCTCCATAGGTGTTTTATAGACAAACACCAGCAATACCTTTTTAAACATTATTCAATTTTTCACTTCACCCCCAGCCTGCTATAGGTGTCTCGTATGTGTACACCAGTAATAATGTTTTAAGCATTATTCCAGTTTCTCCTGCACCCATTGCCTGCCATAGGTGTCTCATAGGCACACACCAGTAATAATATTTTAAGGATTATTCTATTTTCCCCTGCATCCCCTGCCTGCCAGAGGTGTCTCATAGATGCACACTAGGAATACTTTTTTAAGGATTATTCAATTTTCCCCCACACTCGCTGCCTGCCATAGGTGTCTCATAAGAGCATACCAGAAATGTTTTTTTAATGATTATTCATTTTTCCCCATGTACCACCTGTTTTACTCGTGTGTAATACGCGCACACAGCAATACAATTTTGAAAGATTATTAAATTTTCTCTGCCTGCCATAGGTGTCTCATAGGCGCACACCAGAAATATGTTTTTAGGGATGATTACATTTTTCACCTGCACCCCCCACCTCCAATAGGTGTGTCATAGAAGCACACCAGCAATAAATAAGGGTCATTGAATGTTTCCCTTGCACCACCTGACTGCCATAGGTGTCCATAGGCACACACCACAAATACTTTTTTAAGGATCATTCTCTTTTTCCTTGAACCCCCCTGCCTGCCACAGCAATAATTTTCAAGGATTATTCCATTTTCCCCTGCACCCCTTCCCTCCTATAGTTATCGCACAGGGGCAAACCAGCAAGAATTTTTAAGACTTATTCCATTTTCCCCTGCAGCCACTGCCTGCCATAGGTGTCTCAATGGCACACACTAGCAATACTTTTTTAAGGATTATTCAATTTTTCCCCTGCACACCAACCTGCCGTAGGTGACTTATAGGCACACATAAATACATTTTTAAGGATTAATCAAGTTTTCCCCTGCACCCCCTGCCTGCCATATGTGTCACATAGGTGCACAACAGCAATCATTTTTAAGGATTAATCCTTTTTCCCCTGCACTGCCACCCTACCAAAACATATCACATAGGTCCACACCAGCGAAAGTCTTTAAGGATTATTCCATTTTCCCCTGCACTGCCTGCCTGCCATACGTGTCTCCTAAGGGCACACCATTAATAATTTTTAAGGATTATTCCATATTTCACTGCCCACCATATGTGTCTCATAGGTAGGCCTGGGCGAAAATTTTGTTCCGTTCGCGGGAATTGCGATAATTTGACATTTTCGCGTTCCGCGGAAAGCGCGAAAATGTCAAAATTTCTGCATTCCGCAGCTTAGCGATAATTTGGTTCTTGCTCGCGCTGTAAAATAATACATTCTCGCATGCGCGCGATCGCCTTACCTGAATCCCTGCGTTCGCCAACAAGTTTTCTTGATCCGTTCGCGTTCTCCATGAGATGTTGTATTGTTTTTAGCCATTTGCGCTGTCTCGCGACAGATCGCGCCCGCAGTGACGTCATGCGTCGCGCGATCACGTCTTTCTTCTCGCGATCATGCACCGCGAGACAACTGAAAACAAGATGGCCGCACATGGGTAAGTTGGCGAGCCGCAACCATGCAGAAAATCTCGCGAACATGCGGGAAAAAAACTTCCGCATCTTCGCGATATTTCCGCGTGTTTGCGATAATTTTTAACATTTTCGCGATAATTTTCGAAAGTGGATTTCGCAAATTCCGCCCACCCCTACTCATAGGTACACACCAGAAATAGTTTTTAAGGATTAGTCCATTTTCCCCTGCATCCCCAGCTAACTATAGGTGTCTCATATTCGCATACCAGCAATAACGTTTAAGGTTTGTTCCATTTTAACATGCACCCCCTGTATGCTTTAGGTGTTTTTAGACATACACCATCACTAATATTTTATGTACTTTTCCATTTTCCCCTGCACCCACTGCCTGCTATACATGTCACATAGGTGCACACCAGCAACAATGTCGAAGGGTTATTCCCTTTTCCCCTGCACCCCATGCCTGCAACAGGTGTCTCATAGGCCATAGGCTCACTCAGCAGCAATGTTTTAAGAATTATTCCATTTATCCCTGCACCTGGTGCCTGCCCCAGGAGCTGAATAGGCATTAGAGTTACACAAAGGAACCTTTTCAATCAGTATGTTATTGAATTATATGTATTGTATATGCAGGGTTTCGAATGGATACACTATTGTTAATTATTTGTGATGACCTCACTAAATTATTTTATTTATAGATTCAAACTGCAAATCTCACTTTTGACGGAATTGTTTTCTTGCTTGTTGGCTTTTAGGTGCACAAGAAACATCACACACAGTACTGGCAGACAGAAGCTCAGGAGTGGCGCACCACCCACCTGAGTCCTCCTCTGCTTCTGCAGCTAAGTTGCAACTGCTACAGCTAAGAAAAATCTTGAACATGGCCTCAAAGTACTCCACCATCTTCTCAGAACCCCCCTTGTGATGATCTGGACATTGATTGGACCCTGGCTGAGTCTGAGACCCGCCTGAGAGATGAGGAAAAGGGAAAGTTCCTGAAAGCCTTAGAATTATGGAAAGTGACAGTGATGACGATGAGCCTGGGATTGCTAGTATAGAGGGTAGCTCAGAAGATCACCCCTCCTATTCAATCTGCTTAGAGGGATGTGGTTCCTGCATCCACCACTGCCACAGTCGAAGTACGCCCTACAGAGAGGCAAACAACACAGCCATCTACCTCCAGTTTTTCAGACATTGGCAGTGGCATAATGAATAATATCATCTCCCCAGTTTGTTACTTTGTAACGATTAGCAAGCAGGAGGATAACATTGTAATGTGTTGCATTTGCCACACAAGTGTTTGTCCAGGTAAGCCAGGTTCGCTCTATGGTACTGTAGTCCAAATATCTCATCTGAAAAAACATCAAGCAGTCCGGTGGGAAGAGCACCATAAAAAGATTTATGCTGGTGGTGGTGGTGGTGGTGATTAGAGAGGGGAAGCATCTTAGTTCACAATGATAGAAAAAAAAGGTGATCATGAGGAAGAAGAGGACGACAGCATTACACAAAGCATCCCTCTTCCATGTAGTGTGTTAGCTTTAACAGCATCAGCAACCTCCAAATGGCACAAGACTTAGATGTATACACCTCTGCCGCACACAGTGATTCCTCCAAGATGCACATTGAGTCTACCAACTCCTGGTTTTCTCCAGTAGTCATCTGTGTCAATGGCCCCACAAAGGAAAAAAATCCAAGCAACTATTACGGACATGTTTAGGCAGGAGGGGCCCTACGAACGCAATCACCCAAAGCCACATTTGTAAAATGGGAAGCTGGTGAAAATGTTAGTGCTGGTATGGGGCGTGGCTTGGATGCCGTCAGGGATGGCCGCTCTCCTGTGAACTCTGTGATGGAGAGGGAGCTTCTTCACAATTTTCGTCGATTTACACCGTGACGAACGGCTCGGAAGGAAGCCGCTGCTTCAATGAATATGTCGGCCGCATTTTAATCTGCCTTGTGGGGTTCCCGCGGCAGCACGCTTATTTTAACTTTCATGTGCTTATGCGAGTGCACTGAGACTCATGTCCACCATTTTGTTTTTGACGCGAGCGGCGTTTTCCTTTCTCTCATAGAATGAGGCAGCATGGCTCAGCAACATGGAAGCCAGGATTTACTGCCTTTTCTTCATGCCTTTTAATGCTGTTCTCTTCTAGTGTGTTTATTGTACTCCTCCTGAATTACTTTTGTGGTATGTTTATTATCCTCTGATACTTTTTACTTCCTTGGACATTTTTGTATGGATATCTATTATGTTGCAGTACTTCTCCTCAAATTTTTCATTTCTGCTACTTTGTGACTTTCATGTATGGGGAGAACAAAATCTGCTCAGCGTTCCAAGGCAATGTCTTCTACTTCAGTGGTCGATTATAACCTATTCAGTGTTCTTAAGGATTATATGGCTGATTCAGACCAGGTCTCATTACGCCCGCCTGTGCATAATGTTTCACTGCCTGCTTCTAAAGTTTTATCGAAACTACCTGGCACGATGACGCAATCACCTGTGAAGAGGGTCAAACAAGATCCTCCCTCACCAAAAGTGTCTCCTCCCCCTATTTCCATGGAGTTAATTTTGGAAGAAATTCGAGCTCTTAAGCCTTATATGGAGGAGACTAATATATGTCTTCAGCAATTAGACGATAAATGGTCTCATATGGAGAGTGGGTTGTTCAATTGGAGAATAAAGTTGACTCTTTTCATTCTACTGTGGTGCAAGTTCCTTCAATGCAGTCTTAGATTTCAAGTCTTCAGAAGCAGGTTGAAAATCTTGAAAATCGCAGCAGACGCAATATTCTTCGCATTTACGGCTTGATAGAGGGACTTGAAAGTACTAATCCGCTCTCCTTCTTTCAATCTTTTCTTCCAAAACTTTTGGATATCCCGAACTCTCCACCTTTGAACATCCAACGTGCTCACCGTTTGGGACATATCTCACATTCGACGAGTTCATTAAATAAACCGAGAGGGGTAATATTGTATTTTTTGGAGAATACAGATGTGCTGAGAGTTTTACAAGCTGCTAAAGCCAAAGGTATATTCTCTTGGCAAGGTTCCACCCTTTTCTTCTCACAAGATTATGCCAAAGCAACGGGAGATAGAAGGAAGCAATTTTTGGACATGAGACCGGCAGTACAAAATATCAGTGCCAGATTCGGCCTTATCCATCCTTGTCTTTTTAAAGTCACATATAAAAATAAGACTACAACATATGAAAATCCCTATCCTACTTCAACGATTTTTGGAAAATTGCAGACAGGAGGACATGGATGTTTCAAGATCCGCTGATTAATGTTGATATGTCTTTTTACTTTACTAAATTGTTATGGTTGTTTGTTTGTATAGTTTATCTGTTACTTTGTTTATAACTTGTTCTATTTCTTTTTTCATTAGGTTCAACTATCTCATATTCATTCATGTGAATACCCGTTCATCTGATGATATTTTGTCTTTCTCCTGTACCCATCAGTGGAGTTCCGGTTGATGTACCATCCCCCTTGTGGCTCCACTACCCTCGACCTTTTTGTGTGTTTTTTGTATCTCATACATGGTTTTGGTATTTTTCTTTTTACATGGTCCTTTTTCTTGTGTTTTTCCTTCTTTTTCTTTTTCTCCTTCGCTTTCTCTTTTCTTACGATGGTCTTTATCAATTACCTTTATACCTGTCTTATATCTTTTTCTATATCTAATGCTAGTTCTATACATCATCCTATCTCTCATTTCTTTTCTATCCTTTCTCCTTTATTTCTAATCTTTTTTCTATTTGCAATTTTCTCCATCATACTTTCATTGTTTCAAAGTTACTTATTATCCTACTCTTCCTATTGTTTTGATAACATACCAGTTACAGTTATTATCGTATAATGTAATGTTTACAGGTTAATGTTACGTGGTAAATGACTTTAAGAATCATTTCATGGAATGTTAACGGTTTATGTTCCCCTATAAAGTGTCAGAGGATTTTATCTCACCTTTCTTCTTTAAACAGAGATATTGTTGTGTTGCAAGAAATACATATTGTTGATAAAGAAATTGCTAAGCTAAAACTTCAATGGGTTGGTCAAATATTTGCCTCTCCAGGTTCAGGAAAGCATAATGGGGTGGCTATTTTATGTCACAAACGTCTCAATATACAAATGCTTACCCAAGATGTGGATTGTGATGGCAGATGGGTTGCTGTTTCTTTACTTGTTGATAAAATCCCAGTAACTATCGTTAATCTTTATGCACGTACTACACCAGATAAATCTTTTTGGCCAGGAGTATTATCTAAATTGATGACCTATACCAATAATTATTTCATTGTAGGTGGTGATTGCAACATGGTTTTTGACCCTTTCCTAGGCAGACACTCTAAAACCAAATTCATACCTTCATACATACACTCTCAATTTACATCAACTCTATCCCAAAGATCTCTTGTCGATGCATGGAGATTATGTAATCCCACTCTCCAAGAATACACTTTCTTTTCTCTTGCCCATTTTTCTCAATCTCGGTTGGATTATATTTTTATTTCCAATAATCATGCTCAGAGAGTTTTTAATTTTGATATAGGATCTATATTGATCTCTGACTATGCATCAGTAACTTTAAATCTAGAATTCCTTCCTCCTCTTCAGGGAACCCGACGGTGGAGATTCCATAACTCTCTTCTGTCTGACTCACAATTCACACGTACCTTTGAACAATTTGCTCATACTTTCTTTACGGAAAATGAGTCTCCTGGGATTACACCTCAGATTGTTTGGGATGCTTTTAAAGCTGCCTCTAGAGACTTTATTATTAATTTTGTTTCTCAAAAACAGAAATCAGCTGCTAATAATTTAAAGACTCTCACCTCGCAGATTAAGACTCTAGAATATTCTTACTATAAGTCCCGATCTACGAAAACTTTGAATGATGTTTTAAAAGCCAAATTTGAATTTAATCAAATTTACAGACAATGCTAATTCTTTTCTACTCAAGGCCATACGTACTATTATTGATTCTATTCTAACTCTTTCTAATCAAACTCTATATGAAAATGAAGATATTCTTTCAGAATTTACAACATTTAATCAAACCCTTTATTCCCCCGAAGTTCAATCGGACACACATGATGCCTCTATTTATTTAACCTCCATTCCAGCACCTGCACACCCTGACTTAGATTTTACTTTATTAGAACAGGATATTCAGATACAGGACATTTCTACTGCTACTCGTTCCATTAAACAAGGCAAAGCTCCTGGACCTGACAGTTTAACTATTGAATTCTACTCATATTTCTCTTCTTTCCTCATACCTAAATTACATCAACTCTTTCTTTATTTTATTTCAGCTAAATCATCCAGCGGTTCTTTTCAAGAAGCGCTGATATGCCTTCTTCCTAAAGACGGAAAAGACCATAAATTGTGTAAGAATTATCGCCCAATTTCCCTAATGAATTCAGTCTATAAGATCTTGGCAAAGGTTTTAACTCTACGCCTGTAGAATTTGTTACCACATTTAATTGGGAAAGAACAATGTGGATTTATGAAAGGTAGACTTCTTTCCGATAATATTCGCTTATTTTTTAATGTTATTATTAAATCCAAATCTTCCCTAGCAGCGATTTCTTTAGACGCGGAAAAGGCGTTTGATAGGGTTAATTGGTCCTTTATTTTTGATACCCTCTTCTGGTTCGGGTTTGGTCCCAAATTCATTCAATATTTTTCATTACTCTATTCTTCTCCCAGATCTTCTATTTTAGTTAATGGTCTCATGTCTCCTTATTTTCCTTTGCACAGAGGCGTTCAACAGGGCTGCCCTCTTTCCCCTTTATAATTTATCCTCACCTTAGAACCCTTTTTAATAAAGATTCGTTCTAATCCCCAAATTACTGTTTCTCTTTTGGAAATTCTCAACTTAAACTTTCAGCTTATGCTGATGATATCCTGTTATTTATTTCTCACCCACAGTCGTCTTTACCTGCATTTTTATTAGAAGTAAATAGCTTTGCAACGGTCTTGGGGTACAAATTGAATGCAGATAAATGTGAAATTCTTCCCTTAAATTATTTATGTTTCCATGCTAGCTTTACTGCTTGTTCATTTCATTGGAGCCCAGATAAAATGAAATATCTTGACTTATTCTTCTTGGACTCTGTTAAGAATTCTATCACTTTGAATTTGAACTCCTTATCTACAATCTTACTTGAACTTACATCTCGCTGGAATCCTTTATTTTTATCCTGGTGGGGTCGTCTTGATACCATCAAAATGATGCTTGTTCCCATTATATTGTTTTATATCTCTAATATCCCTGTTAATATTACCCAATATTACTATAAAAATATCTACTCAATTCTGTCCAAATTTTTATGGAACGGGAAAAAATCCAGAATGTCTAAAACCAGAACATTTGGGAGGTGTTAATTTTCCAGACTTCGTCAAATATCATCAAGCATTCTGTTTTACACATTCGGCCTTATTATTACAAGACAACAATGTTGTGTCTATACCTTAATGGGCTGACCTGGAGAAATCTTGTTTCAGTCCTTTTTCTTTGTTAGAATGTTTGTCTTTTTAATCTAGGCCTTCATTCTTATCTTCTCCAATTTTCAAGAATATATGCAGGATACTCTCCCCCATTTTTATTTCATTCCAATCACATTGAGAGAAATTTTGAGCTTCTTCTATTTGGTATAATGTTTTGATTAAGATCAATAATAAAGTCAGATTTTGGAAAGATTGGTATTCTAAAGGATTGAAACGGGTTTCTCAATTATATCATGATGGTTCCAATCTTTCTTTTTCAGAAGCTCAAACTCTTTTTTCATTTCCAGCCTCGTATGAAGATAAATATGAATCACTCATCTCAGCAAGACAGGTGGCTTATCACAATTTCTCTTCTGAACAGTTATCTTCATTTTCTTATTCTCCTATTTGCAAGTTACTAGATACATTACCTTCTGCATCTCAAATATATAAACACATAACTCTAATTCCAGTGGATAGAGATAAAACTGAAGTCGAACTTTGCTGGGAAATAGATCTACAATCTATATTTCCCACTTCTCTTTGGAATAAGATTTGGTCCAAAATAAGAAGGTCTTCTGGAGTGGCTAACACAACTCAAACATTATTTTTTATCTATAATAGATTATTAATTACACCTGTTAAACTCCATAAATTAGACTCAACAATATCTTTCAACCGTTGGTCCTGTCCTCAACCATTTGCAGATCTTAAACATATGTTATTTGAATGCCCTCATATATTTGACTTTTGGTTAAAAGTTTGGAAACAGATAAATTACATTTGTAATTCACATTCTCCTTTTAACTTTATTAATCTTTTTCTGGGCAGCACTTCTGATCTAGAGATTTTTGTATGATTGATTTACTTCTAGCAGTAGCCTCCCACCAAATTACCAAATCTTGGAAGGATTCTTCTCAAGTGCCCTTTCAAGCATGGGTGTATGGTGTATGTTATCATCATAGACTTGATAGGGCATACATACACCCTGTTTTGTTAGCTATTAAAAGAGACCTTTTATGGCTCCCAGTCACTTCTTTTTTGGATAAATCTGCTCATAACGCATGTTCTCATAAACCTCAAACTGAAGAAGTACCTAAACCTCCATGATGTATTCTGGTTCAGTATTTTTGTCCTATTTTATTATGTTTTATTACTCTGAATTTTCATCGCTTATCTCACAGTTGCTATGTTGTTATCATTCACATTTTTCTGTTGGTGTTATGCTGTATTTCTTTTTTCAAGATTTATGATTATCTGCTCAATGATTTTGCTGTTTATTTAAATGTTATCATTGCAAATTCTTTTAATAAACTTTCACTTCAAACTTAAAAGATGTTAGTGCTGGACATTCTACCTTTTTTTTTTGTGGAAGCAGTGGGATTTTTAGGATTTGTGGCAACCATCTGCCCAAAATGGAAGGTTCTCAACTGGACATATTTTGCCAGAGTTGCTGTTCCAGTGCTCCATTACGATGTTTAGCAATTGGTTGACCAAGTTATGCAGCAGAGTGCTGGGCCAGTTGTCAAGCAACTCATTGCATGTTTATCACTGCACACTGGATCTCAGTTGTGGTGTTTAGGCAACAGCTATCTGAAGATCTCAGCACTGAAGAAAGTTTTGTGGGCATTCCGTGGCATGCAACAGTAGCAATATTCCCAATGGAGAAATCAAATTGAGCTGTAAACATCCTGGAAGACTTTACCAGCAAAGTGTTTATATGGCTTCCACCCATAGGTCTGAGAATTTGATCTGTTGCCACAGACAATGGCAGTTATATAGTTCTTGCCAATGGTGGATATTTTTGGGTCCCATGTTTGGGAAATTGCATCAACCTGAATGTGGAGGACTTTCCCAAGAAAGAAGACATAGTCAGAACCATATTGGCCACATGCTGAAGAATCTGTACTAATTTCAGTCATTCTTTTAAAGCCCATCAGCAGTTGAGGATCCAACCCATGGTTTAATGGGACACTGAATGAAGATAGGCAGAAACTGAGACTTGCAGAAAGAAAATGGAGACAGCACCCATCATCCCCCCCAGCTGAAATCTCTCAGAAAAATCAGAAACGAGTACAACAAAAGGATCCTCAATTCCAAAAAGGAATTCTTTAGATCGGAACTGGACAACGCCAAAAACAGACCACGGAAACTATTCGAGATGTTAAAGCAACAATCCAATAAGTTGGCCAAATCTGCCATAGAAACTACTAAAACTCAACTGAGCTGCGAAGAATTCTCAACATTCTTCACCGACAAGGCCAACATGCTAGAAAGAGAGCTCAGGATGGCAGCCGACAACCTTCCCAGACAACCACCCACACTGAACAATGCTACTACGACAAACGATCATGACAGGGTGAAAAACAAGGCACAATGGGCAACCTTCAAGCTATATGACCAGAATACTATTGCCAAAACTCTCTCGGATATCAAACCTAATAACCACTACAATGACCCACTCCCTTCTAAATTCCTAAAAAGAATCAACCATATCGTCGTCCCAATGTGGGCAAAAATAATAAATGCCTCACTATCTCAAGGGATCCTTCCAGAATGCCTAAAAACAGTTCAAGTCCTCTCCATCATCAAAAAACCTACAGCGGACCCGGCAGAGCCAAATAACTTTCGCCCAGTAACCAATATTCCATTACTTGACAAACTAATTGAGAAATGTGTGCAAAATCAACTGAGCCGCTGGACAACTGCCAACCGGGATTCAGAACAGGCCACAGTACGGAAACAGCGATCCTACAAATAGTGGATGATGCACTACAGGCCCTAGATCACAATCAAACATGTCTACTAGTCCTTCTTGAACTGTCGTCTGCATTTGACATGGTAAATCATGAAAAATTACTAGCCAGGCTTCATGACAGGATGGGTCTATCTGGAAATGTTCTGAAATGGTTTGAATCCTTCCTTCAGAATAGAACACAGAGATTCCTGGTCAACCAGACGCTATCCCCATCATGCCCGAATTCAATTGGAGTCCCTCAAGGATCTACACTATCTCCGTCACTATTCAACCTGTATGTCGAACACCTTACAGAAATTCTCAGAGACACAAACATATCCTATCACATGTACGCGGATGATACTCAGATCTACATCAAGATCGCATCACTGGAAGACATCAAGTTAATTAATGAGGCCTTAAAAGTATCATTACACTGGTTACCTAGCAATCATCTGAAACTAAATGCACAAACAACGGAATTCCTATTAATTTCACCACCAAAGAACCCCACAGAAGTGAAGGAATGGACCAAACTGATCACAGCACTAAACTGCACCCCTATTCTAGTTGACTCAGCGAAATCACTAGGAATCACGGTGGATAAGAACCTAGACATGAAACCCACATCAAATCAATGGCAAAAAGTGCCCGGTTTCACTTGAACTATATTAGAAAAGTGAAACCACTCATTTCTACGGCGGACCTCAAATTGGCAGTCCAGTCCTTAGTTATTTCAAGGATTGAATATGGATGTACAACTTTAGCAGGACTATTAAAAATTTTCACAGCACCACTACAAGCAGGTCTCAATGCAGCCGCAAGACTCATTACCGGATCTAGGAAATATGACCATATCTCCCCACACCTGAAAGCTTTAAACTTGTTACCATACGTAGCCAGAATTCAACTTAAACTGGCATGTATTACCCACAAATCGCTCCACTACAAAACACCAAGGTACTTAGCCCAGAAAATTGAGCTATCAGTGGAAAGCAGACCACCCAGGAGTGCCAGAGAGCTGTTGCTGAAACCACCAGTGACGGCCCGTGTAGGGCGTTTTACCGGGGCGGTGACGTGGCGCAGAGGAGGGGCAGGGAGGGGGGTTGCAAAATGCGGCAAATGAGTTTTCAAGTCGTACCATAAACAATATCGAACAATCGTGACAAAATAAACAATAGCTATATGTCCCTACCACCCATCCCTCCCTGCCTCCCTGCTTGACAGATTTAAAACTACCCGCCTCCCCAACAGTGCAGATGCCTGTTACCCATTCCCTGGTACCTCTGTGGGGGAGCATTTCCAGTATCCCCTCTTGTCCATCCCCATGTCTCTAGCGTATTGGACTGGCGATATTACAGTGGATTGTACAGTTAACTAGGGGTGCAGAAAACAGCAGAATCATTAAGAATATGCATTAGTCCGATGCTTGTCTCTTGCCGTTCCTGGAGCAATGCTGGGTTTTTGTAGTCGCCTGGATAATGATCATTGCTTCTGAAGTGTGGCACTATTGTCACAGTCTTATATTGTCTCCACTTGTGGGGAAGATCATTGTGTCAGTCATTTGTCACTGCATTCCACTGTCTTTTGAATGGGGGGGCCTTCACTCTGAGCTTCCCATGCCTGCTGCCCCGTTCGCTGATACTGTCTCTTCTGTTTCTGACTGTGCCACTTCAGATGGTTGTCTGCCCTGTTTTTTGGGGATTTGTAACCCAGCGCCATCCCTCGAGCAATTCTTGCTCCTCCTCTGGAGTCGTGAAGAACCATACCTTTCCCGCTGCCTCCATAACATGGAGTATTTAAGTTTGTGGTTCCTCAGTTCTTTTTTTATGTCGAAAAAACTGCATCTTTGTTTTGTTACCGCCGCTGTGTAGTCCGGAAAGAAAGTGAGGGCCCCCCGGTCTAAGTCTGCTGCCCGGGATGCGGTGGGCCCTCTCCACTGAGAAGTAGTAGGATAGACCTCACGGTTGTAGGTGTTTCTTGATGAGGTCCTCCACGAACAGGTCCATTGCTGGCCCCACCACCCCCTCCGTCACACCAATAATTCTGACATTGTTGCGCCTCGAGCGGCCTTCGTATTCATCCGGTTTTGCGGCCATAACTTTGCTTTCAGTTTCTAGTTGTTTTACTTGACGTTTGAGAGCTGCAGATTCTTCGCGAAGAGTCGCTCTTGTGGCTTCCACCTCTGTCACTCTTGTGTTCATATTTTTAAGGTCAGCACGAATTAGTAAAATTTCCACGGAGACTGTACCTATACTTGATTGCAAGGATGTGTGCACCTTATTCAATGTGGTACAAAAGGGGGTGGTGATGGACGGAGCATCAGAACCAATCAAACACTCACACCCAGTCAACAGATCTGGGTTTGATCCATCACCGTTCTTTAGCCCACTCTGCCACCCCAGTTCAGACATGGCCATATGCAAATCAGTCTGACCCTGTGTCTCACGGGAACAGTCCAGCCCGAACTGCCAAGCCATGCCTTCCCTGGACCAGAAACAAGCTTCTTAGGACTGGTTTCTGGCTTATTCAATGTGGCCATAATGTTCTGTAGTGTGACATCCTTCTCTTCTGGCACTGTACGGTCTGCTGTTTGAGTGGTTGTTGGGTCCGTCATCCCCGACTGTTCCCTTGAACATGCAAACTTGTCTAATTTCATTTGGTGCATGCTACATGATCCTCTTACCCCCATCATTTTAGGCCTCGTTCAATGCCGTACAATTTGAAGTAGATAATTGCTAATACTCCCCGCTGCCTGTCTGTGTGGTGTGTTACCCCACGCGGCCTTTCGGATTTTCTACTCCTGATTGACGGCGCACTCACCTGTGTGTGGCAAAGGATGGCAGCCGAGAGTCTTGAACCAGGCCCTAGTGGACGGTTCGTCCTCAGTCCTGGATGGTCATGTATCTCGCTCCCTTTGGTCGAGTGTAGCACGGCCGAGGCAGGGCCGGATCTTGCCACCTTGTGTGGGTGTTGCTGGGAGGTCTTCTGCGGCTCCAGCACCCCCCCAGGAGTGTCACCGCGGTGCTGGCTTTTGTCTTTCTTGGTGTTGTCTCTAGTTGGGAATTCACTGCATAAGTGCCTGCACTGTGGGGCGGATGTGTTGAGTGGGGCTTACTGCCCGGTATTTATTATGGCCCACTATTTATGGGCGCTCTCTGGGCCAGCACTCCATCTGCCGAGCCTCCTACAATCGGCAATGTCGTAGGGCCACCACATGCAGATTACGCCCCCCCCTCCCCCAAAGCCCGCCAGCACCCAATGCTGAATGCGGCCGACCATGCAGCAGGAGGGGGGCCCACTGGTCACGAGACCACACAGGACAATCACTTCGCAAATCACGGAGCCTGCTCCACGGCAGTCTCCGCACCGGGCTCACCAGTTTTCAGGCTTCTTCTTGCCACGTCCCCAAGGTCAGGGCGGGCCGCACCTGACTAAGGCTCCGATGAGGTTAAACTAGAGCGCGGTCTTTCAGCCCCACAGTCAATCGAGGCCCCGGCTCTGCAGCGTCGTCCGAGCCGCGCCAGTTCGGGTGGTCTAAACTGGAGTGCAGAGCGCTCCACAGGGTGTCGGATCCACTCACCAGCCATTACGGTGCTTAGTTGGGCTGCCGCCACTCCAACCACACTCGATCTTGCCTCTGGGGGGGCCAGCCGTTCATACGATTTGCGGTCTCTTCACCACTTGAGGCCCCGGCTTCAGTCTTTTGTGCAGGCCGCAGTTGAACTCGGCGATATAATTTTTTAATCCGCCATCCTTTTCGGGCTGAGGTTAGTTTGTTCTAGCCCCGACTTGATCGAACGCCTGTCCCTCCTCTTTTTTGGAATTTCGCCTGCGGATTAGTTAATGGATTTTTGGGGAATGTTCTGGGGTGATATAGAGCTGCTCTAGGTGGCAGCCATTTCCCTTGGCTGCTGGCCAAAACCTCCCTGCGAGTCCTTTTTTAATGTATATATAATACTTATGATAAATCATGTCCGTTTCCGGCGCGCCTGATGACATTGAGAATGGCAACAGCCGAAATGTGTGAATAAACCTATGAACTAACTCCCGTGAGTGCTTTCCCTGTACTTTTTGGTGACGGGCAACGGAGCTGGCATAAATATATATTCATATTATATATAACATATATATATGACCCAGTTGAAGGGCACGGCTGAAACGTGTAGGTCAATTTGCTGACGCACATGCACTTTGTTAAAAATAAAAAAAAATGATAAAAGAAATTGAGCTAATACTTGCCATTGTAAATCTTCACGGTTGCCGTCTTTCTATGTCGCTCATATTGGATGACATAGACATAATATATATGCTAATATTAATGCCTCGGGAATTTTAGGAAATTAGTTTCCTTGGGGCAATGTTGGGGTACATATATATATGTTTATTTGTATGCACAAATGAAAAGATGGATAATAGAAATGTTTACATTCATGTAATTATTTTACCGCCTCCTCGACATATTGCAATGTCTTTCTTCTATGTCCATTTATTGAGTCATCTGCATTTGCACTTTAAATAACGTGGTTACAATTCAAAGAGTTGTCATGTGATTAAGGGCGGGATCGCCCGAAACGCGTAATGGCGGATATGGCTTAATAAAATACAGCACAAGATTTGTTGGGTCTGCGCTCGTTTGTTTCGTGAAGTAAAGAAAGTGAAGGCGAGTTGGTGCATATATATATATATATATATATATATTTATACATATATATATATATATATCTCCCGACATAAACACAATTCCTTCAATAAACACATGTAAATTGCGTTTTTAATAAATTAATACATGCATATTATATATAAAATATATTATTATATTATATAATCGATATATATATTCACAGTGTGATGAATCATGATTATGTACACAAAAATAATATGCATAATCTATCAAATATATACATGCATGTCCATATATATATATATATATATATATATATATATATATATATATTTTTTTTTTTTTTTCACTGAAAAAACCATAGGTTTCAGGGGTGTTATAGTTAGCTGGACTTTTCACTCATACAAAACCATTGAAATTCCCCCGTTATAGTTAGTTCAGCTAACTATAACTTGCACACCCGCAATGCACTGCTGATGACGTCACATATTACGTCACTCATGACATGGTCAGTGACATCACTCATGACATCACTGATGACATCTCAAATGACATCACTGATGACATCACTGATGACATCATCCAGTGAACTTGTGTTTTTCTGAAAATTACATATGTTTTATATATGTATATCTCATGGTCGATGGAAGAATAAATGGGTATATAAGTGTCTAAATGGATGATTTGTTTTTGAAAAATTGATTGTATAACTGACTGATTAAGTGTATCTTAGTGAATACATGGCTTAGTGAGTAATGTTTAAATATGTAAATATCTGTATCAGTCTCTCACTTTGTGTATAAGTGGCTGCTTGGGTTGGTGAGTAGCTACATGAGTGTCTATATAGGTTATTAGTTGGTTTTTTGAATATCAGTATGAGTGTCTGAGTGTCTGTATGGTTCGGTGGGGGTATTACGTAGTGCATAGGTACATGAATGAGTGACTCACTGTTTGTATGTGTTGAAGACAGCATGTGTGCAGGACTGTATGGGTGGATGAGTGTGTGCATGGGTGTGTTAGTGAGTGAATGACTTTCTCAATAGTGTCTTTATGAGTAACTACATATGTTTTAAACTAGTATATGTGACTATTGGTGTATATAAGTGAGTATATGTGAGAGTGAGAGATTGGAAGAGTTCCTGCGTGAATAAGTATGTGTTTCTATAAGTGATTGTTTAAAAGACTACGTATGTGTAAGTGTCTGTAGAAGTAAGTGTGGTGGTGTGTGTATAACTGTATATGCAAGTAAATGGATGTTTGATTCTTTATTAGCATGAGTGACTATTTGTGTGAGTAACTCTATGGATGAGTGGCATTGTGTAACAGGATGTATAGGTGTATGAGTACATATGATGAGTGAGTACATGTATGAGTGACTGTATAGGACTGTTGGTGAATGTGTGGATGTGTATGTGGATCTTAGAATTACTGAATAGGTTGTTGTAACTGGTATTGGTATGTCAAATATTTTGAACATTTTTGTCACGACGGCTCCACGCTCCTCAGGATCAGGGTGATGCTCATATGGGCCCACCTCCTGATTTCCCCACACTCTGACTAGACGATTGTGAACAGAGCATAGAGGTAATCAAGCGAGGGAAAGGTAGGGAAGGGGCTGCAAGGGAAGGGATACCTGAAACGAGAGAAACACACAAGTCAACAACAGTTTATTTCCCTAACTACTCTCATTTCATTCTCGCTAAGACCTTTTCGTACCATCAGTCTTCTCTAGTCCTGACGGTAGGATGCGTTTCAATCACGGATGAGAAGAACCGTGCTGCCCACACCGAAAGCATATAAGAACTCTGCCAGCATCAAGCAGCAGGAAACAGAACAAACCAAAAAGGCCCCTCACCGGGGAATCAAAGGAATGCAGCAATGTTCTGACGCTGGAGTACAGAGTACCTCACCGGGAGCACTGAAAACTCGGTTGGCATAGTTTTGATAAACCCCGTTGACCCTGTGCACAAGTTCGAACAAGGCCCTGGAATATCAAACGAACAAAAGTCTCGTCCCTGATTTTTGCCCCTAATAACAAAAGAAAAACAAGCCTCTCCACTTCCTCCCTGGAAGCCTAGAGGCGGTGGCCAAATGTCTCGAAAACAAATGAGTACAAACTACTCTCAACCTCCGCTCCGGGGGTCAAGAGTCTTACCCCTCTGGTCGTCGGCAGACCCAGGTCTCACGGAGTTCGACCGGGAACAGTCCTGCCCAAAGCCCTGTGATCTCAGGGAGACACCGGGGGGGTCTGATACACCGCTACGAGTCCTCCCGCCTTCGTGGACGGTCCGCAGCTGATCCGTATCTTCGGCTCAAGGTTCCTGGACTCTAACTCACGCTCAGCCGTGTCGCGTAGCCAGAAGGTGGGTCCGAATAGAACCCGGGTTGGGCGATAGCACTCGCCTCGTAACGCGGAAATCACCGTGCCAAGCGTCCGCTTGGCAAATCTGGTCAGTATCACGTACGACGCCAGGAGCGTCGTACGCGACTATATTCTCGTGGCTCCTCCCCTTCGGCAAAGGCCGCCGGGAATTGTAGTTCCGACGTGTTGTCGGGAGTAGGCGCGGCTCGTTACCTCACGGCCTGACAGTACGCCCCCCCTCCCATGCGCCTCCTAGCGCCAGGTTTGGTCGGATTTCGGGCATAAAACGATCGCACCGCACGGGGGGCATGGACCCCTGAGCACGGTTCCCACGAATCATTCTCCGCAGTGTAACCCTTCCATGACACCAAGTACCACAGGCATCCTTGGCGGTACTTGGAATCCAGGATGCGTCGTACCTCATATTCTTTTTCCCCGTCCACTATCACGGGTGGCGGTACTTTGTGGGGTTTGCCTTTTGCTGGTTTCAGCAGGCTGCAGTGGAATACTGGGTGGACTCTCAATGACCCTGGCAATTTCAGTTTATAGGCCACTGGATTTATTCTGCGCAGGACGGTATATGGACCTATATACCGTGGGTGGAAAATGCTTCGATAACGGAACCGTAGGTTCTTTGTAGAGAGCCATACTCTATCGCCTGCTTGGTATGTGGGACCCTCTTGTCGGTGTTTGTCTGCCCATTTCTTGTAGGATGTCTTGGCTTGTTGGAGATGTGCTTGGATGCGGCGATGACCTTTTAGGAGGGCTTTCATCTGTGCCGAGACTGTTGGATGGTTTTGTACTTCACTAGGAATGGCCACTGGTAAGGTGTTTGCATGGAAGCCCGTATTGGCCCGAAAAGGGGTTTCTCCTGTCGAACAATGCCACGCATTGTTGTACGATAGTTCGGCCAACCATAACAGGGATACCCACGATTTTTCTGCTTCGTTGGCATAGCATCGTAGATATTTCTTGATGGTTTGGTTTAGTCTCTCCGTTTGCCCATCGGTTTGCGGGTGGAAGCTGGTGGACAGAGCGTCTTCCACTCGAAGAGCCTGGCACCACACGTGCCAGAACCGTGCTATGAATTGGGGGCCTCTGTCGGAGATTATGACCCGGGGAATTCCGTGTAGCTTCACTACATTCGTCAAAAGTAGTTGCGTTGTTTCGCTGGCCATAGGCAGGTTATTGCAGGGAATAAAATGGCCCATTTTCGTCAGACTGTCTACGACTACTAATATGGCGTTACATCCCTGATCCCGTGGGAGACCCACTATAAAATCCACGCTGATAGATTGCCATGGTTGGGAGGGCGTGGGTAGAGGCATTAACAGTCCTTTGTTCTTGTTCTGTTCGCCTTTTGCCCTGGCACATGTTTCGCATTGTTCTATCCATAGTTTCACGTCCTTTGCCAGACTCCCCCACCAGAATCGCCTTTGCACCAAGTGCATGGTTTTTTTTTAACTCCTGGGTGGCCTGCTAATGTCGCATTGTGACACCAATTGAACGCCTTCAAACGGAGGGCGTGGGTAGGTAGGTATAGTTTGTTGTCGTGCAGCGGGATTCCATGTTTGAGAGTCCTACGAACGTCTTGAGATGCCCATTTTTTCCACTGTTGTGGAGATCGGTTACCGGTCACGTGTTCCATGAACTGATTTGCGGATATGGTACATACAATTCTCTCGGGGGGTATGATTGTTCTTGGTTCATCCTGTATGGCTTCTTCCGCTTCCCCCTGCCTAGACAATGAATCTGCTTTTTTGTTGTCAGCTCCTGGTCTAAAGGTGATCACAAAGTCATATCCTGCAAAAAACAGCATCCACCTCATTTGCCTTTGTGACAGGTGTCTGGCCGTTTTCATATACTGCAAGTTTCGGTGGTCCGAGTATACCGTTATTGGATGTTGTGCTCCCCAAAGGTAATGCCTCCACTCTTGGAAGGCTGTCTTGATGGCCAGGAGTTCTTTCTCGGCCACCGTGTAATTTGCTTCTGCTGCATTTAGCTTTTTGGATAGGAACGCCACCGGGTGCAATTGGCCTGTGTGTTTGTCCCTCTGTGATAGCACCGCCCCTGTGGCCACATCCGAGGCGTCCGCCTCCACAATGAAGGGGTTCTCCATTTGGGGATGTCGCAAAATGGGGGCGTTACAGAAGGCCCTTTTCAGTTGTTCAAATGCCTCCGTGGCCTCTGAGGTCCACAGAAACGGGGTAGCCTTTCTCAGCAATCAAGTGATGGGAGCGGCTACTTGCGAGAACTGAGGGATGAACCGTCTGTAGTAATTTGAGAACCCCAAAAAGCATTGCACCTCCCTCACGCTTTTGGGAATGGGCCAATTCTGGACTGCCTCCACCTTCCTCTCTGCCATTCGAAACCCCCGGGGATTTAATATGACTCCCAGGAATTCTACCTCTGTAACGCTAAACTCGCACTTACTGAGTTTACAATAGAGGCCATTGTCCTGTAGTGCTTGTAGGACGTGAAAGACGTGACGGGTATGTTGTTCAGCTGTGACTGAATAGACCAAAATGTCGTCGATATAGACGATTACGAATCTGTCCACGTATTCTTTTAAAACATCATTAAGGAAATACTGGAATGCCGCCGGGGCGTTACACAGCCCGAACGGCATAACCAAGTATTCAAATAAACCAAAACGAGTTTTAAAAGCCGTCTTCCACTCATCTCCGTCTCGGATCCTCACCAGGTGGTACGCCCCTCTTAAATCCAATCGGGTATATATCTTGGCCTCCCTGACCTGATCCAACAACACGGGGATGAGTGGGAGAGGGTATCGATTTCTAATGGTGTTTTTATTCAGTTGTCTGTAATCGATACACGTGCGAAGTTCCCCATTGGCTTTCGCCGTAAAAAAAAGGGGGGATGCCGCTGGTGAACGAGAAGGGCGAATAAAGCCAATGGAACAGAAATGGTCTAGGTAGGCCCGTAGGTGTCTCGTTTCGGGTTCCGATAAGGCATATACCCTACATGATGGGATGATGGCGCCATCTATGAGATCAATTTGACAATCATATTCGCGGTGTGGAGGGAGTTTCTCCGCCTTGGTTTCACTGAACACCTCTTGGTATCTCCGATACTCCGCGGGCAACGCCACGTCCTTTTCGGCTGCTGTGGCTACCTGGTAACCCTGAATCATGGATAGAACCTGCGAGGTATGTGCTTTCATGCACGTGGTCAAACAGTCTGGAGAGTTGAACGCAATGGTTTTTTGTTTCCAATCCAGGGTGGGATTGTGATGCCAGAGCCATGGCATGCCCAGAATTATTTCATATTGTGGTGCCTCAATGATGTTCAGCGCGAGGTTCTCCACATGGTCTTGTGGTGAACCTTCGAGCACTAATTCTATGATATCCGTATGCTCAGTAACGGGACCGGATTTCAACGGTTTGCCGTCTACTGCTAATACGGTCTCTGGTTTTTCGCTGGGCACTCTTCCAAGTCCCAGTCGTTGCACTAGTCCGTCATCTATAAAGTTGCCGGTGGCCCCGGAGTCAATCATCGTCCGAACCAGATGTTGTTTCCGCCCGGTTCGGAGGGTCATTGTCAACACTATGTGAGCGGTTGCTCCCTGTACCCCTGAAAACCCCAACGACGGAACTATCCATTTGCATTCAGCTACCTCCTCCCGCCGGAGGTCTCCGGTTTTAGGTTCGTCAGACTCCGTTTGTGCGGTGGCTACTTGTTTCCCTGGATATGAAGCATTCCTTTTCTTGGGCTTCACAGGGCACTCCCTTACGTAGTGACCCTTCTTCCCACAGTACATGCAGAGCCCCTGCACTTGCCTGGATTCGCGTTCGGATTTGGACAGTGGAGGCCTTATAGCTTCGACGTCCATGGGCTCGGGAACGGCCTCATTCGAGGCCTGAGATGGTCGGATTGGTCTCTCTACGCCCCCCGTTCCTCTTTCTCTTCCTCTACGGTCCCCGCCCCTATCGGACATTCGATGGTCTAGTCTCAGGGTGAGGTTTATGAGATCCGTACAAGTGTTGGGCTGGGGATCAATTTGGGCCAGGACGTCTTTTAGTTCGTCCCGAAGTCCTTGGTAATACAGGGCCATTCGTTTTTCCTCAGGCCATGCTGTTTCTCCCACCAGTCGGTTGAAGGAGGTCATGTATGTAATCAAATCCTTCCTACCCTGCCGCAGTTCCAACAACTCCCGATCCGCACTGAGTGTGGTGGCTCTCCTATCGAACACCCTCTCGAATTCCATCCGGAAGGCTGTCCAATCGGAGAGTAGTGGATCGTCGTTTCTGACCAACGGAACCGCCCAATTGGCGGCGTCCCCAGTGAGATATGATATAGCGAAGGATACCCTAGATATGTTTGTGGCAAAAGAGGCAGGTCTACAAGAGAAATGTAGTGCAGTTTGTGTCAGGAAATTTTGTATTTTATGGGGGTCGCCTGCATACCTTTCCGGACTAGCCAAGGGAATCGGCGGGGGGACATGTACCTGGATCTGTGAACTGCCTGAAGACACATCAAATGGATTTCTGGCTTGTCTATCAAGTCTATCCTTCAGCACCGCATTCTCTGCGCGAGAAGCGGCGACTTCCTGTTGGACCAAATTCAAAGCTTGGATAACTTCCTCTAACGTAGCCATCACTGAGCCGAACCCTGACCAGGAGGAGACTGTTTTCGTGGGTACGTGATTCTGTCACGACGGCTCCACGCTCCTCAGGATCAGGGTGATGCTCATATGGGTCCACCTCCTGATTTCCCCACACTCTGACTAGACGATTGTGAACAGAGCATAGAGGTAATCAAGCGAGGGAAAGGTAGGGAAGGGGCTGCAAGGGAAGGGATACCTGAAACGAGAGAAACACACAGGTCAACAACAGTTTATTTCCCTAACTACTCTCATTTCATTCTCGCTAAGACCTTTTCGTACCATCAGTCTTCTCTAGTCCTGACGGTAGGATGCGTTTCAATCACGGATGAGAAGAACCGTGCTGCCCACACCGAAAGCATATAAGAACTCTGCCAGCATCAAGCAGCAGGAAACAGAACAAACCAAAAAGGCCCCTCACCGGGGAATCAAAGGAATGCAGCAATGTTCTGACGCTGGAGTACAGAGTACCTCACCGGGAGCACTGAAAACTCGGTTGGCATAGTTTTGATAAACCCCGTTGACCCTGTGCACAAGTTCGAACAAGGCCCTGGAATATCAAACGAACAAAAGTCTCGTCCCTGATTTTTGCCCCTAATAACAAAAGAAAAACGAGCCTCTCCACTTCCTCCCTGGAATCCCAGAGGCAGTGGCCAAATGTCTCGAAAACAAATGAGTACAAACTACTTTCAACCTCCGCTCCGGGGGTCAAGAGTCTTACCCCTCTGGTCGTCGGCAGACCCAGGTCTCACGGAGTTCGACCGGGAACAGTCCTGCCCAAAGCCCTGTGATCTCAGGGAGACACCGGGGGGGTCTGATACACCGCTACGAGTCCTCCCGCCTTCGTGGACGGTCCGCAGCTGATCCGTATCTTCGGCTCAAGGTTCCTGGACTCTAACTCACGCTCAGCCGTGTCGCGTAGCCAGAAGGTGGGTCCGAATAGAACCCGGGTTGGGCGATAGCACTCGCCTCGTAACGCGGAAATCACCGTGCCAAGCGTCCGCTTGGCAAATCTGGTCAGTATCACGTACGACGCCAGGAGCGTCGTACGCGACTATATTCTCGTGGCTCCTCCCCTTCGGCAAAGGCCGCCGGGAATTGTAGTTCCGACGTGTTGTCGGGAGTAGGCGCGGCTCGTTACCTCACGGCCTGACAATTTTAGTTTCTATTTTTGAATGTGTGTATCAAAGGTTATATATTAGGGGGAGAGGAGGTCTGCCACTCTATCACAAGGATGATGTCATCAGTGATGTCATATGAGATGTCATCAGTGATGTCATCAGTAATGTCACTGACCATGTCATGAGTGATGTAATATGTGACGTCATCAGCAGTGCATTGCGGGCGCGCGAGTTATAGTTAGCTGAACTAACTATAACGAGGGAATTTCAATGGTTTTGTACGAATGAAAAGTCCAGCTAATTATAACACCCCTGAAACCTATGGTTTTTCAGTGAATTTCTAAGGTTTTTTAAATGCTAATTCCTCACTATAACGTGCCTGAAACCTATGTTTTTTTCAGTGAATTTCAAAGGTTTTTTAAATGCTGATTTTTAACTATACCTACAGAGATAGGACATGTGACGAAAGAAGAAAAAACGCACAGAAAGAAAAAAAGAAATGCAGAAAGAAGCAACAGAAGTCCTCAATGACGAAGAAAAGTGCAGGAAGAGGGATAACGTGCAGAAAGAACAAACAGAAGAGCAGAAAGAGGCCTTGTTGCAAAATCATCCTGTACCCTCAACTTTTTCAGACAGATACTGGTGGTAACTGAGTCTGACTAACCAGTCCTAGAGCCAGTGCTATGTTATAAGACACTCAGAATACAGTGAAAACACCTACATACACTAGGGAACACTATGCGTTGGGGTCCCCCTGTGATTAGCATGACCTCCTCTGTAAGCCCCTAGTATATAATAGGGCAGGGGATTATAAAACTACCTCTTAAAATGAGCCACAGGGCGTGTTTGCACACGTCACCTCAGGCCCCGTCACCTCCCTTCCCCACTGTGTAAAAACGCCCTGTGGCCGTTTTAAGTTGGGAGATTAAGTCCCCTTAAATCCTGAGGGTCCCTAGGGGCAAAATAGCCCACTAGGTACGTCCAGTAAGCGCCATTGCAGAGAGGTGTAAAAAGGGGCACGGCCTAGACCACCTCTCTGCAACGCAGCGCAATGGCGCTTACTGGAAGCACCTGGTGGGCTAGTTGGCCCTCAGGGTCCCTCAGGATTGAAGGGGAATTATTTCCCCAACTTAAAACGTACCACAGGGCGTGTTTGCACATGTTAACTCATGCCCGACCCCTCCCTTCACCACTGTGTAAACGCTCCCTGTGGCTGTTCTAAGTTGAGAGATTAAGTCCCCTTGAATCCTAATGGTCCCTAGGGTCAAACTAGCCCACTAGGTACCTCCGGTAAGCGCCACAGAGCTGCGTTGCATAGAGGTGTAAAAAGGGGCGTGGCCTCAGAACACCTGTCTGCAACGCAGCTCCCTGGTGCATACTGGAGATACCTGTTGGGCTAGTTGGCCCTCAGGGACCCTCAGTATTGAAGGGGAATTAATTCCCCAACTTACAACTGGCCAGGGGGCGCGTTTGCGATGCCGGTCTTTTATTTATTTCATTTTTTTAAGAAGGAGGGCAGCGTGGCCCCCCTTCTTTTTCTAATTTATTGGCCCTGGAGACCCCATCCCCCAGGGCCTGCAACATAATTTTTTTTGTTGAAAAAAATTAATTTGGCCCTCCCAAGGCCTTAATCGCCTCCGGGGACTCCAACCCCCGGGTCATGGCCTTTTTTTCTTTTAATTCTTTAGGAGGGGGGTGCGTTGCCCCCCTCCTCAGGCCACTTATGGCCCCGGGGACCCCATCCCCCAGTGCCGGCCTTTGTTTTTTTAATATTTTAAAAAAATATATATTGATAGAAACACCTAGGACATGCTGGACAAACCGTATGTACCTATCACCATGACGATTTGCGTGATATTCATTAAAAGGCGACTATGCATACAATTAATCCACGTGGAATGTATTTACACCGCTAGAGAAGCTCTGACGTGTCTGATGCCCTACCGTGCCTAATCCCGGCACCCCCGCCGGTGGGTACTCTCCAAGTAGACACCCTTGTCATTTATTTATACAAACATGGGTAGCTATTGACAGACACATTTAATACACATGCACACCAAGCCATTCAAAGGGGATTCGACAAAAATTCAACCAAACTATGCAAGAAACCCCCCTCACGGTTAATAAAACACACATCCACCGCCGGATGTGTAATACTTTTTATTTTACTCTCTGGAAAGGAGACAAACCTCACTTGAGAGTCACAGAGTGCTCCTGGCTGAGCCCAATGCTGTGTTACACCCACCAGTGCCCGCCGAGTGCCACACACCTCTGTGTTGTATTCCACCAGCTAGTGCGTATGCTATGACACTCTCTAGCCCATGTGCACTGTAACACCACCCCGTGAATATGTCATGCCACACTTGCCTTCGCACGGGTTATATTGCCCCATCTAACGTGCCTTCCTCAATGCCTATGTTATAACACACAGCGCTATGCCATACATATTACAATCTGGGATCCATATCTTTGTCACAGTGCATATGCAACGTTATACTCCCCAGCTCATATTTTATATTACAACTTTAGAAACTAGTTAGGTTAAACAACACTGCCCTGTGAATATTACACTCCAAGGCGCATATCGCATAGCACGCGCTAGTGCCTGTGCTATCTCGCGCTCTCCAATGAATCTGTCATTGCGCACAATGTATTGCATGTTATATTTCACGCCCCGGTTCATCTTATATCAAACTTTTTGGTGCATAGTTTATATCATATACTATATCTAGTTTTCATTTTCAATCGTGCTCTCAAGACTATGTTCTATATAACACTGCGTCCACCTATCCTTTTCACGGGCATTACATTTTGCGATAGGGGGTGGAGGGTCAGGGGGTGTTTCTGCAAAGTGAGCCCGGAGTCACAGTAACAAACGTCCTCTTCTTCCTGAATAAAAGTGAGATTATGCTGCATACTTGTTCATATTTTAAGTAGTTCACACAGACACACATTTTAAAAACAATAAAGTTCCTAATACCCACCTTCTCTGGTCAGTTAGCTTGCTGCCCCATCCACCTCCTCCCTATCCTCTGTTGTCTGAATCCATGGACTAGCCTCCTCCCTCCTGCCATGCATGGTCTGATGTGCTGCCACTGCCCTCCATTTACCATGATGTACCAGTCCACTCCTCCTGCCCTCCATTGCCCAATTCTATGGCCCATCATTGACCTCCTGCTTAGCCTCTATGCTTAGCTTGCTGCCCCTATTCTCCTTCCCCCTGCCCTCTGATGTCTTTGTGCATGCCCCTGCTCCATCCTTTTTGCCCACCATGTCCCATGGACCTGCCACTCCTATCTACTCTGAGTGTTCTGTTGAGCTGCCACTCCCCTCCCAACTGCCTATCATTGTCAGATGACTGTAACCTGTCATTGCCACCTCCACCTTGCCTGTCAACATGCCATGCCCCTATCCCCATCCTCCTGTCCTCCATGGTCCATTTTACTACCACACACTTCTGCCCTCCCTGGTCTGCTGTGCTGCAACTGCTCCTCCTGCCTGCCCCGCGCGGTCTATTGTGAGGCCCCTTCCCCTGAACTCTCTTGTCTGTGCCCAGGTCCTGACCCTCCCTTCTATCCTCCATGGTCCTTTGTGCATGCCCCTGCACCCTCCTTCTTGCCCATCATAGCCATTGTACTGCCACTAACCCTCCCGCTTGCCATGCATGGTCTTCTGTGCTGCCATGGCCCCTCCCACCTTCCCTGTGTGGCCAGCTAGCTGCCCCTGACCCCCTCCCACCTTCCCTCCATGGTCTGTGTGTATGCCATCATAGTCTCACTGTTGCTCTCCATGGTGTGTCTTGTTTCTAGTGCCCATCCTGCCTGACCTCCATGGTCATCTTGCTGCTCCTGCCCTGCCCCCTATCCCCTAGCCCTCTGTTTCCATGTGCATACCCCTATTCCCTCCATCCTGGCTTGTCTGTTCCATTGTAATGCCCCTGATCCGTCCCTCCTGCCCTTTATGGTCTGTTATGCTGCAGCTTTCTCTCCTGTCTGTCCATTATGGTCAGCTAGCTACCATTGCCTCTTTCCCCTCTGTTCTCTGTTGTCCATGTGCATGGTCCTGTTCCCTCCCTATTGCTTTCTATGGATTGTTGTGCTGCACTCCCATCCCGCATGCCCAGTGTGGTGTATTGTGCTGCTGCAAACCCTGATGCCTGCCCTGTAGGGTCAGTTTGGTGCACCTCTCCATGTCCCACCTGTCCTCTGTTATCCGAGTCCATGTCACTACCCCAATTCCTCCTGCCTACCATGATCCAATGTACCATACTTGCGAACATTTTGAACTTGGTAAGAGGGAGATTTTGAAAAAAAACTGGGGTATTGATTTTCCCCTTTGAGTTACATTGAAAAAGAGAAGATTGTAGACAGGAGACAGATCAAATAAAGCCCATTTGAGCTTAAAAACATTGGACGTTTCCTGGCTGAAACGGGTCTGTTGGCATGTATGGTTGTACCACCACTGCCTCTTCCTTCTACCCACAATGGTCTATTATATTGCCACAGCCTCTCTTGCCAGTCCTGTATTGTTGGTTTGTTGCCCCTGCCCCCCTTTCCACTGCCCTCCATAGTCTGTTGTGCTGCCACTGCCCTTCCTGCCTGCCCAGTGTGGTCAAATTGTTGCCTCAGCACTCTCCTACCTGCCTTCAATTTTCAGAGTCCGTGCCCCTGGCCTCTGCCTCTCAACAGTATCCCAATGAACAACTAGATTGCTAACATTCTATTTTTATTACAAAAGTGTGGAACACCTGATGTCATCTTGATGTAATCAAAACTGTAATACCTAGAGCATTTCCTTCAGAGATTACATATATGAAATGGTCTTATTTGCATCGAAATTATGGTTAGTGCTCTAAAAAACTAAAATAAGGACATATTTTCTGAGTTTTCAAATAGCGACAAAGAACTTTAAATTATTTGTAATTTTTATGTTTTTTTATCCAGTTGACCTCTTGATTAAATGTTGCAACTAGGGGAGAGGATGTGGTGTTACTTCCAGAGCTGCAGACTTTGCAAATGGGGAACCAGGTTGGAGTTTCTGCTTCAGCTCAACATTCTGCATTCAACAATCACTTAATCTCCCCATGTCTACATCCAAAATGAATTTGATCTTGTGTGATGTAACCAATGCTCATGTAAAGCACTCCAATACCTGACAAGTCTGCACTATATAAAACTGCAAATACACAAAACAATAAGTGTTTTGCACACTTCCGTCATTGGGCTACATGTGGGCTACATCTGGGTGATATTTGTGCTGCATTTGGGCTCTTTTGTCTCTGGTGGCCATCTTGGGAGATTTATTTGTTATGAAGTTTCCTAATTTCCTCATTTACTGCAGTCTCCTCAGTAGGAAATACTTTCAGTTTTTTACTTCGGTTCCATCAAGAAGGTATTCAGGTATGTCACACATTTGCCATAAATTCTGAATGTTAGCACTCTAGTTGCTCATTAGATCACTGTAGTAAAGCTACTGCTCACCTCGGAATTCTGCTGCTGGTATTCAAAGTGCATGTTTCAGTCTGCATGTCAGACTTTTTTTATGAAATAGAAGAGGATTTGAGAAGTCAAAATGTGCCCTAATTTTTCTTTCTGCAGCACTAATTTCTATGGGAAAATGAACCCCCTCATTTTGTTCCTTTTTAAATTAAATGTTTTAAGAGTTACCACTTTATTCCAATCAAGATGGCTTCAGGTGTGCAATACGTATGTCATAAGTAGGACTGTTAGCGCGCTATTTGTTCTTTAGAACACTCTGGGAAGCTGCAGTAGAACTCAAAGGAATCAACTGACAGTCTCTGCCCTTGTTGGATGTACATGTTTTACTGAGAATGTCAGACTTCATTCTCACATGACTGAGAAAGATAATGTGAATTGACAGAAAATATGCTCTCTGTTTAGCTTATAGATCACCTTCCAAACCTCTGTGGGCAAAGCATGAGAAAATAGTTTTCTCTCAAACATGATTCATGATATCACAGCAGAAGGCTTTTTCACATGGTAAAATCACCTTAGAACACACCACAATTCGTAAAATGAGTATGGTACCATCAACAAATGATTTATAATGTAACTAAAGTCTTAAAACCTTCTTGTAACTGCAATGCTTTTTAATGAGGTGCTATAATGTATATTGGTCCCAAGATGGCTGCCAACACTTCTTGGATGAAGTACTGACAGCCAATCAGATCTCACGATGAGATGTGTGGTTAGGCTCCGCCCAGATGTATCTATCTTTTTAACTCTAATTTTCTCAGGAGCTACTGAACGGATTTACACCATTTAAGCAAAAGGCACGAGTCTGAACTGAGGACTACCTCTTTGCCAAATTTGGTGTAATTCCGTTCAGCAGTTCGGGCTGTAGCTGCGTCAACAGGTCCTATGGTAAAATGCATGTGGAAAACGCGTTTTGGGACCCCCCTTTTTTCTTGGCCCCCGCTTGACGAATCACCGTGAACTTTTCAGGATAGGATCGGACCGGAGGTGGCCAAAAGTTTGGAAAATGTTGCGAAGATTCGTCAATCGGCGCCAACGTTATTCCAAATAGAATGTTGCGGATTTCCTATGGAAAACAGGTCCTAACTATAACTACCTACTGGCGACTGCCAGTAGGTAGTATATATATTTATATATAGATATAAAGAACATCATGTAAACTTAACTTACCTGTGATGATGCTGCTTGAAAAAAGTTAATAATTAATATTAGAATTTATAGAAAGCAAAAAGATTAGTCATCAAGCCCCTGAATGTCGACACATTTCAGGTCAAGCAGGCCCTGTGCCCTGTCAAGGACCCACTTGTGCTCCAGCTTTTACCGAATTTAGATCGGTAACTGTGGACGAGGTAACAACTCATATTCTACATTCCAAATCGGGCTCTCCCCACGATCCTTTACCTCCCATGATTTTCAAACAAGTCCCTGAGATCCTTGGCCCTAGTCTAACCTCCTAACACAACTTCTTGGACGAATCCCAATTCAGATTCAGGGCAGGGCACAGCGCCGAAATTGCCCTGATAAAAGCCAAAGATTAAATTAGAGCAGTCTTAGATGCAGGAGGTGCTTATTCTGCTCGACCTGTCGGTAGTGTTCGGCCCCGTTTACCACAACCTGTTACTTCACCATCTGAATATACTTGGCATCATGAATGAGGCGTTAGCATTGGTCTCTTCTTTTCTATCTCACAGGATACAATCAGTTGCCTTGGGAAATTATGTTTCCCTGTCCTTCACTCTCCATGGTGGGGTCCCTCAGGGCTCCTCAATGAGCCCTACACTTTACAATGTATATGTGTCTGAATTGGCTGGATTAATCAGATCCTTTGAGAGGGTTTTAACAGCTTTAAGCAGGCGACACTCAAATCATCTTGTCCATCTGTAAAAATATCATGCTGTCAGTAAAAAGCTTTAGGGATTGCATGGTGGGAGTCGACTCATGGATGAGTTTGCACTGCCTCAAGCTTAACTCAGGGAATACTGAGAAATTATACTGTTTGGTAACCACTCCCCTAGCTGGTCACAGATCTGGTGGCCACACGAATTGGGAGCAGTACCCATTCCGGTCCCCAGAGCAAAAAATGTGGGAGTGATTATAGATGAGAAGCTGAACTTTGAAGCTCAAGTCAAAGCAGTTTCAACATCTAGCTTTTTCCTACTTAAGGTGATCAAGAAAATCTTACCTTTGATCCCACCAAAAAGCAGGAAAAAGTTGGTTACATCTTTAGTCCTTGCCAAACTGGATTATTGCAATGGGCTCTATCTCGAAATGCACGAGAAGCAGCTAGACAGGCTTCAGATGTTCCAGAATGCTGCTGCAAGGCTCCTGCTGGGGATACCCAAGTGTCAATCACTGGAAAAGCATCTTCACGACTGCATTGGCTTCCAGTTAAGTGCCGCATTACGTTTAAGGCCTTATGTATTACATATAAGGCTCTACATAGTACTGGTCCTCAGTTTTTGAGGCGGTCACTGCACTGGTACCCCCCAAACAGATGCCTTCAATCTGAGGGGGAAAAACTGATGCTCTCTCAGAGATTCTGCAATGCTAACTGGGGCAGAAGAAGCTTCACAGAAGGTGCTATGAAGCTCTGGAACACCCTGCCCATCTCTATCAGAAGTCTTCCTTCTTTAACATCCTTCAGGAAAGCCCTTAAACCCTGGCTATTTAACGAATAGTGCACTAGCTTGCTTCAGGACTGTTTGCGCCAAGACACCATTTGGTATTCGTGCGCTGTATACATTTTAATAACATAACATAACATAATAAGGATGTTTGCCTAGTGGTGCATCAGCTGCTGCTGGGGGCACAGGACACCGGTGGTGTGGCACATACAGCACCGCACTCACCTTCAGATCACCTGAAGCTCCTGTAGGCCATAACCCTTCCCAAGCCTACCCCCTGGTGCCAACACGCGGGGGAGATGGTGCCTACCGAAATGAGAAGCATTTGCAATGCAATAGGTCTCGCATTTGTTGCAGTTGGAGCTACTGGCATTGTAAATGGCAGTGTTTTTTATCAATGTTTTTGTTTGCAGTGGAGTGATTATTTAAAAATTACACACTATACCATATTATAAGCTATTCTAGCAACTGTACAGTAAAGCTATGGCTATTTTAACGTAAAGGAGTGTGAATGGATGAATAAAAATACAAAAAACAGGATCTAAAAATGTATGATGGAATGTATAGCAGGGGACAGGGACTAACGATCACAACAAATGTACTTGAAGTGATTGGGGCATCATATGCAATAAAAAAATCGGTAGTACGGGGTGTCAGCGACGCTTGTGCAAATGTTGTTCAGATGGTGAAGTGGTCAGCTCTGTTTGCAGATGCAAATTGGTGAAAGGTGAAGTATTCAGCTCTGTTTGCAGGCAGAAAGGGATGAATGGTGAAGTGGTCACTCTCTTCAGCGGTGAACATGCTCTTTACTGTTGCTCATGGGCATCAAGAGACTCTGCTAGGTCTAAGGCATTCCAGAGACCTTATATGATGGCTGGGGTTTGTAAATGAACCTACATTAAACACCACTAAGAGATGAAGTGATTTCTGCAACATCACATGATTTTTCTCCAAAATGTGTTTTTACAGTTTTACTTTTTGGATTCCTGGGATGCTCTGGCATAAGATTCCCGGTTCCACCATGATTCATTTGGTACAGTAAATAAACACAATAACCAAAAATACTCTCAAACTGCAGTTTAACGGAGACGTGGTTTTCTGTGTAACAGACCTGACCATGGTGATGAGTATAGGCCCCAGCTAGGCCAGCAGGACACAAGGGTTCGCTCTCCTGCAAATGGAATCTACAAGGAAGTTGGCACGGAAACTGCAAAGTACAAAAACAAAGTTTATTAACCCTTAAGGGTGGTCCTACAACCCATACAACGCTCTTCAGTATTGCATAGGGTAGCACAAAGAACTTGCGTACACGGTCCCCTTTTATACACAACAGAGGGGCGCATAAGTGGGTGGATACAACATGAGGCAAAGAGTATTACCTTTTATGGTCATTTTCGATACAGAATCAATATGTGGGCGGAGGAACTAATTTCCTGAGCCCGCGAAAACATGGTCAAGCAAGGACTAACTAATAACAGATGTGGTCAAGTGTGGGCATGCGCCAGACGGACAAAGGGGCTATTTATAGACTGTTACTAGGCAGATTACAAGAGCAACTAACACGAAGATAGGACTCTTCTCGTGCTACGCACATGGAGGCATGACAATACAAAATGGAGTCCAGACTTTAGTCAACATAACGGGAGAAACTCGGTCATAAAAGGGGAATTCATGTCTTTAGTGAATGCTTACTCACATCGTTATTTCAATTTTCAACAGACGACCCTTTCAGCATTTACTGAAGACATCCGGTTTATTAGAATAATCATCGTATATATCAATCTTCATCATTTCCTCTATTTCTTTAGTCAGATGTTTCTGGTAAGTGACATTGGCAATAGCTTTCTTATCAGGAATGCAGAGTGACACACATAGGGAACAGAGTAAAGGACCACATTGGATACAAATGCAACAGGAGAACAGAATTGCTACAATGATACAGAGACCAGTTAGAACCTTCCATCCCCATGTGGTGATCAATGCCCAAAACCATCCAGAAAAGGTCCAAGCGCCATTTTCTGTATGGATTTCAGCTGCAATTTTATGCAGTTTATTGATAGCATTATAAACTGATGGCGTGTGGTCAGGAATAAACACGCAACAACTACTTCCGATAATTTTACAAGCTCCACCTCGGTCAGCTAACATAACATCTAACACCATACGATTCTGCAGTGCAACAATTCTAGTAATTTGCAATTCTTCCGTAAGATTCCCAAGAGCAGCAGCGGTTTGATTTGTCACAGCCTCTACAACTCTTGTTAACCTTCGAACTTTCCTACTATTTAGGGCAGCTCCAACAAAGAAAAACAATCCTAAATTAAAATCAATATACTGCTGCAGACAAGTGTCAGTTTGGTCCACGTCATCAATCGATAGAGTACGTTTATACCTATTTACAGTCACATTATTCAACAACTTCAAATCTTTATGATAAGATGCAGGTGCCAAGAATACAGGAGGTAATAGAAATGCTACATAACATACTCCGGACCAACCGGCTGGCAAGCGGTAATAACCTTTATTTCCACACACGAAGTATGTATTATGGGATGCTAAGAAGGTACTATTATTCAACCCGTCGATATTTAAGATAGTGATGCAATCACTAACACCAACAGGAATATAACCCACACTCTGGACACACAGGTCCGCTTGAGCTTGTGCCACTTGAATCACAAATCGGTCTTTTCCCACAGTGTCTCTGGTGTTCGTGAAAATATAGGGAATCGATTCATTGTCCGGTCGATACTCTTCCCATTCCCAAATTGTCCCATTCGCTTGCGGATATCCATCTTTATCTTGGTGACATTCCCTATTAAGTCTGAAGAGTAACCGTCCCACTGTAGGTTTCCGGGTGGCAAAAAGTAAAGTGTACCATGCTCTACAGGAGCCATTATGAGAGAAAGGAAGGGGTATAAACGGAGTTCCTCCTTTCTTCTGGTGAGCTGGCATCATGCCACATATCCAACAGTTCGTAGCATTGGTGGCAACATGGGTATGATGCAACATCTGGATGAAAGTGTTATTCAAATAAGACTGACGATGCTTCAACTCTTGATACGTTAGTGTATAAAAGTAGTGCTCCTCAGGCACTGGAGTAGTCAAAACAAGTAACTTTCGAGCAGGAGTCACATCCTCCACAAACCATGTGGTTATCCCAACAATAGCTACTGTGAACATAAAACCTGTTGCACAAAGGATTTTCTTTTTCTCCATGTCAGAATGAAAAATCAATATCTTCCTGAAACTAAAAGGTTGTCAGAACTCTTCCCCTTAGGCAGCGGTTGATTTCTTCACCAGCGGGCCAAGACGGGTGTCGCTACACTAATGCAGGGCTGATCCCCCCCCCTTGCCACATTGGCTCTCTGTTTCACTAACCCAAGGGCCGTTCTGACAATGTGTCCTGATACTGAAGAATTCACTTCCTTGGTCTGAGATGATATCGCCTTCCTCCAGGAATCACGTGGTCCGAAAAGAGCTCCTCAGTGTCGTTCGGTTCCACAGCACGGCCTTTCTCTGCAGTCAGAATTTCTCGATGGTCGGTCAATACAGCAGGCTCCACCAATCCGGGCGGCACTTTGCGACAGTGCAGGGAATGGATCCAATTCTTTCGGTTGGAAACCCGCACAGCCGTCCTCGTTGCAAGTAGGACTTGCTCAGGACCAACCCATCTCGGCTCCAAGCTGTTCGTCCTTTCAAAAATCTTCACCATAACATAGTCTGCAGGTCGGAGACTATGACCTTCGCCGGTGGACCGCTTAGGGAGCGCCTCCCGGACCTGTTGATGAATAGAAACCAAGTTATCCGTTAACTGTGCCAGATAATCATTCATCATTACACAAGGTACATCATACACAGCCTTAGGTCGTGGTGGACCCCAAATATTCATTGGGCGTCCAAAAACAATCTCGTACGGTGTAAGACCAGTTCGAGAGTGCGGTATCGATCTAATTGACAATAATGCCAGCGGTAAAGCATCTGGCCAAGTCAAAGAAGTCGAAGCTTGGATCTTAGCGATCTTGAGCTTCAGTGTACCATTATACTTCTCGACCAGTCCTGCAGACTGAGGGTGAAACACTGCGTGGAACTTCTGGGTGATGCCCAGACCCTTCAGAACATACTTTATAACATCCGCTATAAAGTGGGGTCCGTTATCACTCCACAGCAGTCTACAAACGCCATATCGAGGGAAGAACTCCTTCAATAGCATCTTGGCGGTAGTCATTGCAGTATTATCTTTCGTAGGGTATGCCTCGACCCATTTACTAAAGGCACATACCACTACTAGAACATACTTCAAATTGTTACAGCGCTCAAGCTGGATGTAATCCATCTGCAAAACCTCAAAGGGTGCAGTAGGTGTCGCAAATCCTCCTGCTGGAGTTCGAGTACCCTTTCCTGGGTTGTACCTTAGGCAAATCATGCAGGTCTGCACTACCCTCTTTGCCGTGCTAGCAATCTCTGGATGCTCCCAGACTTGAGTAAGCAATTTTACAATTGCGGAAGCTCCAACATGTGCTAGCCCATGTGCCATCTGAACCATAGGTTGTACAAAAGCTGTGGGTAACTTCCATCTATCCATCTGCTTATTTCTCCAACAACCCTCATCATCCAATTCTCCATCATTGGACCATTGCTCCCGTTCTTTGTCAGAAGCGGTCCTCTGTATTTCCAGCACCTCTCTTTTCGCATCGTGCCATCTTTCTACCTGCGACTTTACTACATACATGGCAGTAGCACCGGGCTGCATCGCAGTCTCCCGCGCCACCCGGTCTGCCAAAGCATTCCCTTCTCCGACTTTATCAACCACTTTCTTATGGGCACTACATTTAATGATAGCAATTTTCCTCGGATATGTCAATGCAGTCAAAAGGTTGTGAACTAACTCTCCATGCATTATTTGTACTCCATGCGACGTTAGAAACCCTCTCCCCTTCCAGAGTAGGCCGAGATCGTGCGCTACTCCGAAAGCATAGCGGCTATCTGTATAAACATTCACACACAATCCTGTGCTGAGCTCACATGCTCGTGTTAATGCTATCAGTTCCGCTGCTTGAGCTGATTTCTGTGGTATGCGTGCTGTCTCCACTATTGTTTGCAGTGTGGTAATTGCATACGCTGCTGAAGTCGTACCATCTGGTAGCTTCAGGCATGATCCATCCACCCACAATTCTCCATCTACATCTGGAAAGGGCGTATCTTGGAGATCAATACGACCCTTTGTCTGTTCCTCAGTCACAAGAATACAATCATGTGCTTTCCGTGCCTCAGACTGAGCTTCCGGGAACGGCAACAATGTAGCCGGATTTAACGTTACACACCTCTTTAACGTAATATGAGGAGCCAAAAGCGTCAGCTCATATCCCGTTAAACGGGCACTGGTCAAATGCTGCGTCTTTGTCTGATTAAGCAGGGCATCAACAGCATGGGGGACTAATACCAACAGCTTATGAGATAACACAATTCCCTCGCTTTGGCGTATTGACACAGCTGTCGCCGCAACCGAGCGAAAACAACCAGGCAATGCTCGGGCAACAGGATCAAGTACAGCTGAAAAGTACGCACAAGGGCGCTGCTTGTCGCCATGCATCTGCACTAAAACTGATAATGCACATCCATCTTTCTCATGCACATACAGTGAAAAGGGTTTTGTATAATCAGGGGTCCCTAACACTGGTGCTGAACAAAGGGCCTGTCGCAATTGCTGGAAGGCAGTGTCACACTCATTTGACCAAGGAAGCGGAATAGGTGTGTCTTTTGTCAAAAGGGCTAACAATGGCTTGGCTATGTGTGAAAACCCTAATATCCATTGCCTACAAAAAGAAACAAGACCCAAAAATGCACGCACGTCCTTCTGCGTGGAAGGCACTGGCGTGTCCAAAATTACTTGAATACGATCTGGTGTGAGTGCGCGCCCCTCCTTAGACAAAAGGTGACCCAGATAAGTCACCTTTGGTCTACAGAACTGCAATTTTTTCCTCGACACTTTGTGATTGTGAGATGCCAAAAAGGAAAGCAAGGATAACGTGCTTTTCTCACACAGCTCCGGAGTGTCAGCCGCCAACAAGATGTCATCGACATATTGTATGAGGGCGACTCCCTCGGGCAAAACAAAGGAGTCCAATTGTCTTTTCAAGGCTTGACTGTAAATGCTAGGGCTTTCTGTGTAGCCCTGGGGAACTCTACAAAATCGATAAGACCTGTTATTCAGAGTGAAACCAAAAAGGTATCGGCTATCGGGATGAATAGGAATCGAAAAGAAAGCATTTTTCAAATCAATAACCGAAAACGTGGTCGCCGTTGGCGGGACCAAAGTGAGCAACGTCGTGATATCAGAAACCACTGGATACTGAGGTATCACGATCTTGTTCACCTCCCTCAAATCAATTATAAACCGATAAACTTTGGCATCCGTATCCTTCTTCAAGATGGGTAAAATTGGGCTGTTACAGACGTTGTAGGGAACTTCCTCCACTACTCCCACCTTAATCAAATCCTGCACAATCTGTATAAGGGCCTCCTCCCCCTCCTGGGAAATACGATACTGCGGGAGGCGTGGTAACACCGCCCCCTCCTGGACACTAATATGGACAGGCGGAATCACCATTTGTCCCACATCGGTATCCGAAATGGCCCACAAAGTACGAGGGAGAGTTGCTAACACAGTATCCTCTGCAACCACACACATCCGTTCAGACAGAGGGTGATTATCATTTAATATCACGCGCACTCCAGCGGGGGAGCAGCGGATCGTAGCTCTGAAGTGCTTGAGCATATCAAGACCCATAATGTTGTCCGGCGTGTTCGGGGCAAGCAAAAATGGACAGGGTGCAGAAAAGGAATCAACCTGGAATGTGAGGGGTCGAGAAAGAGGGCTTCGGGAGAGCGTACCGTCAAACCCTACCGATGTAACCATTAAGCCAGATGGGGGAGCCCTCGGAACCAATTGTTTAGACAGCGCGCTACGAGTCGCTCCTGTATCCACTAGGAACTGATCAGTAGAACCCAAAACCTTCGCTGATACATAAGGACCCTTCTGATCAATCGGCACCTCAACTGATTCCAACCCCCATCCAACGCATTCCTATGCATGCTGTGAATCATGGTACCCAGAGCGGTCAGTCCCTGACACTTGGTACTGGTTTTGTCGATCAAAGACATTAGGTCTATCTCGTTGCTGCCCGGTAGGTTCAAAACGAGCGTGATCATTAGAATTCCCTCTAAAATTCGAAGAACCCCCTCTACCTCTCGGGCCACCCTGATTATGCCCCTGACGCGATGCATACAACGCCGGGCAATCTCTGGCCCAGTGTCCCGATTGCTTACAATACGCACATTGATTCCTATTCAAATCGGATCGGCCCGAAGGAGGACCATAGAATCCTCCCCTACCTCTATTGACACCCCGACGAGGCGGACCGTACACTTGCGCTAACATCACCTTTGTTTTTAAATCTTTCGACTTCTTCTCCTCCTGCTCCTTCGCTTCTTGCTCCTGACGCTCATAATACTGAGCTATAGTCAGGAGGGCTGTCGGAGACGCGGTGGACCAAGAACTTTCACTCGCTTTTAGGCGGGCTGCTATTGCCGGTAATAAATTCGCCACATATTTATCAGCAAAGAGGTGTCGACCCGTATCATCCGTAAGTGACTGACCACTAAAATCATGAAATGTCTCCTCAAAGCGCGTAAAGAAATCTGCAACTGATTCATCAACTTTCTGTTTACACGAAGCTAACATATTCCAGTCAATCTTTTTAGGGGGAATGATTGTTTTTAACTTGGTCAAAATAGCAGCGGGGAGATCTAGGATAATCTGAGGTGGTTTCTGCGCGGGCTTCCTCTCCCTATCCTCATCCTCAAGCTCAGACCACCGAGCCTTAAAAGCGGCAACATCGTCCACCTTCCGTACGGATCGCCACATATCCGGTGGTAAAATAAGCCCAAAGAACAGATCTATATCTGCTAAGGTCATAGTACAAGAATTCAAGGCCCCCTCGACTTCTTCGTAAAAGGCCGCTGGGTTCTTGCGGGGATCAGGCAATGCATTCTTTAATGCCATAACATCAGCCCTATGCCAGGGAGTATAAACCCAATTGTACACAAAATATCCCTTAGCATCGGCGGAGGTAATATCCGCACTAGTTCCCGCTCCTTTAGGAGGAACATACAAAGGTGCCACCTCTCGCATTGGTTTAGCATGCACTAGTTCGCTCTTATCTGAGTGGGAGGTAGATGATTGGTCATCACCGACACGTAAATCCGACTGCTTTTCCTCCTCTGCTCTTAGGCGCGCCCTCTCTTTAAGGTCACTCGCCGCGTCCCGCAATGCAAACAGCCGTCGAGCCGCATCAGGCACCTTAGAGGGAGAAAAAACACCGTTACGCAATGCTTTAGCATCTAATACTACATCATCAGGCTCAAAAACTGCCGAATATTTCCGAAAGACAGAAATCACTTCATCAGAAAAGTGTCCCAAAAAATACAACTTCTCTCTATCCAGCCACTTTTCCCAAGAGTCCAACAATTCAGCGAGGGATAACTTGCCCTTAAGTGCACGAAAGGAAACTTGCCGAAGCTCACCCATTCGGTCAACCGATAACATGGACCGCGTGTCTACCTTACCCGAAGCCGATCCAGAATCCTGTGACCTCGGGGCAGACGCGCCAACATAAGGGGACGGAGAGCGATCTAATAAATAAAAATCATCGTCAAGATTAGTAAGGACAGGATAAAGTGGCTGACGGACAGCATATTGACCCGAGACTTGCAGCCTACGCTCTTTCTCTTGTCTCTCCATCTGTTCTCTTTCCTCCCGACGCTTCGCTTCCTGTGCTCGCACATGATCATTCTTCCGTTGCTCTTTATCAAACAGCGCTTTCTCACGTTTCTCTCGCTCACGCACTTCCTTCACCCATAATCGCACACATTCAAACATGTCTTGCCGAGCACGCCGTTTACACATACACTGTTCCACATACTCAATCTTACGCATATCAAATGATCCATACAAAGGCCATCGTAACTCAGGATCCTTCTTGGTGTATTTCCTCCATACTGTACTGTACATTATAGAGGAAAGACCATGCTTCACATACATATCCCTATTAGGAGTCCCCTCTGGGGGAGCTGGAGCAGATTCCTCGAGGTTTAACCGGTTTCCAAAGCAGCAGCACCACTTACGGAGTGCGCTAAAAGCAGGCATGCTCAAAAATAATGCAAAATATGCAGTATTATCAAAAATGGCACTTAAACGTTGTGCCGTTCAAATTTACACAACCTCGGAGAAATATCTCCACATTACCTGCCTATATGTGTTGCAACGCATATATTCTCACAATAATCAATACAAGATATGACCGGTCATCACAAATCAAACGCAAATAGCCAAACCCGGCTTCAAAAACTCGGAGCAAGTACCGTACAGCGGTTCTTACCAATCAAGAGTGTCCAGATTCCAACTGCCAAGCTCCAAAATTCGCCCAAACGGCTGTCACGGCAGGACCGACAGAAGAGGTCTCAGTCGAGGACCGGCGCCACCCAGATGGTCAGCTCGGAAGGGGAGGAAGAAAACCTCGGGATGCCAGGACTAAAGTGCCTCTGGCAGTGATCACATCCCCGGCCAAATTCCTCACCTTCGTCACGACCAGTCCTTCGAGCATCCGAGTCGCCGATGAGCCCCACGTGACGGGCGCCAATTGATGAGTATAGGCCCCAGCTAGGCTAGCAGGACACAAGGGTTCGCTCTCCTGCAAATGGAATCTACAAGGAAGTTGGCACGGAAACTGCAAAGTACAAAGACAAAGTTTATTAACCCTTAAGGGTGGTCCTACAACCCATACAACGCTCTTCAGTATTGCATAGGGTAGCACAAAGAACTTGCGTACACGGTCCCCTTTTATACACAACAGAGGGGCGCATAAGTGGGTGGATACAACATGAGGCAAAGAGTATTACCTTTTATGGTCATTTTCGATACAGAATCAATATGTGGGCGGAGGAACTAATTTCCTGAGCCCGCGAAAACATGGTCAAGCAAGGACTAACTAATAACAGATGTGGTCAAGTGTGGGCATGCGCCAGACGGACAAAGGGGCTATTTATAGACTGTTACTAGGCAGATTACAAGAGCAACTAAGACGAAGATAGGACTCTTCTCGTGCTACGCACGTGGAGGCATGACAATACAAAATGGAGTCCAGACTTTAGTCAACATAACGGGAGAAACTCGGTCATAAAAGGGGAATTCATGTCTTTAGTGAATGCTTACTCACATCGTTATTTCAATTTTCAACAATGGTCCCAGCAGGGGCACGTGCCACCTAATCTAGAGACACTTCTCTCACAGGAGTTGTGCCAACTCACCTGCAGCCAAAGCTATGGGTCACGGGAAAATGGGATGGAGGGTAAAGGGGGTACAAGGAGAGAGAGAAAGGGGGCACAGGGAGAGAGAAATGGGGGCATGGAGAGAAATGGCGGACCGAGAGAGAACGGGGAAGAGAGGCTGGAAGGGTGAAAACGAAAGGGAGAGAGGGCACTAGTGATGGGGGTACCGGAAGGGGAAGGAGGTGGACAGGTGATATACATTTTAAAAAGCAGGTCTTTGGCAGTAGGTGATGACTGCTAGCAAAGGACCAACACCCGGAAAGGAGGTTTGACATCCGAGCCCCCACTATTATAATGTGAAACTATCATGCAACTACAATATCACAAAAAGGTGCTAGTTTTCCAAAGACACATGACCCGCCTGATGTACAGTCTACAAGATTCTTATAAGTCCCAAGAACATAAAGACAAATTCATCTGGCACATTGGAAAAAAATTATACTTTTCAAATAGCCCTCCGTATTAAATTTGCTCCATTTCTACGCTCGGTTAACAGATGTAACTACTACCCAATCAATGGTATTCAATTGATCCACCTCGGAAGAATGAAGGCTGAGGCAGACTTGCCGGGAGTGTAACCTCTGCCCCTTACAAGTGTACGTCTCACTGAGCCCTTCTGCCGGTATTGTGTTGGAAAGCTGGTTACAATTCGAACAGTTGAGCCCCTTATGTGTAGCCTTTAAACAGAAACACAGCAAAGCCCGCTTTTGTATTCGCCAGATAAGTAGGAAAACCAGCTATACACGAGGCGCGAGCAGCAACCGGAGTCAAAGAGGTAGAGAGACCAGCCTTGGCTCCGCCGGTTATGAATAACTTAATATCCACGTACCTACCAAACATGAATGTGTTCTTCTATAATGGATGTGGTATACATGTAAAGTGCTCCAATACCTACGGATTGAGTTTGCGCTAAATAAAAAAAACTTTAAAAAAAACACAAAAACCTAACAGATCTGTTCCAGGTCAGGCAGCGGAGTCATAGTTCGCCCGACCCTTGTGAAGACAGAGCAGCCATCCCTGAAAATCAGCAGGGCAAGGGCGAGGATGTGGTCCATCGGCCAAACTGCCGAATTTGGTGCTGGAAACCAGAGTTTGAGCCCCGAGGTCGCATCAACATCCTGTGATTCTGGGCAAATCACTTAATCTCCCCGTGCCTGAATGTGTAATGTAAATACGGTGCTCGTGTAAAGCGCTCCAATAAACTTCGGGTCGAGTTTGTGCTATATATATATATGCAAAAAAAAAAACAAGTGCAAAGGCAAGTAACAGTACAAGGACCTGTCGCCAGCTAGTCACATGCACTCATAACCACACCTACAGGCGACGCAACAGCACAGTGAACCCATCCGCCCAACACCGGACATTTTGCAACTTGCTTTTATATGGTGTACGCATAATTATACATTTGTCACACTTGCCTCATACCATCATCTCCTGCATATTTTTCCTTTTCTCGCATAATTTAGCCAACCCTGCCAGTTATACTATAATAAAGTAAACAAACTAAACAGTTCACAGAACTTACCCCAGTAAAACAAGCGTCTTCAAATAGGTCGTGTCTCCAATGAATGTCGCTGATTCGCCTTCTTTGAAAATGTTCAGTGCTGCATGTTTAAATAGAGCTTTGGATGCACGAAAGATATCACTAATAGCACTAAGTAAACAAAGTAATTGCTAAAAATTTCCTAAAACATGCCACCCTAATTATCGCTTGCCATGCAGCTTTTATGACTAATGAAGGCGTGGCGGTGGCGCCAGTAGTACGCCTGCTCCTGATCACAACACAGAAAGTGAGAATTATCACAGCATGAGACCCCACAGTAATCATTAGCACAGCATGTCGACAGGCGCCCCAGGCTGCTGGAGCACTCAACTATAATTAATGCGCAGCACGTCTTCCGGAGACGAGCACTCAACTGGAATTAACGCGCACAAGCTGTTCCACTGTGAAGCGCGTTCACAGACCAGAATCGGCTCGTGCCCAGACCAGAATCGGCGCAGCACGTCTTCCGGAGACGAGCACTCAACTGGAATTAACGCGCACAAGCTGTTCCACTGTGAAGCGCGTTCACAGAATAGAATCGGCTCGTGCCCTGACCAGAATCGGCTCGTGCCCAGGTCTGTCTCCCTTGGGAGTAAACACGGCAACAATAGTCTCGTTGGCAGCAGCGCTTCGCGCTGCAACGCCAGCGAGACCTAATAAATGCAGCCACATCCACCACAGGGAGTGTGGTGATGCCACAGCTGCTTGCTTCTGCCATTTGGAATATTGGGACCAGGACTGGGAGGGAATCAGACTGGGATGGGATTGGAAACAGAAGGACAGAGAGGACAGGTCAGAAAACAAAAACAAAGTACAAAAAAATCACAAAAACACATTCAGAAAAGTAAATAGACAGAGGGAAAATCAGAAAGCAATAAATACAATAACGAAGGTGGGACTGATTAAGAAAAGTGATCAGATGGGTGGATTGGATGAGATGGAGCAGTATAGAGATAGCAGAAGCAGGCTAGATAAAACAAAATGGATGCACGCTTGTGCACCACGTAGTGCCATTTGTGCTGGGTTTTCAGCGCCAAATGCAGTACTGGTGGTAAATCACAGTACGAGCAGCATGACATGCATATTTTGCCCATTCGTCGAACCCTTCGGAATCTGGCAGAGTGTTCAGAGTTCTGTAGCTAAAAATAACTTGTGTGCTCTGCCAGAAAGAAGCAGGCCACATTGAAACAGGAAGCAATCATCACAAACTCCTTTGTATCTAGATGCTTCCATGATAATTGTAAACAACTTAGCTTTGCCAATTACTCAATGCTGTAAGGAGTAAAGGCACACTGGGACAATCTAAGCTGTGAAGGTGTCTCAGTGGGGTCTAGGTTCAGTAGGCGATATGCGTATGGGAATCTACATCACAAATCAAAGATGACCATGGGTTACTGAATAACTCCAACACCGTACCCTGAACAGACTTGGAATGAAATTAAATGAATGAATGAATGAATGAAAAGAAATGAAATGAAACCATCATTTTTTGAGCGTGTAGCTATCCAGGGGCATCCCAGCGCTATGGCAGTAACAGAGAAGGACCGAGGAGCACACTTAAGGGAAGAGCCAGGTCTTCAAAGATTTCTGGAAGGCTAGATGGCTGGTTTCCCTCCATAGACAAGAGGGTGTTACACAACTTAGCAGCATTGTAGGCGAATAGGCTGCCGCCACTTCTGGCCTTCTTAATCCTGGGAACAGCCGCCAGATGTAGATTATCAGAGCGCAGCCACATAAGGCTGCACAATGGAGTGGTTGATCGTGGAACCACTCACTGTTAGCATCTTGTGGACAATGCACATTGCCTTAAAGCTAACTCTCTCTCATATGGGGAGCCAGTGGAGGGACTTCAGTGCAGGTTTTGCGGATTGTCAGTTCAAGATACCCACCAGCATCCTTGCCGCGCAATTTTGCACTGTTTGGAGCTTTGTGAGGGTTGATACTGGAGCTCCGAGGTAAAGAGCATTTCCGTAGCCCAGGTGGGAAAGAATAAGTGTCTGTACCTTCAGCTTTCTCGCGTGGAAGGGGAGAAGTAGAAGCACTTTACGGAGCATCCTAAGGATGCTGTAACAGGAGGCCGCAACCTTCCGTGCTTTTACCATAAAGCTGAGATCCTGATGCTTCATCTGGGACTTTGGAACAGGGACGGGCCCATACAGGCTGGCCAGAGAGCATCTGCCTTGAAGAGGGATGGATTGCCAAGGAGCATAAGCTTGGTCTTAGCACCATTTAGTTTTAAGTAGGATTTATTCATCCATTTAACTACCTCCTCTAGGCAGAGACAGAGGCAGATAGAGGCCTTGTCAGAGTGATTTAGTGCTGACCAGTTGGGTGTCGTCAGCATACGTCACTAAATGAACCCCAAATGGTAGCACAATCTCTGCAAGTGGGGTCATATAGACATTAAAAAGGGACGGACTAGGGGATGATCCCTGGGGGACTCCGCACTGGAAAGGCAGAGGTTTTGAGGAGATATCACCCTCAAAGACCTGGAAGGATCTCTCTTCCAAGAATGATTGCAGCCATCTTAGGGCTGCCCCATTCACCCCCAAACTTCTGAGTTGATGAATCAGAATTTGGTGGTTGACCGTGTCAAAGGCAGCGCTAAGGTCCAAGAGGATAATTGAGGTTGAGCCTCCGGCGTCAAGAATCTTCTTAGATTGTTCGACAACTGCCATCAGTGCAGTCTCAGTTCCTTGACGGGGGCAGAACCCCATTTGGGAGGGGTGGAGGAGGTTTTGAAATTCCAGATATGTCGAAAGCTCTGACTTGACATGTTTTTCAGCCATATTACTAACCCTGGAAGGAGCGAGAAAGGACGGAAATTACCCAATAGATCCGGATCGAGATTGGATTTTTTCAAGAGAGGCTTTACCATCGCTCTTTTCCATCGGGGTGAGACCACTCCAGAGGAGAGAGAGGCATTTATTAGGTCAAAAATAACTGAGGAAATTATTTCGGACAATTGTTTCAAGATAGTAGGTGGAGCTGGGTCTATAGGCTACCCTCTCTTCACAAGTGCCGAGATGGTTTGGAGAGATTCATAGTCCATCAGGGAGAAATCCTCAAGGGAGTGGTCTCTGCTATGTTGCTCCAAATCCTCTGCATGGAGATTGTTTAGGTTGGCCACCGGGGAGAATGACGAGGAAATCGTTTGGATTTTATTATGAAAGTAGTTTGCAAGCTCATTACAAGGTTGGCCAGTGGCATCAGGTCTATCCGGGGGCAAGGGGGCTTTGAGTAAAGTTTTCGCTATGCGAAAAAGTTCGCGGGGACAGTTGGCCGCCTGGGAAATTCTATCATCATAATATGAGGCCTGGGCCAGTTTATTTTCAGCTTTATATGCTCTAATGGCTTCCCTGTATTCTGATTTCTAGTTTTGTGAAAAATCCTTTGCCATAATCAACTTTGGAGGAGATAAGAGTTGTAATTACCCTCTTCTGCAGGCTTGAAGGAATATAAGGCAACACTTTCCTTAGAGTTTTCAAAATGAAGAAACCTGAGGAGGTGATGTGATTTATTTGTCCTTCGAAGGAAAAATTAGTGTCAATAATCACCCCAAGGTTTTTTACTTTGTCACCAGGGGTAGGCAAAGTCCCTAGTTCTTGTGGCCACCAGTTGTTAGACCAAAAAGAGGGATTGTTGTCAAACAGTAGGACCTCCGTTTTAGAGGAATTTAGTCTAAGACAATTGCTGCTCATCCATTTCCCAATATGAAGCATGCAATTGTGAAACTGAGTTGCCGTGACTCTAGGGTTGTCATTGACGAATACAGCCTTCTACGTATCATCCGCATAAGAAACTAAGGAGAATACAAATGATCTAATTAGGACAGCAAGTGGGGTGACATAAAGATTGAACAAGGTGGGGCTCAGGGATGAGCCCTGGGGGACCCCACAAGACAATGAAAAGGCTGGCGAGGTGAATTCACCAAAGTAGACCGTCTGGATATGGTCAGCCAAGAAAGAGGAAATAAACTTAAGTGCATTGCCTTTGATCTCAGTTGAATCAAGGCGATCAATTAGAGCGTGGTTGACTGTATCAAATGTGGCTGAAAGATCCAAAAGGATCAAAGCCGCATTACCTCCACTGTCTATTGTCTGCCTGATTTCTTCCGTAGCTGCGAGCAATGCTAGCTCGGTACTATGGTGACTTCGGAAACCAAACTGTGTAGAGTCCAGACAGTTTGTTTTATCTAGGAAGGTGCTCAGTCCATTGTTAACAATTTTTTCGACCAGTGTGGCGTGGTATGGAAGACGAGTGATTGGTTGATAGTTGTTGGGGTCGCCCATGTCTAGGTTGGTCTTTTTTAAAAATGGCAGGATAGAGCCTACCTTCCAGTCTTTAGGTTATCCTACTTCAAATATATTGTCAAACTTGGCTGTCAGGTAAGTAGCTGTCACTTCAGGGATCAAGTTAAAAATTCTGGATGGACAAGGGTCATGAGGAGAACCTGATTTGATCTGCATCAGTGTCCTTAGAGTCTGATCCATCGCCAGAGGCCCAAAGTGGGATAATGCACTGACGTTGAGAGCGCCCTTTGCGGACGTACTATTTGGATCGTCAGTTTGACTGGTGTCTATGTGAGAATAATAAATAGATTTAACTTTGTCTTGAAAGTGAAGTGCTAACTTGTTACAGATTGTTGGTTTATGTTTGGGTTCTTAGAATCAGGGAGTTTGCGAAAAGTTCTTTAGAGGAGTTTCTGGCTCCTTCTATTTTAGCAACAAAGTAGATCTTTTTTTGCTGTTAATATCATCTTTTTGTAAGTCTGCAGCTTGGTTTTATAGAGCTCTTTATCAACTAACTTGTACTCAAGTCTCAATCTGCATTCTGCTTTTATTCATCCCTGTTTATCCGTCTTAGATCGTCGTTGAACCATGGTTCAAAGGGACTAGACTTATGGCTATGTGAATTTTTGCAGGGGCTAGCTGAATTAGTGATACATCCAGCTATTGGTAGTTGCGAGCAGCTGTATCCAAATTGGGGCAGACCACTAGGGTGGATTGAATAAGGGATGCGTTAAGCTGCCCATCATCATTGACACTCCACGGGCACCTCATAGTACTCCCAATGTGCGGGCGATTGTTCCTGCCTCGGGTAGCTCATTTATTTCAAACATGATTGCGTTGTGGTCTGACCATGACAGGGGGCGAGAGGATATCCAGTGGAGCCGAGGGTTATCTGTAAAAATTAGGGGTGGACGCACAACTCCGTTCCGCCCACGGAATGCGCAAAAGTTTGCCTGTTCTGCGATGTAGGCAGAGCAGGCAAATCTATGCACACTCGCAGCGGAGCAGAGTTGGCCTCCCACCGGCCTCCCACCTGCGCTATTAAAACGTTAAAAAAATCTATTTAAATCTCCTTACCTTATTGGCGGCGTCCCCCGGCTGCCCTCACCTCTATAGCGACTTCTTCATGAAAACTGCACATGCGTGGGCGCCCACACATGTGCATTTCTCACGAGGCATGCGCGGGCACCCACGCATGCACAGTTTTCATGAAGAAGGCGCGATGGAGGAAGAGGGAAGCCCGGGGACGCAGCGATAAGGTAAGGAGTTTTAAATAGATTTTTTTAATTTTTTAATAGCGCGTGTGGGAGGTGGGTGGAGCGTAGCGGAACTACGCGGAGTGTGCGGATATTGGTTCTATCTCCGTGGCACTCTGCATAGCCCCGCTATGCCCACTACGCCCAAGCCTAGTAAAAATGCAATCTTAAAGATGACCAGCTTTCTGTGAGGATCCCTTAACAATTTGTATAAGACCTGCCTCAGATATGTGATCCAGTAGATTCATAGAATCTGGATCAAGAGAATTTTCCATATGGAAATTAAAATCACCTAGAACGATAAAATCAACAGCATCCACTTTATATTCTATGAGATTGCCAATGGATTGGATAAACGCTGTTCTAGAACCGGGCGGCCGATAGAGAAGAAGTCCATTAAAAGAATAGTGGTTGTTTACTTCAATTTTAAAATGTATTGTGAGGCACATTAGAAAGAGTGGTAAAGGTGGTTTTAAAATTTTCTCTAAGTATAATTGCAAAAAATATTGTAGCCTAAATATTAGAGGCAGGCAGAATATTCTGTTCCATCGGTGGAATTGATGGAATTTTGGAAGAGTTCCAGCCAAATTACGCCAATTGCCAGGTGATGGAATTTTATCTTGCGCATGGCTCCCGAACAATAAGTTGGCGAGCACGAGTGAGATTTGGTGTCCCCAAGCTTGATTTCTGGTCTCTATGAGGACCTACGGCGAGATGTTTCTAATGTGCGTGGTTGAGACTGTTAACCGTCAGAAGGCTACTGCTCGAGTAGAAAATCTACTTGAATGGCAGCAAAATCAAGTCGAGTAGCTGTGTCCACTGGCGTGCCATGATATACAGTTCACACTAATTTAGAGCATGGAACGTACTCCTGAAGGTAAATCACAGTGCGAGCAGCCCAATGTTGCTATTTCTGCCTGTTGGTGGAACTCCACTGAATCTCGCAGAGTTTTTGTTTAACTCCCCGGAATTCTGTGGAGTCAGATTCGTGAGCTCCTCCCACACCTAATAAACATCAAACTCCAAAATAGTGTGATGGTAGTAAGCATAGGTAAGTGAAGATTTACTATTCTTAACTCTGCATCTAAATACATTGCAGATATATTTATTTTCAAGGTGCATATATGTGGAATTAAATATATTAACTCTATACCTACCTATATATACTTATCTTGACATCATCATCATCATAATCTTTATTCAATTTTAAAAATAGAATCATAAAAGACAAGTCAGTTAAAAACAACAGAAATTGTCACCCACATAATCACACTTGCTTTAAAACCCCCGAGAGAAAACGTGTAAGAATGAAACAAACTGTGGGTGAATTTAAAAACTGTCAATACAGTAAAGCCTGACTTGAGTAAAATTCATTAATTTAAAAACTGGTTGCAAAAACTTATATCGTAGGGTATTGTATTGTGAGCAAATCATAACAATGTGTAATGTGTCATTGACTGAAACAATATCACAGTCACATAGAGGCAAATCTGAATCCTTAAAACAACCTTGATTAAAAAAGACTAAACACGGAAATAAGTTCAGCCTGAAGTAAGTTAATAGACATCGCTGATGACGAGTCATGTTCCAAGTCAAACAAGGTTCTAAATTGGGGCGTGGCCAAGCCGCAGACCAAAATGGCCACGCTGCATTGAAGCTCCGTCGGCAGTCCCAGCTTCTGTGCATTATCCCCGGTGCACACTGCGTTAATCGCCCCGTTCTCGACAGCGCCGGAACGCTGAACACAAGCGGAGCATGGCGAGCTAATTCAGTAGCAGAGAGGTGCCTCCTACATTGAACCCCAGCACGAGGCTGATGGAAGGGCAGAGCGAGTGATGATGAGGGCCTGCTCCTTCTCCATGTGGGCTGGCTGGATGGTGAGGACATGCGGAGATAGCTGCCTGGCGAGAGCTGGGTCTGTGGTTGTGGTGAGTGGGCCGGGCACGGGTCTATGGCAGTGCCTTCCCCCTAATGCAATTTCGGCTCGGCTGAGGAGCGGCTGCGTCTGGCTGCACCCAATCCTTGGCACTTGCACCCGCCATATCCCGGAGGCCCATTACCTGGCTCCCAATGACTCAAGAGGCCAGGGCCGGACTGGGAACAAAAACCGTCCCTGGCAAACTGATCAGCCGACCCCACTAGGGTGAGTGCAGCTGAACAGTTTGCGAGGGACGGTTTCGGACGATTTTGTTACAGGGGGCATATATTGCCAACCCCGGTAACAAATATGGCCCTCTAGGGGCCCAAAACCAGCACCCACCCTGGTGGCCTACCAGCGAATTGCCCGGTGCCCGCTATGGCCAGTCAGGCCCTGCCAGAGGCCCATGTGAACCTACCGCTGAGCTTTGCTGCCTCACAGCGTGGGCGCACATCCTCCCCAGTGCTTCCGCTCCCACTCACCATCCTCACTTGGCTTGCCGCCTACTTCTGGCTTCCTGCACGACGCCATAGGGGCCTTGTCTTCCTGGAGCATGGTGGCCTGGCCCGGTACACTACACGGCATCAAGTTTCTGGGCCTGCGTGTCTGGCTGGTGAGAGGCGAGGACCTGCCCCCGTACGCAATCTACAGCTGGCTCTCCCTGTGTCTTCTGCAAAGACCCAGAAGCCCAAAAATATGAGACTTAAGCCTGCCAGCCACACCCTATTCGGGCATTTGGATCTCAACATTCGCTCCCTGGGTGCCTGTAACCATACACTCCAAGCTGCCCCAGTGACAGTACCACACACGCCATTGACGCCCTGAAACCTTACGCTGCTCTCCACTTTGCTCCACCGCTGCTTCAGGCCTGGTCCAGCGCTCCTACAGCAACCAGAAAAAACTCACCTTTCCTCTGCTCCACTTGTGCTGCTGTGCCGATGCATGGGCCGCAAAGACCCCAAACAGAAGACCCTTCCTTTTGAGAAGCTCGCAGTATGGCAGAGGGCGTACAGAGCATGGACCATGCTGACGACCTCTCCACCCCGTCCACATCAATGCTACAGGGATGAGAGCTGGCTTCAAGGCATTGGATGGGCGGTTTGACACCCTAGGCAAAGGTCTTGCCAGCCTAGGGGCCAAGATTCAAGTGCATGAGAAACACCTGGATGTGGCTGAGGCGCTCATTTCGGACATTGACGATGGCACTGCACAGTCCTTCAAAAGGCTGGAGCACGTAGAGCGCATCCTCAAAGAGGTGGCAATCAAAAACGAAGACCTCGAAGCGAGAAGAAGGCGCAACAACATCTGCATCCTGGGAGTACCGGAGACTACCACCACAGGCCGCATGGACATCTTTGTCGAGACTCTACTTTCAGACCTGTTTGGGAGGGAGTCCTTTACCCCGGTTTCATAATAGAGAATGCGCACCGGTCCCTAGGGCCCCGGCCCAATACGGGATGCACACCGAGACCCATTATTGCACACATTATGAACTTTTGAGACCGTGACACTGCACTGCACCTCACCAGGGAGCACGGGGACACTACATGGCAGGGCTCCAAACTATCTTTTTACCCAGAACAAACTATCTTTTTACCCAGACTTTACCATCTGGGTCTAAAGTATGGAATGCTACACCCTGCCTGGCTGAGATTGGGTGCAGGTGGCTGGGCTCGCATTTTTGATTCCCCTACCGAGGTGCAGGAATTTTGCCATGCTTACAAACAAAACAACAATCAGGCTGGAGTGGGCAGGGGTGGGCCCTCCCCCCGCACAGCGCATCGGATGCAAGCATAGATCTCTTTTCTGGTTCCGGCACTGGCTAACTATGCTACGTTGATCCTTCTTTAGTAAGCCTACATGGGGATAATGTTATTCATCCTTCTGAAATGTTTCAAGTAGCTGGTCGACTGACATGGCGTTGTCACCCCTCACGGTGTATACCTTGGGTTTGTTTTTGATCTCACAGATGTAGCGTTTTTGGGTTCTCTCAGTTCAGCGTAAAGTCAATTGGTACTACATGCCATACTATTTGTTATGGTGCTGCCTCGCTTTGTTGTAGTGAGGTTGGATGGGGTGGGTGGGGGAATTATTATTGCCTTGACATTTATGGTTAGTTGCAGGATTGTTCACTGTCACAGCTCCTCCTTGGTTGTCTTGTTTGTATATGACATCCTTGACACGTTCTCCTAATGGCTCAGCTGGGTAATGTTGATGTTCCCTCTGGCTAGTCCTTGATGTCCTGGAATATCAGGGGTCTCAATGATAATCTCAAGAGAAGGCATGTTGTTCATTATCTCCTGTGGACATTGCCTACTTGCAGGAAACGCATTTGCCTAAATCAGACTTGGGCACTTTGCTACAAGTTGGGGGGCGCACAGGTACTTTGCCATTTCAAGCAATTATGCCAGGGGCACTGCCATCCTTATCCACTAAAGGATCCCTTTCAGACTAGGATCTGTTATTGGAGACAGTGAGGGTAGATATTCCATCGTCATGGGTCTCTCAAGTGACACAGCGCTGCCCTGGTATGTGTGTATGCGCCGAACACTGATTCCCCTGACTTTTTTCACTCCTTGCATAACCAGCTATTAAAGTTAGAGCCTAGTTTGCTCTTAGTCGGGGGGATTTCAACTTGCTCCTTAACCCCAGATTAGATAGCACCGCCACATCTCCAGACACTAACCACGGGCATGCCGCGCTCTCCTAGATCTCTGTGAGCAACTATCTCTTCTAGATATTTGGTGCCTGCGCAATCCCCCTCACTGAATACACAGATTATGGTGGCCAACACAACACTTGGACTAGAATAGACTTCTGGCTTGTTTCCCCTGGCATCTCTAACTGGTTCCAATCACCTGTGATGCTCCCGAGGACATATTTGGACCACTCGCCAGTTCAGCTTCTCCTGAGGGTCCCCCGACTGGAGGGGTTTGAATGGCAATGGTGTTTCCTGAGCCACGCCCTTAACGATGAAATTTTTATGTAGAAGTGTGCGAAGCTATTGAAGACTACTTCACCATCAACATTGGCTCAGTTGACACCTGGGCAGTCTTATGGGAGGGTTTCAAAGCCTACATCAGGGGCGTCTGCATTGCCAAACATGCCGGAGTGCTCAAGGATCCCCACAACACACGCTCTCGCATTGAGCACGACCTTGCGAACAACGCTACAGTCTTCCAACCGGGGAACGACAGGACGATGTTTGACTCTCCTTATTGAATTCAGGGATGGCCGCGGACCGCGAGATGTTATACTTAGGCAAGTATCAGATAGCCAGGCGGTACGGAGAGGGAGAACGGCCTAGTCGGGTGCTAGCGCAGATGTTGCGGCCCATACAGTAAAGCCTGCGTCACCGAGACGGCTTTATATACTACTAAAGTAGGGTGCAATCCTTCGGCACAGGAAGCTTATCTGTCTGAGATTGCATTGGTCTATCTTGAAAAAAATATACAGGACTACATAGCAGAACCAATTTCCGAGGCCGATGTCCTCGGAGCCATTGACACCCTCCGCTGTTCCTCTGCCCCTGGGCTGGACGGCTTTACGGGGCTACTAGCGCTGCAGTTGATTGAGGTTTATGCTGAGGCCCTCGAGAAACAAATACTGACCCCCACGCTTCGGGAGGCGGTCGTTATCCTCCTCCCCAAATCTGGCAAAGACCCGTCATTATGCGGATCCTACAGACACTTGTCCCTACTGAACTTAGATTATAAAATCATAGCTAAGATCATTGACAATTGCCTATCCTAGTTGATGGAATTTATCATATCCCCGGCCCAATCCGGCTTTGTCCCCCACCGATCTACCTCATTGAATCTTAGGACACTCTTCTCGGTCCTCCATAGAATTAACCCCGCGATCCCGGTCGCCGCAATCCTGTTAGACACTGAAAAGGCTTTTGATTCCTTAAAATGGCCCTTTTTCATCTCCCTTATGTGCCGCATGGGCATGCTCGTGGGATTCATAGCTACCACCGCCTTGCTATATAACTGGCCCACGGCGAGACTCCGCCTAAACGGCACTTTATCCCGACCATTTTCACTATCCCGCGGCACACATCACGGCTGTCCCTTATCTCCCTTATTATTTATCCTGGCCATGGATCCTTTAATTTGCCATTTTCAGGAAATGCATTTACAGAGAGGCTTACAATTCAACACCGGCCCCCTCCTGGTCTCGTTCTACGCGGATGACACTATCCTCTATGTCAGAGATCCTCAGGTAAACTTAGAGCCGCTCATTAGAGAGATACTTCGATTCGGCCGCTTCTCCGGCCTGGGCATTAACTGGCGCAAGTTAGTGATCTTCCCTTTAACCTCCAGTACGGACCCATGGGAATGCGAATTCCCCCTTGAATAGTGCAGTCCATCAAATATCTGGGCATCCATATCCATCTTGACAACGCCCAGATCCTCCGCCTCAACAATGGGCAAGCAATCAGCCCCTTGAGGCTTAAGTGTAGAGATGGCTGTGATTGCCATTGTCCATTGCCGTCAGAGTTGCGATGCTTAAGATGGTGGTGCTCCCCAAATTTGTATCTTTTCAACAATATCCCCATACCCCTCCCAAACAGTTTCTTTGCGACGTTGCGCACGCACCTTATCAGACTTGTCTGGGGAGGTAAACAGGCTCGCGATCGTTGGCAGATGCTCACCCTCCCATACGATAGAGGAGGGTATGGTGTGCCGGATCTACAATTGTATTATCTAGTGGCTCAATGCTGCTATGCCTTTGCATGTTTTCATCCGGATACCAGGATCCCGTTTCTCCGCCCAGAGGCAAATTTTGTCCTTCCTGAACGGTTGTCCACCGTGCTGCCCAAGGGCATACCCAGAGACCCTAATAATATACAGACAGTTTCCACTACCAGTTGGGCCTGAGATAGGCTGAGGCGGGTCACCGGTGCCACCGCATTGTATTCCTCCGCCCTGCCTGTCCCCAATGCCCGCTGGCTGCCAATCACTGGTGAAAGACTGGGCATATCTTCTCGGTGTCGGAAGATGCCCGTTTCCATGATGTCACCTTTATGGACAGCTTCATGCTGGGCCGAATCCGCTCGACTCTGCGCGCCATGCTCCCTGGTTTTCCCCTTGAACCTGACTCGTTCACTCCTCCTTCGCTGATTATTGAGAGAGCGAGTGGGGCTCATCTAATATCCAAACTATATAAAACATGTGCTGGGATGATGCCGGTTAACGACAACAAGGTCCGCAAAGACTGGGAAGTAGACTTAGGCTGCCCCTTCACGGACGATCAGTGGGGTAAGTGCTGCGCATTAACGAAATAAGTCTCTCTCAACCGCAGGCACAAAGTACTCCATTTTAAGTTTTTACGTAGAATTTACATTACTCCTGCCAAAGCACACAGACTAGATCTGTCCAGACCACATAATTGCCATATATACGCTGCCCCACATGCGGGTTTTGCACACCTTAAATGGACCTGTCCAAAACTCCAGGCATACTGGGAAAAAGTACACAGCACACTAGGGACATGACTAAGCTGTCACTCGTCCCCACAACGGAAGTGGCACTACTGGGTTACACTGTAAACTTCCCCAAAAACGTGAGATGATTTGCATCCCTCAGTCTTCTGCTAGCCAAAGGAGAAATAGCTATTTACTGGGGCCGCAAGTCAGCTCCTACTTTGCAGAGTTGGCTGCGCAGCCTGGCCTACTGCAACACTAACTGCGAAGTCTATGCCAGTATAATGCATAGCCCTTGCCGCCCTAAAGACATCTGGGGACCCTACAGATCCTATGTGGAAACTATACGTCAAGCCTCCAACTCTCAACTGGAACGGGGCATACTCCCTGAGGGTGTGCGGTGACGGGTCCCATTCCTCTTAACAATTGTTATACATGTCCCCAATGCTCTCACTATGCATGTAACTCTATGACTATATGGCTTTTCGTGTCTGTTGATTCAAGTGTATCTGGGGACCGGCTGTTTGCTGGTGGTGGCTGCAATGTGGGGGCTGGGAGAGGCCTGCGGGACTGTGTTTTAATGATCTGCTGAGTCTTTTCTACCACAAAGTTCAAGACATGTCAAATTTGTAATGATAAATTACGTTCTTTCTCATTATTGTACGGATGCCGACAGCGAAGTTATATGCCTGAATTGCCTTGATATGTCCCAAAATGGTAAATAAAGTTGAAAAAAAAAGGTTCTAAATTACTAACAGTTTTCTCTAAATTTGCATGCCTAAACGAGAGTTTCAATATTGCAGAATCCTCCTGGTCCACTGCCTCCTTGCCCATAAATGCTGCTACAACCCATTTATGATCAGAGCTGACTAAAGTGCTGGGTTTAGCACATATATCAGCCATCCCCAAAGACATCATATTGTGGGAGATATGGGCCAGCCATGGGATCAGGAGGGGCATGTCCAATTTTAGACAATCCTGAAATATTAATCTATTTAAGCCAAGCTCTTCCTTTGTCCAGATAGATATCCAAAGTTTTAAGGGGGAAAGTCGAATCTGGTCAACAATGTAACCTAATCCCAGTTCTTCGTGGACGATTTCATAAGGAAACGTTGTGGGACTCCCAGGAGGCCCCTTAAAAATGTATTTTCCGCTACTTGAATTGGTGCGACCGGGCCATAGCCCCATATACCACTGCCATACCTCGATAATGGGATGCACTTTGCCCTGAAAATTTCCAGGACAGATTTAATGTGGGTGCACCCTAACCGGCATGAGAAATCGCCAATGCTAAATGTAGCTCTGTTAAAAGACATCACATTCTGGGTTATAAGTGAATGCCAATTTAGGACAGAATCCAACTGGACCCCTAAATATTTAAACTTATCTAATTGGTTGACATGGTGTCCATCTACAGTAAATCTCATGGTTTTCGTATTGGGCGAACCACACTTCATTACGTGATTTTGAGAAGTTGGTGGAAAGATCAAGGCTGTTCATAAAATCAATAAAAAGGTTAAGAAGTTTTGTAAACCCTTGGCAGTCCAAGCAATTAAAACTGTATCATTTGCGTAAAACAGGGCAGGTATACCTTGACAATATTTTTGCTATATTATGGCCAAAATATTCTAGCACAATAGTGAAAACTCGGTTTTAAGGTTTGTATGCCCACAAACATATCCTGGATTACAGCTTGTGGGATAAAGTAGTTATTTGTAGGCATACTCTGACGTGACATGAGAAAGTGCAAGGTACAGAGACAATGGACATCAAATATGTATGACATTACAACGCATACCATTACAACGCATACTTTTACAATGCAGATTTTACAACACGACTACCATTCCAACGCATATTTTTACAACACAGGCCATTACAACGCATGTTGATAGACATACATACAATGCAATACAACGAATGCTATTACAACACATAATAATTATACCATGTTAAATGTACACATACAATACATGCAAAAGCAATTAAAAAAAAGTATTGAAACAATAATACTTCCAAAATATATATTTTTTTTTAATTAAAATATTTTGAGATATACATAAACTTTTAAGAATAAAAAAAAGTGTGGATTCATTACCAGAACCAGCATATACAAAAAAAAGCATAAAACGGTGATGTCTTTCCACTATTTTCACTAAAACATCCTAGGCATTATCCACTCTGGATAAAATGGTGCCCTTCCACCATTTTCACTACATCTGCTTAACCACCATCCACCCAACTTAGCTGCCATTCTGAACAAAAGCGTTAAAAACAACATTTTACACACAGAAAAAAACACATTCTGTCAGGTTTTGTATCATGTGAAAAAATTGATTTCAAAACATATAGCAAAGGCCGACACCAAAGGGGGCCTAGAGGGCCACCCCTCCCCCCGCTGTGACCGCCAGAGAGGGGCCAGCCCCCCCGGCCAATGGGGGGCCAGGCGCAGTACGAACCCCCCAATGGGGGAGACCACACACAGAGCGGCCCCACACCTGGGGGGATATAATCACTGCTCCCCCAGGTAAGCTCCTATCTTTTGGGGAGCGGGGGAGCAGCACCGGTGAGAATCTTTTGGTTTAGACTATAGATGCAGACACACCCAGAAATGGAGTGGAACGAGGAGGACGTATCAGGATTCATTCACAAAATGATGGTGGCAAGGGAGGCCAAGGCATGTGGGGAAAGACCCGAGCAGTCCTTTTGAGGGCCCGCCCACAAGGGGAAAGGGAGGCCATTTCATAAGCCCAAGCAATTCAGTTCATGGAAAACACCTCACAGCACGGGAACACCAGCTATCTGCTGGAAGTTCGAAACAAATGAATGCACCTACGGGGCGGCGTGCAAGTTCCAGCTAAGCCTGGGCAAAGCACTACGCTACGCTCGCGAAGTTTGCGAAGTTCGCGCTACTTCGCACTACGCGAACTGCACGTAGCACAGTGCGAACACGCGTAGCGTAGTGTTGCGTAGTGCTGCGGTCATTTTTTGCTTGCTCGCGGTCCTCAACGTCAAGTTGGCGACCGCGAGCAAGCAAAATGACATCCTGGCGAGACTTTTTCCTTGTTCGCGATCAGCAACTTCAAGTTGGCGATCGCGAGCATGGAAAATAAACCTCCCGGCGAGATTCCCAACGCGAGGAGGTCAGGTTTCTCATTGCGAGTGGTCGCGTATGCTCGCGACCGCTCGCGATGAGAAACTACCAGTTCGCGTTGAGAAAGCTGAAGCTCGAGTAAAAATCTACTCGAGCAGCAGAAAACTACAGCTCGCACTGTGCAAGATGCCATTTTCAATGATTGCACAGTGCCGGTTGCTTGTCCGCACTGTGCAATCATTGAAAACGACATCTGGCACAGTGCGAACAAGGTACTACGCAGTTCGCGAAGTGCTACGCGTAGCTCGCGTAGTGCGAACTTCACTTTGCGTAGCTTCGCGAAGTGCTACTTCGCAAACTACGCCCAGGTCTAGTTCCAGCACTCTTGCTACTCGTGCGGGGCAGGTCACCCTGCAGCTGGGTGCAAGCACAAAAAAGACCACAAGGGAGACGGGAAAGAGAAGAAGAAGTAATGATCTGTGCGCAGGTTACACGGCGGTAACATCGGGTTTACAATCTTACAGGCTAGCACGGTCCCCCATTAACACGCACTTGTTACGCAAGCTAGCAAACGGCTACCATAACAAGACTGACGCTGACACCCTAGTCCGCGGCTTTCAGAAAGGTTTCCTCATCCCGTTTAAAGGCCACCTCCGACCAGGCAGCGCCAGGAACTTGAAATCGGCATTACAACACCCGGGGGTGGTAGCACAAAAAATAGAGAAAGAGAGGGTCCTGGGAAGGGTAGATGGCCCCCTGCCCGATCACATGGTCAGAGAGCTGGTGATCTCTCCTCTAGGGGTAGTCCCCAAGAAGGAGCAGGGGCAATACCGATTAATTCATCACCTTTCATTCCCCAAAGGCACTTCGGTCAACGATGGGATTAACACAGAAGTTTGTTCAGTGACCTACTCTACGATAGATGATGCCGTTGACCTGGTTAGGGCGACGGGCCCGGGGACACTCATGGCAAAAGCAGACATAGAGTCCGCATTCCGCTTACTCCCAGTCCACCCATCCAGTTTTCATCTACTAGGTTTCCAATAGGAGGGCAAACTATACTTTGACAAAGCTATGCCCATGGGGTGCTCTGTTTTGTGTGCCTATTTTGAACTATTCAGCACCTTTATGGAATGGGCGCTGCACACAAGACACCCGTCGGGCGGAAAACTCCACTACTTGGATGATTTCCTGTTCACGGGTCCCACGGCACCCTAGCAGCATTTGTGAAACTGGCTGGGGAACTAGGGGTCCCGCTCTCAGCTGAGAAGATGGTAGACCCGGCTACACAGATCACATTCCTGGGATTAGAGCTGGACTCCGTCGCTGGGACATCCAGGCTCCCCCCAGAAAAAGTGGAGGATTTCAGGGGAAAATCAGGTGCCTCCGGGGGCGGGAGAAAACAATGCTGAGGGACCTCCAAAACATATTTTAATTACAGTTTTCGTTTACCCCCAACAAATGTATAACTTAAGACAGCCACTATTTTGTGTTCAGTGGTGCACTGACTGCCCTGGTAACCAAACGCATCTACATTAGAAGGAGAAAACTGACCGCTTTGACTGCAGACACTACCATCTTTTTTATTTTTATTTTTTAATTATTTTATAATTCAGGAAAAACAATAAATACAATTATTCCAACAATTAACACAAAGTGAGATTCAACAGTTAATTCATCAATGCTTATACTCATATATGATTGTTCCAAACATATTTTACTTCCTTCTAATATATCTTGTTTATAGAGAATAAATATATAAAGAAAAAACATTTAATAGGGTAATATACAGAGCATACAAATTTTCTTGAAAGTAGATAAGAGCAGGGCTAGCTTAGTGGGAAGGAGAGAGGGAATACGAAAAATACCCTTTGTTAATCTATTTTCTTAGTTCTCCTCTAACTCCCACAGAGGGCCCCGCACTTGGCAACCTCATTTTTTCCCACTCCTTCCTTTACATTTATACAATGCCTTCTCCAAATTATACACATGATGAAGCCTAGCGTACCACTCCTGAAATGTCGGTGGATCTACATCCTTCCATTTTGATGCAATTATTATGCGAAGGAATGCTGTTACCGTAAAACAAAAGTATACTTGGGACAAGTCCATCTGTAAGCTTTCATCAAAACCAAATATAATCAGTGTAGAAGTTAATGGGACTAGTCGCCCTATAGTTTGATTCCAAACATTTTCTATTCTTTGTTTCAAGACACTCAATTTACTGCATCCACAAAACATATGGACTATGTCAGCCGGGGCCTTGTCCGCAGCAATTGGTTTCCCTTTTCCCCCAGGTAAACAGTTTCGCTGGCGTATAAAGTATAATATAGCCTGAACAAAGTTTTAAAATGGTGAGCTTTAAGAATTACAGCCAAAAATATTTTTTTAGACAGATATAGAGATCTACACATATCGACATCCTGATTCCCCAGCTTCACTGCCCATAGGCTTTCTGATCTAGCTATGTCATCTTGATTGGCATTCGTCAAAATTGAATACAGATCTTTAACACGGGGCTGCCTATACACCAAACATTCTAACAAGGGAATTCTATCCAAGCTAGTGAGCTGAGCCGTGACTGGTTTAATTATCTCCCTGATTTGTAGATACTTAAAAAATGGCTTAGAATCCACACCATGTTGTTCCTGGAGTTTGATTAAAAATATCTCCTAAACTGTTTATTCCAGCCTGTTCCCAATTTCTACCTAGCCTGTCATTAAATAAGGGTGGCAACATTGACGATCGCCATAATAATAGGTATCTCTGAACCTTTGGTATTCTCACAAACTTTCTTACCTTGTTCCAAACATTCCAGGCTGTTCTTAATGATTTGAAGCGCGTTTTTTTTATAATAACTCCCCTCCAGCTGCCTCAATAAAATTCCTGATGCTGCATCCCCTAGAGCCAACTCATAAATAGAGGGGGGAATCTCCCTGTCTTGATCTCCAGGGGTAAATTCTGTCCAATTTTTAGGTCTAAAGAGGCTGGTAATTTGCTGCAGAGTTATAGCCCAGTAATAATATAACATATGGGGGATTGCCAAGCCCCCACGGCTTTGTGGTAGAGTCATCAGCTTCAGTGACCTTCTAGTCTTTTTATATCCCCAGATAAATTGTGAGAACATCCCTTCTATTTTTAAAAAAAACCCATTTGATGGATCCAGTGGTATACATCTGAACAAGTAAAATATTTTGGGAAACATTGTCATTTTTATAAATGTCCTTGTCCTATAATGGAAAGATGTAAATTGTCCATTCTTTTTAAGTCATTACCTATCTTCTTAAGAAGCAGTGCTGAATTAATGTCCCAAACCGTCCCTGCCTCCGCATTTATGTTTATCCCTAAATATGTAGCCTCCGCCATCCTCCGTGGATCTTGAAACAGAGTGGCTTTGGAACAGATAATCTTTGTTTTATCTGTATTTATTCTGTAGCCCGACTGCCTCCCAAATTCATACGCCAGGACCTTTATCCGACCCAGAGCTTCCAGTGGGTCAGGGGTGACAACTGCAATGTCGTCAGCGTAAGCTAGCACTTTGGTGTTATATCCCCTGACCACTACCGGTTTAATAGCCTGGTCATTTAGCATTGTTCTAATTAACGGGTCAATATAAAGCGCAAAAAGAATTGAGGAACAGGGGCACCCCTGTCTTGTGCCACATGAGATCTTAATATTTCCCGACTCCATCCCCATCAATTGGATTTTTGTGTGGAATTGCACGTACATAGCCCTTATAGCAGTCAATATGCGAGGGCCAAAGCCGTAAGTTCTTAAGTTATGGCAAAGGTATGCCCTCTCGAACTGGTCAAAGGCTTTTTGAGCATCCAATAGTATAAGAGACATCTGCCCCCCTGTCTGTTTCACTATGTCAAATAATGAAATTACGCGTCGGACATGGTCTGTCGCTCCTTGCCCCGGAATAAATCTGTGCTGCCACGGACTAACCAGGGAGGCGATTATTTTTGCCAGTCTAAGTGCTATAATTTTGGAGAAGAGTTTCTCATCCACGTTTATAAGGGATATGGGTCTATACGAGGCTGGGTCTTCAGCAGATTTTCCCTTTTTCAGAAAGATAACTATGTTAGTTTCCTTCCAAGATTTGGGCGGACTCCCCTTGTGCTGCACCGCCAAAAACAGGTCCAGCATAAGGGGTGCCAGGTCTGGCTGCAAGGCTTTGTATATTTCCATCGGGATCCCATCTGGGCCGGTGGCCTTGCCATGGGCCATAGACTGGAGTGCCTCGTTAACTTCATTCAGAGAAATATCTTCTCCTAGTTCTTAAATTATAGGGGGTATGATATTAGTTCCCGTACCTACTAATGTTTGTGGATGGCCTTTGAACTGTACAAGTCTTCATAGAATTCAGCGAATACTTTAACACAGTCCTGAGGTTCTTGCGCCATTTTCCGGTCCTTCGTCTTTAACTTCGAAATATTATTTGCCGCCGCCCTCTGTTTCAATCTAAGTGCAAGGTGTCTCCCTGTCATCTCCCCATATTCATAAGTATCCCTGGCCCGAATTTGGTATGCTTCGGTGATTTTTTTATTATAGATTCCATTAATTTTAACTTTAATGCTTATTACTTTTAGTTCTAATTGACTCTGTAATTCCACCTGCTTCCTTCCAATAGCTCCCATATGCTGTTCCTCGTATTTAGAGAGCTCTGCCATAAGCTGCTGTTTTGCCTCTCTCTGTTCTTTCCTAAGGTGCCCAACGTAACTAATGATCTCCCCCCTGAGACAAACCTTGAATGCGTCCCATACGGTTTCTCTCGATGAACTGAACCTGTTTGCCTCGTAAAATTGCCTAGTCCACCCCCTGATGTGATCGATACATCCCTCAGTAGCCAAAAGTTTTCTATCACAGGAACATTTTGTAAAAGAATTCTCATAACCCTGGACCTCGATTTCCAGCATCAGAGGGTTATGGTCTGACAAGACCTTAGGTAGTTTCCTTATGGTAGCTCCCTCTTTAAGAGAGGCAGAGACAAAAAAGTAGTCGAGCCTAACGTACTTCCGATGCGGGCAAGAAAAATATGTGTACCCTGCATCCCCAGTTTTTTTGTGAGCCCACACATCCACTAGACCATGGCTTTCCACTAGAGCTTTTACAGCCTTGAACACTTGTTGCTTTCTCCCCTGATACTTTCCCCAAAGTGTATCCTGTGTTTCTAGATGGATATTAAAGTCCCCGCATATTATGAGTGTGGAGGGCCAGGAAGCTAATTCAAGCTCTAGTTTTGCCCATAGATCTGGATCATCGAGGTTCGGGCCATAAATCGTGCATAGTGTTACCCTACTAGATAGTAAAGCAATCGCCCGCCTTCCTCATTTATCCGCTCGGCTGATGGCATCCGATTAGAGATACGTATAGCAACACCTCTTGTAGTAGTTGTCTGTTGTGAACTAATTGCCTGTGTATATCCGGGAATGACATTAAGTCCTCTCTTTTGCCATGGGATATGGGTCTCTTGTTGACAGATAATATCTGCACCCCACACTCGTAACACTTCTGCTGATCTCTTGCCCCTACCATTCAGGCCCCCTATATTTACCGAACTGATGCGCAGCCTACCCATCCCTGTAATTTGTTTGATACCTAAGTTGCACCTTAAACCATTCCTTCATCTCCGTGCCAATCTGAACTCGGCTCTCCTCTGTTTTTCCTGAATTTTGTGCCCCCCTCCACTTCCCCCCTCCCTCCCCCTTCCCCTCCCAATCCACCCCCCCCGCTCTCCCTCCCTGCTTTAAGAAGCAACAGACCTGCTAGGTCTGTGGTTGATGAGCGGTGAGACCCTCCTGATAGTGATGTGTGTAGTAATGTGTATATGATACCCTATATTTTATTCTTATGTGTACCCTTGTGGACTACCCGCACCCCAATTGTCACCTTCCCCCGAGATGAACGTTTTTTAGAAACTTAGAGATATTGAAACGATTTTAACAGGGAGAAAAAAAAAGAGAGAATATCAGCATCAACATGTTAAATTGTCATTTCCCCCCTGCGTCTAAAAACTCCTTCACCTTAATTTCCGACGTAAAGAATCTTGTTTGATCTTTCCAAATTACTTTTAGTCGGGCCGGGTTTAGGAGGAAGGCCTGCGCTCCTTTATCTTGAAAAGGCTTAATCATCTGGCGCAAACGCCACCGTCGTTCCACGGTAATATAGCAGAAGTCTGGTCTAGTAAAAAAAGTAAACCAATCTACACTGCGTTGTACTTCCGGTCTTGCCCTTTCAAACACATTTTGCCTAAATCGATAGTTTCCAAAATAGACCAGATATGCCCTTGGTTTGGCATCTGGGCAAACTGGTTGTCGAATAGCAAATGGAACTCGGTGTGCCCTTTGTATTTCCTGCTGCCAATTCCAACCTTCCAATTCAGGGAAGGAGTTCTGCAACATTTGCACCATATATGTACGTGCGTCGGACCTCTCCTTTCCCTCCGGGATACCCAGGAATCTCAAATTGTTCCTTCACTGGTGATTCTCGATCTCTTTCAGCTTCCACTGGATATCCAAAATTCGTGCTTCATGGGCTTCTACTTGCCCCTTTGATCCCACTACCTCTGACTCCAACAAGTCAGTTCTTGACTCAATCTCAGTCATCCGATCACTTTTATCTTTACAAGTACTTGCAACTTTCCTAATTGCCCCTTGCAATTTACGGGAAGCGTTCTGAGATATTTTACTTTCCAGCCGAGATTCGTCTCGGTGTACTACCACGCACTGCAGAATCGATTCCAGAGTTGGGGGATCCGGAGTAGGTTCTTCACCGGGGATTTGTTACTGCCCCCCATCAATTGGTCTCCAAGTGAGTAATCCCATCTCAGGTCCCCTTGCTTTTGCCTCTCAGCTCTCCCTGTTCTGAGATACGTCGTCCGAGTAGTTGCAACAGAACCAGAGACTCCCGTGCCCTTGCCTTGTGCACCACTCTCTTCACTTGACTCCGTATTGGACCCAGAATCTGACCCGAAGCCTGACCATGTAGCGTCAGATAGTGAAAAGAAGTCGTTCGCCTCTGAATCAATATCTCTTTCCCTATGGACCTGCGGGGTTCTAAGGGTCCTAAAAGCCCCCTTATGTTTTAGCTTCCCCCTAGGCTCATGATTGAAAGGATTCCGGTCCGATGCCCCAGATAAATCAATCTGGTCCCTTTTGGGCCCTATTTTGCCCCCGTAAGTCTTTGATTTTGTGCTAGGTTTTTTTGCGTTTTGATGGGCCACCGACAGGTCCTGTTTGTGTTACTGTTCCTGTTCCTGTATGCCTGTCAGAGAGATCTCAGCGGTACAAAAGGGGGTGGTGATGGACGGAGCATCAGAACCAATCAAACACTCACACCCAGTCAACAGATCTGGGTTTGATCCATCACCGTTCTTTAGCCCACTCTGCCACCCCAGTTCAGACATGGCCATATGCAAATCAGTCTGACCCTGTGCCTCATGGGAACAGTTCAGCCCGAACTGCCAAGCCATGCCTTCCCTGGACCGGAAACAAGCTTCCTAGGACCGGTTTCTGGCATTTCAGCCGTCTTCAGCCAGGCTTGCTTGAATCCAGTGGCAAAGTGAGCAAGGGACTCACGTTTGAGCATACCCTGCCAACTTATGGCGAACAAAGCGGTACAAAAGGGGGTGGTGATGGACGGAGTATCAGAACCAATCAAACACTCACATCCAGTCAACAGATCTGGGTTTGATCCATCACCGTTCTTTAGCCCACTCTGCCACCCCAGTTCAGACATGGCCATATGCAAATCAGTCTGACCCTGTGCCTCATGGGAACAGTCCAGCCCGAACTGCCAAGCCATGCCTTCCCTGGACCGGAAACAAGCTTCCTAGGACCGGTTTCTGGCATTTCAGCCGTCTTCAGCCAGACTTGCTTGAATCCAGTGGCAAAGTGAGCAAGGGACTCACGTCTGAGCATACCCTGCCAACTTATGGTGAACAAAGCGGTACAAAAGGGGGTGGTGATGGACGGAGTATCAGAACCAATCAAACACTCACACCCAGTCAACAGATCTGGGTTTAATCCATCACCGTTCTTTAGCCCACTCTGCCACCCCAGTTCAGACATGGCTATATGCAAATCAGTCTGACCCTGTGCCTCATGGGAACAGTCTAGCCTGAAGTGCCAAGCCATGCCTTCCCTGGACCGGAAACAAACTTCCTTGGACCGGTTTCTGGCATTTCAGCCGTCTTCAGCAGGCTTGCTTGAATCCAGTGGCAAAGTGAGCAAGGGACTCACGTCTGAGCATACCCTGCCAACTTATGGCGAACAAAGCGGTACAAAAGGAGGTGGTGATGGATGGAGTGTCAGAACCAATCAAACACTCACACCCAGTCAACAGATCTGGGTTTGATCCATCACCGTTCTTTAGCCCACTCTGCCACCCCAGGTCAGACATGGCATATGCAAATCAGTCTGACCCTGTGCCTCATGGGAACAGTCCAGCCCGAACTGCCAAGCCATGCCTTCCCTGGACCGGAAACAAGCTTCCTAGGACTGGTTTCTGGCATTTCAGCCGTCTTTAGCCAGCCTTGCTTGAATCCAGTGGCAAAGTGAGCAAGGGACTCACGTCTGAGCATACCCTGCCAACTTATGGCGAACAAAGCGGTACAAAAGGGGGTGGTGATGGACGGAGTATCAGAACCAATCAAACACTCACACCCAGTCAACAGATCTGGGTTTGATCCATCACCGTTCGTTAGCCCACTCTGCCACCCCAGTGCAGACATGGCCATATGCAAATCAGTCTGACCCTGTGCCTCATGGGAACAGTCCAGCCTGAACTGCCAAGCCATGCCTTCCCTGGACCGGAAACAAGCTTCCTAGAACCGGTTTCTGGCATTTCAGTCGTCTTCAGCCAGGCTTACTTGAATCCAGTGGCAAAGTGAGCAAGGGACTCACGTCTGAGCATACCCTGCCAACTTATGGCGAACAAAGCGGTACAAAAGGGGGTGGTGATGGACGGAGTATCAGAACCAATCAAACACTCACACCCAGTCAACAGATCTGGTTTTGATCCATCACCGTACTGAGATGCCAGAAACCGGTCCTAGGAAGCTTGTTTCCACTTTCCGGTCCAGGGAAGGCATGGCTTGGCAGTTCGGGCTGGACTGTTCCCATGAGGCACAGGGTCAGACTGATTTGCATATGGCCATATCTGAACTGGGGTGGCAGAGTGGGCTAAAGAATGGTGATGAATCAAACCTGGATCTGTTGACTGGGTGTGAGTGTTTGATTGGTTCCGATGCTCCGTCCATCACCACCCCCTTTTGTACCGCTTTGTTCGCCATAAATTGGCAGGGTATGCTCAGACGTGAGTCCCTTGCTCACTTTGCCACTGGATTCAAGCAAGGCTGGCTAAAGACGGCTGAAATGCCAGAAACCGGTCCTAGGAAGCTTGTTTCCGGTCCAGGGAAGGCATGGCTTGGCAGTTCGGGCTGGACTGTTCCCATGAGGCACAGGGTCAGACTGATTTGCATATGGCCATATCTGAACTGGGGTGGCAGAGTGGGCTAAAGAATGGTGATGAATCAAACCTGGATCTGTTGACTGGGTGTGAGTGTTTGATTGGTTCCGATGCTCCGTCCATCACCACCCCCTTTTGTACCGCTTTGTTCGCCATAAATTGGCAGGGTATGCTCAGACGTGAGTCCCTTGCTCACTTTGCCACTGGATTCAAGCAAGCCTGGCTGAAGACGGCTGAAATTCCTGAAACCGGTCCTAGGAAGCTTGTTTCCAGTCCAGGGAAGGCATGGCTTGGCAGTTCGGGCTGGACTGTTCCCATGAGGCACAGGGTCAGACTGATTTGCATATGGCCATGTCTAAACTGGGGAGGCAGAGTGGGCTAAAGAACGGTGATGGATCAAATCCGGATCTGTTGACTGGGTGTGAGTGTTTGATTGGTACCGATGCTCCGTCCATCACCACCCCCTTTTTGTACCGCTTTGTTCGCCATAAGTTGGCAGGGTATGCTCAGACGTGAGTCCCTTGCTCACTTTGCCACTGGATTCAAGCAAGCCTAGCTGAAGACGGCTGAAATGCCAGAAACCGGTCCTAGGAAGCTTGTTTCCGGTCCAGGGAAGGCATGGCTTGGCAGTTCGGGCTGGACTGTTCCCATGAGGCACAAGGTCAGACTGATTTGCAGATGGCCATGTCTGAACTGGGGTGGCAGAGTGGGCTAAAGAACGGTGATGGATCAAACCCGAATCTGTTGACGGGTGTGAGTGTTTGATTGGTTCCGATGCTCCGTCCATCACCACCCCCTTTTGTACCGCTTTGTTCGCCATAAGTTGGCAGGGCATGCTCAGACGTGAGTCCCTTGCTCACTTTGCCACTGCATTCAAGCAAGCCTGGCTGAAGACGGCTGAAATGCCAGAAACCGGTCCTAGGAAGCTTGTTTCCGGTCCAGGAAAGGCATGGCTTGGCAGTTCGGGCTGAACTGTTCCCATGAGGCACAGGGTCAGACTGATTTGCATATGGCCATGTCTGAACTGGGGTGGCAGAGTGGGCTAAAGAACGGTGATGGATCAAACCCGGATCTGTTGACTGGGTGTGAGTGTTTGATTGGTTCCGATGCTCCGTCCATCACCCCCCCTTTTGTACCGCTTTGTTCGCCATAAGTTGGCAGGGTATGCTCAGACGTGAGTCCCTTGCTCACTTTGCCACTGGATTCAAGCAAGCCTGGCTGAAGAAGGCTGAAATGCCAGAAAACGGTCCTAGGAAGCTTGTTTCAGGTCCAGGGAAGGCATGGCTCGACAGTTCGGGCTGGACTGTTCCCATGAGGCACAGGGTCAGACTGATTTGCATATGGCCATGTCTGAACTGGGGTGGCAGAGTGGGCTAAAGAACAGTGATGGATCAAACCCGGATCTGTTGACTGGGTGTGAGTGTTTGATTGGTTCCAATACTCCGTCCATCACCACCCCCTTTTGTTCCGCTTTGTCAGAGAGATCTCTGCATCATGACTGTTGCCTAAAATGTCTGTCCTGCCTGTGGGGTCCATTATCTGAGCTTCTTTCCCAACTCTGCACATCCCAGCCTTCGGCTGTAGCTGCTTATTGTTTGGAAGACCATTTTCATCTTCATCTACCGGCTCTTCTTGAATTTTGCTCAGAGTCTCGATCTCTACAGGCCCCTCTCCTACCCCCCTTACTCCTTACCAGCCGGCATTGGGACACTCACATCCCCGGTGGTTCCAGGCTGCTCTCTCTCCTGTGCATTTGCTGCGGAGCAGGTCCCTGTTCCTCTAAGCATTTCGATGACTGACACGGAGGACAGTTGTGGCTGAGGCTTCGCGCCCGCACCCCTCCCCTTCCTGGCAGCTGGTTTCTCCATTCCAAGCCTCTTCCTGCGTCCCCGGACTGTGACGGGGACCGGCTCGATATCCACTGTATTTCCCTGTGGGGACTCCTGAAGACCGGTATGGTGTGCCGCGCCTCTCCCCCTTGCACCCGCCTTTGGACCCATACTTCCTAGGATCGGTGAGGGTCCAACGCGTCCCACCGGAGCCTGAGTCAGCGCCTGCTTGAAAGCTCTGCAGCCGGCAATCAGCTGCTCCGCGATCCTCACCAGCACCGCGACCCAGCACTGTAAGTTGGGTAAGTTTCGGCCGGTTTCAACACTGCCGCTTCAGTTTGGACTGCCAACTAGGGGGTTTCACATTTAAATACTTCTTAAGTAGATTTCATCATCACATCGAGAGGCACCTGCAGCTGACTCATCTCACTCGACTGCCATCTTGCCTCTTGCATCTATTGACAAAAGTAAGTGTAAGTTTAAAACAAAGCAAAAAATTAAAAAGACGCATATTTTTGTACATTTTTGATATACTCACAGAACTTGAAAAATACATCCAACAATACAATACCTACACTCTGTTCAAAGTAAGTGTATGTTTAAAATTATGAATTCACCAAATTCGCCAAACTTACAAATTATTATTCTTTTTTTAAACTCATTTACAGACTTTGACCATCGCACAACATTCAAACTTGAAAGAAATTTCAGAGAAAATTATTTTGTAAGTACACTGCAAAGTGTTTGTATTAAAAGAAAAAATAAATCCCAAGTTTTAAATAAGGCAAAATGACTGTACTGACTCCGCAGGCTGCTTACCTTAGGGAACGTACTGGTCATAGGTAGGGGCAAAATAAGTATTCTAACTCCGCAGGGTGCTTGACTCAGGAAAGGTCCTGGTAAATGGTGGGGGGCAAAATTACTATACTACCCCCACAGGGTGCTTGCCTCAGGTAAGGTGCTGGCCATGCAAGAGAATAAAGGGCATATGTACAAGCCCTATCTCCACCACAATGTCACTTTTTACAACGTTGTGGTAGTGATAGTGGCATTGCTTTATTTACAAGGCAGCGTTAAGCAACTTAATGTGGCTTAACAATGCCATGTAACTAAGGCCCCCTTATACGCTATGCTTAGCGTGAAAGGGGTGGGCAGTGGGTGGTACGGTGGGCTTTCCACCGCAACACCCATTGATTTTGATGCTGCCCCCTATTTACAAGGGCAGCGTAAACAGGAGGCAGCGCCAAAATTAAGACCAGGGAAAACCTGGTCTTAAGTTAGCAAAACGAGGAGAAATGCATTATTTCTCCTCATTTTTGCTTTTTTCCATGTGTGCTGCAGCACACATGGAGAAAGAAAAATACCGTGGATTGTTTATGTACAGGAAGGTCCCCCTTCCTGTACATGAACAATCTTAAAAACATCCATGTGTGTTTCATTAAGCAGCACACACAGTAGTGACAAAATTGCATTTAAAGACTGTTTATGTGTAGAAAGGGAGACCTTCCTGTACATAAACAATCTTTCCCCTGCATGCAGACACCCTTGCACTAAGGTGCAAGGGTGCCTGCGTTGGTGCTACACTGCTGAGATTAGCACCAGCGCAGGGGGAAATGCAATGCTGCCCCATATTGTTGTGAATATGATGCAGCCTTGAGTTTATGAAGTGGCGGAGTGAGGTTTTAAGCCATGACAGCTAATGCCTCACTCTGACACTTCATGAAAATATGCCCCTGAATTTACTATTCTAACTTCTCCATGTCTTTGCCTCCGGGAAAGAGCTGGTCAGTGGTGGGGGGCAAAATTACTATTCTAACTCTGCAGGTTATTTGCCTCAGGGAAGTTGCTGGTCAGTGGTGGAGCCCTTGGGAGAAATACAGGTCCTAGCGAGGGGGTGGGGGTATGTACGAGTGGGAGGGATGGAGACTCAATTACAGGATGTGCCATGCTTGATGTCTGAGACCCATTTCAATTATATATAATATTGCTTTCCCTGTTATGGAAGTTGCACAGAACAGATTTGTTTGATGACTCGTATTTGTAAGGATGGATCGATTACTTGTTAAATGAAGAGACTCTATAAAAATGATTTATTAATATAAGTATGTATGAATGTACAAGTATTTAGAAATAGTACCTGAGGGTAAATAAACTTCCCCACCCTAAACCCCTAATTCCTTCACATCATGTGCCACTGAAAAAGGGTCACACCATCAAAAACAGTCCTTTTAAATATTAATTTATGACTTAGAAAATAACATTAAAATCAATATGTATTAATACCCAAGTATTAAAATTCATACCTGAGTATTTATACAATTCCCCACCCAAAACCCTCACATTCCGTGCCAGTGAATTAGGGTCACACCCTCAAAAATTCTATATTCTAAATAAAGCACTTAAAAATAAAAATTAAATCAAAATGCATTAATACCCAAGTATTAAAATTAATACCCGAGTAGTAAAACACTTCCTCGCCCAAAACCCCTTATTCCCATCAATCCCGTGCCAAATAAAAAGTGTCACATCCTCATTATTATTAGTTATAAATATTTTTAAGTGTTTTAGAAAGATAGTATTACAATCAATATGTATTAATACCCAAGTATTAATACACTTCCCCAACGAAACCCCCCTAATTCCCTTGCATCCTTTGCCAGTGAATTAGGTTTACACCCTCACAAGTGATATATTTAAACATTAATAAAAATCTTAAAAATAAAATTATAAATCAATATGTATTATTATCCAAGCAGGAAAATTAATACCTCAGTATTAAAACACTTTCCCACCCTAAACCCCTAATACCCTTCCATCCCTAGCCAATAAAAAAGTATCATACCCTCATTATTATTATTTATATATATTTATAAAAGTTTAAAGCAAATATTGCAATCAATATGTGTTGATACCCAAGTAGTATAATTGGTACCTGACTATTAATAAACTTCTCCACCCAAAACCCCTAGTTCCCTTGCATCCCATACCAGTGAGTTAGGGTTAAAACCTCAAGTACTATTTGTAAACATTAATAAAGAACTTTTTTTTGCTTAATAATTTTTTATTACGTTTTCAGAGAAAGAGAAAAAGAAAAACATTATCAAGCAAATGAACACATTGCAAATAAAATACAACAACTAATGTATAAGAAGAAAACATGGGTGATTAATTTAGGAGGAAAGAAAAAAGGTAGGAAAGAAAAGACAGAAAAAGCGAAAGAGAAGAAAAGAGAAGTATAAAATATAAAATGAATATATAAAACAGAAAAAATAAAAATAAGGTAAAAACGAAGACGCTTGTGCGTATGTAGAAACATAAGAAGTAAAGGGTAACCACAATAGGTCAGATTTAATTTTCTGAGATAAGGAAAGAGAATAGAAATTAGCAATTCTGTGTTCATTACAAATATAGTTCCACCATATTAACGATGATAATTTAGAGTTATCTTTCCAGCAAGACAAAATCACTTTGAATGCAAGAGCAATAAAAAGATCAAACAACAAAGAGATAGGAGAAGAAACATCAAAATAGGTGAAGCGGAACCTAGAAAAACATTTTGCATTGATAATGGAATATTACATTGAAATATTTTCGTACATTTAGACCAAATAGATTGCCATAACTTCAATACATTAGAACATTCATATAATTGATGAATTAAAGTCCCAGTGGACGCAGTACAGGACCAACAAAGGGAAGAGGAGGTAGGGGAAAACTTAGATACACATGCAGGAGTAATAAGAGCTCTACTATAAATAAAGTATAAGGATTGAGTAATGCGGGCGGCAACAGAAGTTTTGAATAACTTGAGCCAGAATTTATCCCATGAAGGAATGGAAAGCGATAAAGATAAGTTCGCTTCCCAGAGTAATTCGGTATGTGATTTAGAACCTTCAATAACAGGCAATAACAACATCTTCTAAATAGAAGCAGCCTTAGGGCTAAGGTCATAAGAAATACCATAGGTCAGTGTGGTAGGAATAAGTGAGGGAGAAGGTGATGGAAAATGATTAGCTGTTACGTAGGACTGTAAAGCAATTGATATTAAGAGAAATGAGTTAGGCAAATTATACTGCAACTGCAATTGTGAGAAGGGAATTATAGAATTATGAAGGATCAACTGATAAATAAATATAATTCCCTTCTCCTTCCAGTGTTTGTAATAAAACGATTTATGTCTAAATTTAATAAATTTATTATACCAAATAGTAGAGGACAAAAACATTGATATGGATATCTGACAAAATATTATATGATACTTTTTGGTAATATTTTAGAATAGGATTATCTGATATGAAAGTAAAATTGGACATATATATTATGTTTTGGAAAGAAAAATCCTTCAACAGGGAGCATTCAAATACAATCCAACGGGGGGTAGGGTTATCAGCAAAGTCATAAGGTAAAGCAAAAAAATGACGAATTAAGAATGCAGAGTGATATAATTTAAAGTCAGGAAAACGCACAGCACCTTCAGTTTTATTATTCCATAAAAACTTGATACAAATATAGTTAATTTGAGAAAAACATGAAACCGGAATCCGAAAAGGTTACATGGATAATGTATAAAGGACATGGGGAACAATCATCATTTTCATAGTATTCAGTCTACCCCACCATGACAAATGAAGAGGCGACCAAGAAAGAAGTAGTGTTTGTAATTTGGTAATTAGTGCATTAAACGTGTAACTGATTGTTGTAGATAGAGTAGAGGAAAACTAAATACCAAGATATTTTATTTTTGTAGGACACCAGTTAAAGTTAGCGTTAGTAAACATATATTGATAGCAAAGGGAGTTCAAGGGTAATACCTTTGTTTTAGAGAAGTTCAACTTATATCCAGAAATACTAGAATACAACTGAACTTCATATAAAAAGGGAGGAAGAGAGGTAATAGGATTGGACATATATACCAAATGTCATCAGCGTACGCTGACAATTTGGTTTCTATGGAGTTATGTATAAAACCTGAAATAAGGGTATTAACACGAATGCGCTCAAGGAAGGGTTCTAAACACAAAACAAATAACAAGGGTGAAAGAGGACATCCCTGATGGGTACCTCTATATAAAGGAACATATTTAGAAAAATGGTTATTTACAAAAATACTGGCACGAGGAGAAGAATATAACAGTTTAACATAAGAGATAAAATTTGGTCCAAAACCATACCACTGAAGAGTATTTAACATGAATTGCCAGTTGTACTCTTTCCCAAAGGATATGACATTAGAAAACATTTGAGCATTGTCCACAGCCAATCTGCCCTTAACAAAACCGGATTTATCAATTTTGACCAATAGTGGGATAATATTCTCAAGTCGAGAGGCAAGGATTTTAGCAAATATCTAACAATCATAATTAATTAATGAAATAGGGCGATCATTTTTACAGAGGGTGTGTCCTTTATCGGGTTTAGGAATAAGGACAATCAAAGCTTCCATAAAGGAACCAGATGCCTTAGAATCGTCAAGGAAGGAGTTAAAAAGAGCAAGGAGTTTAGGAGAAAAAATAGAAGAAAAAGTAGAAAAAGATTCAGCAGAGAGGCCTTCGGGACCAGGTGCTTTAGATTTTTTTAAAGACTTGATGGCATCCGTTATCTCTTGGAGAGTAATCTCTGTTTCTAATACGTTAAATTTGTCAGACAGAGATGGGGGTTTAGGAAGACCTATAAAAAAAGTGTGTAAATTTTGACTAGAGGGATTCGTGTCATCAGAATAGAGTGATGGGTAGTAATCATGAAAAGCAGTAGAAATATCTTCATTGGAGGACACCAATTTGTCAGTGGATTCATTTAGGATAGGACCAATACTTTTATGTTCAGATTTTTTTTTTTTTAAATTGGCCAGCATTTTGTCAGCTTTATTTTGGCCCCTGTTGTATTTGGACTGAATTTTAAGAAGGACATTGCAAGTATCAACTGTTGCAAGTTGGTTAAGAGCAGATTTGACCTTAATTAATTCCTGGAGAGTGGAGGGAGATCTAGAAGTGAAGTAATTATGTTCCAGCAATTTGAGTTGATGTAGTAGAGTTGAATACTTGGCCTTTGTGGTTTTCTTCTTTCTTGCTGAATATGCAATAGTAAAGGCACGAAAGGAAGCCTTAAAGGCATCCCAAGTGTTAGGAAAGGAAGTATCCAAAGGATTATTAATAGTAAAAAACTTGTTGATAAAGGAAGTGGCTTCAGAGATGAAAACAGTATCTGACAACAAAAAATTATTACGTTTCCAGTGACCAACTTTTGGAGTACTTAGGGAGAGGTCAAGTGCAGAAAGGACTGGAGCATGATCAGAAATAACAATAGATCCAATCTGGGATGATTGAATAGTTGGAAATAAGGGTTTACTAACCAAAATATAATCAATTCTAGAACGGGTATGATAGACATTAGAAAAGAATGTAGATTCAAGGGAATCATGATTACAAGTTTTTCAAACATCAAACAATGGACGAGAGGCAATGGCAGATTGAAATGATCTATGGGATTTATAATGATTAGATTTGCATTTGGACTGTCTATCAGAAAATGGATCTAACCATTGGTTAAAATCACCAGCAACAATAATATTCGGACTATCAATGGAGGAAAGTAAGATCTTAATATTATTCCAAAAGTCAGAATCTGGCTTAGCAGGGCCATAAATATTCAATAAAACAAGTTCTTTATTATGAATAACATTCTTAGCCATTACCCAACGTCCATCAGTATCACATTGTGTAGTTAAAATTTGTACATGTAATGTCTTATGAAATAGTATAGCAACACCACCCTTACAATTGGAGGCTGGAGAATAAACAACTTGGCCCAACCACTGTCTTTTTAATTTAAGCGATTCTATATCATTACAATGAGTTTCTTGAATGAACGATACATGAGAATTCAGTCTAGACAAATGAGAGAGTACCTTTTGTCTTTTGATGGGGTGTCCAAGACCACGAACATTCCAAGTACCAATATTATACATATTGGGAGGTGGGGTAGGTAATACATGGATGGAGATGATACACTTCAGGAGAACAGCTGGAAACAGAAAAACACCACTTATTAGATAAATACGAAAAACAATATGCACAACAACAAATACCAACAATAAGCACATGTATCATACAGAATAGTGACCAAAAAAAGGACAAACAACGAAGAATAGATTAAGGAAAGAAAATAGGAAGAAAAGGAGATAGATCAAGGAAAGAGATCCAGATCTAAGAGAAAGAGTAAACGAAGTGAGCATGGGACGCAACAGCACCGAAAACATACGGAACGGCAGAGGAAGAAATATTAAGAAATAGGAAAATGAACAGACATATGGAGTCTAATAGAAAGACAGAAAAGAAAAGAGTTAGAGACGTTGGATAGAACTATCCACAGAATTCGGTGAGAGACTTTGGAGAAAAGACCTCTATTTAACAGGATCATCAAATGAGCGAGCAAGAGTAATTTTACACAGGCGAGGATGCAAAATGCCATAGCGAATATGTAACTGTCTCATCTGAGGGAGAAGTGCCAGAAATTCCTTTCTTCTGGCATTAGTAACATTGGAGAGATCCTGAAAAAGATAAACAGTGTGACCAGACCACACAAGGCGACGTTTTACTTTTGCTGCTTGAAGCACACGCATGAGATCTGTAAACTCCAGAAATAACATAATAATCCCTCTAGGTCTAATAGAGTTCGGTTGAATGCATCCAAGGCGATGTGCACGTTGGATGTTTAGTGAAGGCTCTTGTGGAAGATCAAGGAGCTCAGGTAGGAACCTCTAAAGAAAAAGGAGGAGGTCTGGACCCTCCAAATGTTCTGGTAAGCCATATAAACAAAGATTATTACGTCTATTACGGTTTTCAAAATCTTCAGTGTGTAGCTTAAGACGCTGAATTTCCTGTTCCAGTATAGGAATCTTAGTAGAAACATCATGTAAATCACTGATGCGCTGTTCCATGTCAAACACCTTTGCCTCCATAGTAATCCATTTGTCTTCAATTTGTTGAAGCTTCTCCTTAGTAGAGGACATAAAAGAGTTCAACCCCCTCACCTCGTCAAGAATAGTATCGAGGACAGGATTATAAGACAACAAAATGGGTGAGGGGAGATCATTTTTACCTCTATTGGGTTTCGTACCAGAAGATGTAGCTCTGCCAGGGGTAGAAACACCACTAGCCTTCTTGGAACGTCGAGAAGAAGGATGTATTACTTTTAATGGAGGTCTCAACCTGCCCATATATTATGCGAACTCACTCTTATTCAGAAAAAAATAACTGCTCAGAAAGTGTGCACAATGTAGATTAAGCAAAGTCTATGTAAAAAGAATAGAATATACTGCTGTGAGGCATCCACATGAGCAGAATAAGAAAAAAAAGCAAGAGCTCAATTAAACCAAAATGAGCCAGAGAAAGAAGGCATTGCTGAGATTTCAAATGCTCATAGTGAAAGAATAGCAGCAATCAGCATAGATATAAAAAAGCGTTGCAGAGCGTTGTGTAAACAAAACACCGGTTTTACCTCAGCAGGAGGTCAGAAGATGCAAGTGGCAGGCTCAAAATGGCGGCCGCTCGCGATTTTGAGGAGGAATTCACCGCCACTGCCACGGGTCTCACAGAGATGTAGAAAATGTCGGAGCAGCTCCAAATGCTGCTCCGATCATCATGAACCCTGGAACGGAGGTGTCAACCCTCCGACAAAGGCAAGAAAGGGCTAAAATATTTTAAAAGAGCTCCGCGTCCAAGCGGAGTTCAAACAAGAGCTGCCATCTTGTTACGGTGCATGACCACGCCCCCCATTAATAAAGAACTTAAAGATAAAATTAAAATCAATATGTGGTAATACCCAAATATTAAAACGAATACATATGTTTTAATAAACTCCCCCACCCAGCACCCACTACAAAAAATTATTTGAAAGTACTCACCTAAACACTTAACATAATTCTCGGGATAATAATATGTGTTGTAATGGCACATGTGTTGTAACGACATGCGTTGTAATGGCATGAGTTGTAATGGCAGGAGTTGTAATGGCACTGTCCTGGTTGTTGGGTTGTGAAGGCATTACGATGCAATGCCAATGCAATGGATGTTTCCCATGGAAATCTCTCTATTGTGCTCAATGGGTACATGGGCGGCTAGAGTCAGTGACAACAGATATGTACATATATTTACCAATGAAACAGCACAAAGGAAGTTTGTATTTAGTGACAGAAAGACAAACATTAGACATGTATGTTCACAAATTAGAACATTTATTTAACACATGTTGAATGTGGAATCTATTTTATGGAACAGTCTGTTAAAGATGCTGACACTTCTGCAGAGATAAATATGGTTATACAGATAGCAACCTATCTGGCTGAAGATTTACCTAGCCCTGCCATGTGTTTTTTGCCTGTGGCCGGTCCATATGTCAGCACACTGGTTAGAGCAGAAGAGCAGGAATTGTCAGATGCCGGATGGACAAAAAACATAACTCTTCAAAATAAAATAATAAATCATATAGACAAGCATATTTGAGGCCTATTCAATTGCATTATAGGTGTGTATTGAGCATATTTGGTCTCAACATATGCAAAAATAAACATTATTGTCAATGTGGAGATAAGGCAAAGAACGACAACCAAATGTCTTGAGTGTGTTGGTGACTTGATTGCGATGATAGCATACCTGTGTCCAGGGTAGGCCTGGTTTTTGCCACAGTGAAGGCTGCCTATGCTCCAGTTGTAACTGTTACTGCACTTCATATAGGGACTGTATACAAGAAAGATAGTGTGTGAAGATTAACATAATCAATTAGCACTCTAAAAGGAGGTGAAAGGGTAAAGCTGAGCATCATGATGTGTGGGATGTGTGCCTATCTGAGGGGGTGTGATTCCAGAAACTGCATTTGCCACCTTTATCCTGGAAAAGGTTTCCTTAACCGACTTGCTCTCACCTTTCCAAGATTTTTTGAGGTTCCCACGGTGCATGCCTCCATCTCCAAAGTATTGCTAAAGTCTATCTACTCTTGTCACATGGTTGCCTTCTTCACTCTGCCGAGGTTGTGTGGGGACAGGTCATGTGGTTTCCTGTGGTGATCTGCTATATTGATAGCTACAAGGTCTGTCTCCTACAGAGTGACATTCCTCTTCCTCTTGTATGGGATGGGTTGCATCCTGGAGACTGTAAAAGGTGTCTGGACCCACTCAGTCAGCAAAGTTAAGAAGTACAAGGAGAAAAGGACAGAGTCTTGGCTGTGGGCTGAATCTATGTGCTTGTAGGGTTAATAATGTAAAAGGTGGGTCCATGATGTGGAAACAGATTACAGACCTCCAATAGCTCAGGTCAAGGACCAGATCAAATGGGTTCATGAAGTTCACACTAGTAGGGCAAGGATGTCTATTTATTGACTGGAGAAAGTTGCATCATATCAAATTAGATCCTGCTCTCACCAACAAGGCATTTCACACTAATTTGCATGTTGCAGTCACAAAAGCCCACCTATATTGTAGTTGTATGGCCGAAACTGTGCTATTGTGATCTTTATGAATATTGATCTCCATCAAAAACATTTTTTTGCACAGATACCATTATTAACAAAAACAAGATTTGTATTATAGGAAATAAAATTGGAAAAGCACATGGAGAGAAGAAAAGTAAACAGTTTTTTTTTTTTTGACAAGCGTAGCTTCTGCTGCACTGGTGCATTACCCAAAATATGTTTTTAGACCAATAACATTTCCATTTTGCAGATGATATCAACAAACGAAAGTACATCTAAATTTCCTGAAGTTTGTAGACTTGCGGAGAAGAAATAGGGTGTTGTTTTTGGAAATAAATGACTGCCAATAACAGAAATACCTGTGTTAGGCTTTTTCAGTGAGTTTACCCTCAGACTTTTTGCTTTTTGGCCTTCTACTTTTGACCCTATTTTTTGGATATTGGGATTCTGGACACCTTACCACTGCTATTCAGTGCTAAAGTGCATATGCTCTCCATGTATATTATGTTTTGGCTTGGTGTTTCCAAGATGGGCAAGTATGATTTATTGGTAAGTCCCTAGTAAAGTGCACTGGGAGTGCCAGAGCCTGTAAATAAAATGCTACGTGTGAACCTGCAGCACAGATTGTGCCACCCACAGTAACCCTGTAACGGTATCTCAAACCTGCCACTGCAGTGTCTGCTCGCAGTTTTTACTGTCATGTTGACTTGGCAAAGAGCACCCATTTGCCAAGCCCTAACCTTCCATTTATTACATGTAAGCCACCCCTAAGGTAATCCCAAAGAACCCCTGTGAGCAGGGTGCAGTGTATGTGAAAGGTAGGACATGTACTGGTGTGTGTGACATGTACCGATAATGAAATACAATGTATTTCTTTTTTCAATATTGAAATGCTATCTTTCCCATACAATAGAATGGGAGATACTTTGTAACATCTTGTGAGTATAACTTTCCATTGGGACAAGATAGAGAAATGGAGTTTAGTATGCCTGAATTTGGGATGTAAAAATTAATCTTTGAGTAAAGATGATTTTATGTTGTGTGTTTGAAAATACCACTTTTAGAAAGTTTGTATTTTCTTGCTTAGCCCACCTATGTGCCTCTGTTGGGTTGTAGATTGACGGTCTGGCTTTGGAGTGACAAGAACTGGGGATGTGCATTCTCTTCAGACAGGCTCTGGAGGGTTTGAGGTGTGTCCTGCCTCTCCTGGATGAGTCAGAGCTGGGCTGATGGGCTGAATTTATAGTAGTGGGAGGAGATTCCCTTGCACCTGAATGGACCTAGTCTGTCTTGTACAATGCTGTCTCCACCTCCTGCCAGGAAGCTGGGCGAGAGAGGACATATATTACTGGGAACACTATCAAGTTCCCCTTCCTGCTAAAATCCCTCATTTGCATGGGTGTTATCCCTGGAAAATAAGGTCCAACCCTCTCCTCTGCCAAGTGTGTAATCTCATTTGGCATTGCAAAAATGTAAAACACAAGAGAACAACAATTGAAATAAGACCAGACTTTTTTATAGTTTTAAGGAGTTGCATGGATAGGTCGCCATGACACCTGCCTAGGTGTGGGGTGGTGCCCGGGGACCCTAATAACATCAAAGGGTTCCCTGTGGAATATACTCTTACTTGATCACATGGTATATTGTGGGGGAAGACAGTTTCACCCAGTGGTCACTCAATCTAAAGATCCTCATTATTGCCTAGGGGAGCTGTCTTTGGTTATGGACCAGATGGGGATTTTTTTTTATTGTTTGTCTAGTGCAACCTGTTACCAACCACCCAGCACTTAGCCAGTAAACAGTGGCTGGTGTAATGATCACTCAAGCCAGGCAACATCTTCTCCTTCCCTCTGGCATCCCCCCACATCTCTTCTTCTCTTTACACTCACATAAGCTCTTGCAAAAGCATACCAGCTGCTCCAAGCGGCTTGTAGGTATTTGCATTAACCTCTACCAAATCAGGAATTCCATCCAGAACACAAACTGGGGAATTAACTGGCAAAGTTAGCTATCCTTCATTTGAAGTCATTTAACTCCTAATTGCAACAATTCCGTGTTTATATTCCAGTCAGCATTTTATGGCCACCCAAATTTTCTGAATAGAATTCATCATTACTTACTGAAAAATGTAAGTAAATATTAAATGTAATGCACTCTGCTATTGAAATATGGAGCACTCGATGAAATAACTGAGGTTGAAATTTCTAGAATTCATAAATGCTGTAAGAAAAGTATACTTTACCTCCTGTTCTTCTTTTGCATCCCAATACTTACTCATTCACCAGGAATCTGTCACTCCGTTCAAGCTGTTTTGTATATGCATTGAAAAGTAGAGAATCTTGCACCTTGATTTCCCTCAGCACTTCCCGTTTTGTTTTGTGCCCGGTCATCTCCTGCTGGGCTGTGGAAGGTTTGCTATGGCACCTTCTGTTTGTAGGGGTGCCAAGGTCCTCTTCACATCAGTTGCAGTTCAGTCTCCTCTCTGTTCTCTTACTCTTTATAGGCTTCTCTTGATCTGGGGATACTTCTGCTCCTAGAGGCAAATATATTCAAAAGGGGGACCGTGAACCAATTTTATTGTGAGTGGTCAGGCAGTTTCAAAATCATCCTATTCCAAGATGCCAGTAATTCCTGCAATCCAGAATGTCTTGAAGAGAGAACAGAAGGCCCCAGACAGGGTGTCTGTTCCTAGATTTATAGGCCACCTCTCTCCTTCAGATAAAAGAGAGAAGGACTTGCCACAGTCCTTGATTATAGATCCTTTACTGGCAAATTTAGTTGGAAATCTTCCCTTCTTTCTAAGGATTTTATTTTGTCCGACCTGATAGATAAGAAAGTGGAGGAGGATTTTAATAAGTCTGAAGGTGGTTGACGCCTTGCTCAATGTTTTGAAATGTATTAATGTTATGTCTCCCAATTCTTAGTAAAGGACTTTCAATCATACACTACCACAAAGACCCACACAGAAGGCAGATTAGCTCGGGAGATTAAGTAGTACGATAAACAGCTGACTTGCCCATGTCTACACGAGGAATACTACAGACAGGATACCCAGGGTACATATACTAGTTGGGGCAGATGGGGTTTTAGGATGTGCACTACTTTCTCTGACTCTTCGGTTGCCAGTGGATCAGACAGTGATGCAGATACACCTAGCACCAGTACAAGAATCGACAACCAAGGCTATCTTTACCAAAACAAACACAGGGGCCTTTTTTAGGGGCTGGTCAATGGACCCCACACAGGGAGAAGGGCAAACATGGAACCGGTGGAGGAGCGAGGCACAAGGATGAGGCAGAGGCAGTAACAAGGGCAGGAAACAGGTATGGTTCCTGCAGAAGACCCACGGGGATATATTGACATGACAACAGTTCTTCAGATACAGGTACGGGTGGTTATTCCTCCTGATCCCGACCACACACACAAATTCGATTGTGAACCTTTCCAGCTACACTTTAAAACAGAATGCAGAACGAGTACTCTATAAGGGCCTCTTTTTTGTACCTACAACCTTACCCAATGCATTCAATATAAGGATGGAATTGCATCCATTTTTTTGCAAGGGCCGGCTAAGACATTATTTCACAAAGTCTCTTCCAGACTCAATTTTCCCAATACAGGACAGAGACCACCTTCTAACTTCACACTCCATCACATTTCATGTGCTTGCTTTGGAACAGGTAGTGTTAAGGGACATAATTAATCTCCTTTCTAAGAAAGAATGTGTGAAGTATAACATCTCCAAGATGCCGCAGGAAGCCCTAGAGGCACTGAAAAACAACAAGGATATGGTCATAAATTCAGCCTATAAATGCAGCATGATTGTGGTTCAGAATACCATTGACTATAAAATAGAGATTCTTTCACAACTAGATGACAAGGCTAATTACAAAATACTTGAAGGAGATCCCACAAAAGAGATATTGGGTTTAATCAAAAGAGTAACTGATCATGGTTTGGATTAAGGTTCCCTTACTGATGTAAATCATGATTTCCTAAATAAAAAACAACCATGGGTACCTACAATTTATACACTGCCCAAAATCCCCAAAAATATGGAGAAAACACCAGGAAGACCGATAGTCTCCAGCTGTGGTCAATCCTGGAACCCCTTTGCAAACATGTAGACCTTTTTCTAAAACCCAGTGTAGAATCCAATGCAGCCTACGTAAAGGACAAGATGCAAACCATTAAACTTATCAATAGTCTTGCGTTCAATCCAACCAAAGAGATATTAGTGACTATGGATATTAACTCACTGTATACGAATATTTCTCAGAAACTCGCCATCGATGTAATAAGAAAGGTCCTTGACAAAAGACCCCAACCTGCACAAGTTCGAACTGAGTTCATACTAGACCTTTAAGAAATGACTATGACCAAATACTTCTATTTTAAAGGAAACTATTATCTCCAGACTAAATGGGTGACTATGGGGGCAGGTTTCGCACCAGAGTTAGTAATTCTGGATATGGACAACTATGAAAGAAATTATACATTTAATAAGAACAACCCATATCGCGGACACATTGGGATGGGGAAATATTACATTGATGATGTACTCATGATATGGTCAGGCAATGAACATGAACTACACAGTTTCCATGACTAGCTTAGTGCGAGATCCCATGACATTAAATTCTCTCTCAAACATAGTAATATGACCATAAACTTCCTTGACATCACTATCAAGGTAGAAGAGAGCCACTTTTATACCACACTATACAGGAAGAGCAGTGAAAGAAATACATTGTTGCTCTATACCAGTCACCATCCAAGGAACTTAAGGGACAACTTACCCTATGGACAATTCCTCAGACTACGAAGAAATTGTTCAAAGAAAACTGATCAGATGAGTTGATTACCCATCTGTCTGACAGGGGGTACCACGAGAGGCTGCTCCAAAAAGTGTACAAGAGAGTGTGGTTTTACCCTAGAGAGGTTCTTTTGGAACCCAAGCAGTATTCAGATATTTCACACAACAGAATGAATTGCATGACCACCTTTTGCACACACAGCAATGAGATCAGGAAAATCATAAACCAACACTGGTCCTTGGTAGCTGACAAAGTTGGAACCCCTGCTTTGGCCATGCATGCTTTTAAAAGAGGCCAAAGTGTGAAAGATCACATTGCGAGGTCTCTCTTGCATGGTCCACCTAAAACAAATTTGCTGACCCAATGCAATATGCCCCAGATCATTTCAAATGCGGAAGCCGCAAAGCATGCACCCTTATGATAGAGACTAAGATTTTTGTGTCTAGCAACTACATTTACTCATTCAAAGATCATACTAATTGCAACAGAGTAGATGTCATATATGTAATAATATGCCCATGCGACTTTCTGTACATAGGCCAAACCCAGCAGAAGGGCAAAGCATGCATACTACAACATTGCAGTAGAATTCGTTGTAAGGTTCAATGGGCACAATTGATGGAACATTTCAACACTTTTGAACATCCGGCAGATAGCTTGAAGTGGCTGGTTATAGATAAGGTCAGTGTCAAACGCAGGTGTGGAAACTTTGCAAATATCTTGAGTCTACGGGATTGTAAATGGATACATAGCCTAGACACAGTGGCCCAGGGTCTGAATGAGTATGAAGCGATATCTAGACAAGTATCCACTCTCAACAATGGTTGAGAGGTGGTTATTTTTTTTCCTCCTAACTGTACTAGGCACCCGCTCTAAATGTTCTTTTCTACTCTATTCTTATTGATTTTTGACACTTTGTATTGAATTTAGGATTGTGTGATATGCTTCTTCCTTTTTTGTAACCACAAGTCTCCCCGTGATCCTTCACTTTTGTTTCATCCCTGGCTTGAGAGTCAATTCAGGTGCAAAGCCCAAAATAACTCTTTTTCCCATTTTAATTGAGTTATTCCCTGATTTGCAATCAGGCTTGACTTTTTCCAAAGACACTAGTGTGGACTGCGGCCATGCTTCAGATAGGTTGCTTGCACGCCGCGCAGAATGGCACATGATCAGCTTGATGTGCAAGCTGACGCTGTCACATCTGTTTTTCTGTTCTCTTCTTGCTCGTTCACTCGTGCTATTCTGGCTGAGGGATACTGTAGTGCGAATACCTGAGGTAAGCGGCGTAGTCTATCGCCCGTCTGTCCCTGTGAGTTTGTTGTGAGATACACCAGTCAGAATCGTCTGATGGTGTTTTGTGATATTTTGTGTTATCACACAGACCATTACGGATTTGTTCATTTTTGGACTCTAGCAAGTCCGTCTTTTTTTAAGGTTGGTCAGAACAAGGGTGAGTAGGCTTTGGTAAATATTGTTTAAGCAACTTGAAGGTAATGTTTTGCTATAAAGGTTGAGTTTTTAAATTTTTCCTTTACCTGCAGCACAATTGAGACCAGCCTTGATTATCTGCACATATTGAGCTTAAGTGTCACCCATTTTGTGATTAGTTCCACGCATTACCGCAGTGAAGTTAGTTAAGCATTTTTCTTTTCACAGAATTGGCATTACTCACCACCCTGTCCATTGTGTGGACTGATATTATTGCCACAATCGATAATTTTCTTTGTTATGCTTATTTCTCGATTAGGAGTCTTGTGCCCATGTATGGTTGAACTAACTGTGGATTCTGTATCCAGTCCTGTTCATGCACCGCTAACGGTTAGTCGGGTTTTGTTCAGCTTAGAGAGAGAGAGATATTTTTTATTCCAACCTCCCCATTTTTTATTGTAAATATTTTTTCCTGTCTAGGTTGCCCACTCTCTCCTTCTTTTGTCCTGATGAAGACCCACATGCAAGGTTAAATTAAATGTAAAATAAAATAAAACCACTTACCTTGCACTCGCCGCATTGCTGACTATTCTTTTTCGAGTTCTGCCATTAGGAGCAAATTGTTGTATGTACTGAACTATACCCAGGACCTTTGGCCTTTTGGGTCACCCCATTAGTTAATAATGGCTGTTATTCCTTAGCATTGTGCATTCAGCAGGGGGAGGATTTTTCATTACTACAAAGTAGGATAGAAGACCAAACAAAGTTCATGTCATTTATTATGTCTGATAATTTGAAAGCATCAGCAATGACTTTGGCTGGGTCAGCGGTGGCAAGGAGGCATCTTCATCTGAGAAATTGAAAAGTGGAGTCTTCTCAGAAAAACTGTGTTGTATGAATGCCCTTTTCTGGTGAAGAATTAGAGGAGGTATTGAGCATGTCCTTTAAGAGTGAAAAGCATGTGCAACCTTTTTGCCATCATAGGTCCTGGGTGGTGAGTAAGAGGAAGACTGACCATTCCCATAGAAAGAGTTCGGAACTTTTTCCCAAAAGGTCACTGTTTCAGCTAATGGGCCAGGCTGGTTCATCCTCTAAGCAGTCGGAAAAAAGCCGATTTCCAGATAGAACTCCTAACTATGCCAGGAAGCCTTCCTGCATGTAGGAGGTCATGTCTCAGTCTTTTTCTTCTCGTGTGGAGGGAATTCGTTTCAGACAACTGGGTCTCCCAGATCATTGCAATGGATACTATTTAGAGGTCTCTTCAATTTTTCCAGAACCCAATTTTGTTTGAACCTCAGTCTGTGGACAAGGTCAAGCAGACTACTCTGCAAGATAGCATCTCCCCTTGAAATGTGAAGAAGGCCATCATTTCTGATCCACCCACAGGGAGAGGGATGCTCTAGAGTATTTCTTGTTCAGAAGACCTCGGGCAACTATAGTTTGATTATAGACCTGCGGTTCCCCAAACGATATACTCCAAACGTTCCTTTCAAGATGAACACTCTGCACCAATTCATTTCTCTTATTTCCTGTTGGAGTCCTCACAAATATAGACCTGCGGGATGCTTACTTACATATTTCTATAGCTCTTGCCCAGCAAAGATTCCCCAGATTTTTAATCAACAGCATGCATTGGCAAGTCTTACTGTGTGGGTTAAAGTCATCGCTCAGGGTGGGTCTAGTACATGCACAAGGGGTGATGAGTCATCTATATTTGGATGATTTAATAATCTACTCTCCATCCCATCCACAGTTGGTGGTGACTACAACCCTATTTAGAAAAGAAAGGGACAAGGGAAAGAGTCTCATGAGAGAAAACTATTGTCTTCTTGTCGAAAAGGTAGCACTAAGATCATCTCTACTGATACTCTCAGGGGCCTGGCTAGGAGCTTTGGAATTAGGGGGTATTGGGGAAAGGCAAAATCAAGTTCCACTAGCCAGGGGCTGGATAAGGCATCTATGCCCATCCCTTTGTGTTCTCAAAACCTGGAAAGGAACAAAGGAAGGTGAGGGTTTTTCCCAATGCAAAAATATTTATTACAGGGACTACCCACCTCCTGCATATCTTCTGAAAATCTTCTGTGCTCAGAACAAGTCCTATGGACAAGAGCAAATTCCTGCTCACAGAATCTCCATGGGTATTCAATGAGCCCTTGATGTTTATGGCCCTGGGGTTTAGCAGATGTGACTGATTACTCCCACTAGAAAATATGTTGGACTATAATATTGAGGGAATAAGAGTGTGTGTAAAACTGATGGTTCAGATTAAACATGGTCACAGTGTTGTCTGTGAGAACAGTCCCTGCCCTTCCTGTAAATGATGTTGAAATGTTGAATTTCCAAATAAACAACCATCAGTTCTATCCAATTGGACAAGTTTCTGAGAAATTTACATGTGCAGTTTACTATTACACTTTTGAGTAACTTTACTACTTTCAGCTACCTACATACTCCAAGTTACTTAAAGGTCTAAGCTTACATTTTTCCATTCTCTGAACAAAAAGGGTGGGGGCAAATTTACAAATGTCAGTGACACAGCCAAAAAATATAGTATAAGAATAACATACATTTATGTAATTTTGCACTCAGATTTTGTGATTAGGCGGAAGTATTGAATTAACTAGGCCTGGGCAGTGAACGCCGCTCCATTCACAGAGTTTCCGGAGTTTTCTGCACTCCCCGGAGTTTGCGGAGTGCATAAAATTCCACTCAGCATAGTACAGCGGAGTTTTTCCTCGCTCGCTAATAGTAAGTTGGCGAGCACGAGCTGCCGCTCGGGTAGATTTTCTACCCAAGTGGCAGGAAGATCTGCGCAAACAGCAGTTCGCACTGCACTCTGACACTTGCGAAACTCCGCTGAGTTTTTTTGTTACTTCACGGAGTTCTGTGTAGAAAAACTCAGCGAACTGCGCCCAGGCCTTGAAGTAACCCAAAAGTGTAAAAGTAAATTGCACAAGTAAATTATTCACAAACGTAAGATGCCTTTTTGAAAAGCCCCTCAAAGCTCTCAAACAGGTGACAGATACTTTGAATGAGAGGAAGAAAATGTTAAGATAACCTTCCCCTTGTAGCGTCATGTTCTAAATTGACTAAGCTAGCAATTACATCACGCCCATAAAGGGTATTTTCAAAGGTCTATACATAGGAGTGGAGTGTGGTTGTGGAACCACATCAGCAGGCAAAAGAGTGGATTCATAAAATGACTCCATCTCTCTGTCTTCTCTACCCCTCCCCAAAAGTTGAGAACACTGTTCACAGAAAAGGGAGACTGCATGTAGAGCTGTAAAGGTTAAATGTATCTTGGACTCAAGGGTCTTTGGGTTAATGTGACGTAGTATAATGTGGTCTCAATAGGATGTAGATGTGAGTGTGAGATACAGTCCTTAGCTAGTGAAGTGCTTTAGCTACTAGATTCTTGTATAAGATAGGCAGAAAAAGCGATTAAACGTCTAGTGGTCCGTAAGTCTCCATAAATTGATGAATAGACATGGGATATAGATTGTAGAGAGACACAGATACAAAGACTCTTGAAAATAACTTGTTATTCCACAGGTACCAATGTTAAACAGTAAAGAGGATTTCTAATGGAAGTGTGATGAGAAAGATTCAGAAGTAGACAGACTTTTTTTATAATTTGATGCTGCTGAATGACATATGCAGGAAGACTCAGGTAAAGTATATTAGAGTAGTCCAGCCCTGCTTTGTTCATTGCTTGTATGTTTTGAAAATTAACCGAATGAGCAAAATAAGGTTGACCTTAATTAGTAAAAACAAGAGGACTTCCACATTACCGTGGAAGTTGGATCCAACCCTGCATAGCAGGTGAGCTCTTTGAGTGTTCAAATTAGGGTCCTATGTTGAGTGGGCTGTGTGGAGATGGCTGAAGAGGGTTATCTGAACCCTCTTGTGTGTATGTACAGAGATGCAGAAAAACAATTAAAAATACCTGTCAAGTAGACTCACTGTCTGTATTCCTGTCTGTAGCCCAAGTGTTTGAGGAGATGCCTTATTATGAAGCGTTCCACCTAGTCAGTGGGTGAGGGCTTTTGTCCTATAAAATGGACTTTTCCTACATATGTAGAAGACCACATGCCCTTCATATGTTATGTTATGTTATGTTATGTTTAAACGACTCACACACAGAGATGTATCTCGGTGCTAGCAACCAGAAATAACAAGTGCAGAAGATGCATTTGAATAATCATGTTTTTAGAAAAAAATTAAATGTAGAGAGTTCCTGGCACATTTGAATTTGCAAAGTAAGGTTGTTCCATTGGAGTGGGGCAAGGTGAAAGAAGGATCTGCCACCAAATCTAGAGGTGCGAGTACAATGCATTTTTAGAAGAGCTTTGTTTGAGCATCTGAGCAATCGCATCAGCTATAAACTGAGTCTGTAATGAAACTATGTGGGAAGCTGTGTGGTTCATGCCTTGTGTGTTAGGCAGCACAGTTTAAAAATAGCATGTTTCCTGATTGGCAGCCAGTGAAGGGCTTTCAAAATGGGAGCAGAGGATGAGCAGGCAGGAGGTTGCAGATTAGGCAGGCTGCAGTATTCTGTAGAACCTGAAGCTTGGCTGACAATGACTCATTTGCTGCTACTAGCAGTACATTCCTATAGACCCGGTGGGTAGTTATCAGTTTCTGGACTAGGGATTTTCTTGATGATGCTGGGAGCCACAGGAGTCACTCACGATTCCCCCTTTCACAGGCTACTCTTAGTAGAGTATAACTATGGCTAGGGATTGTACCTATATATGTTGCCCTATAACTTCCATTGTGACTTTGTTAGTTATTACCATAGTCAACTTATTCTTAAAATATTTGTAGTACTCCAGGGGCTGAACACTTCCCTGGAGTCTCTTATCACCCTCTTAATCCCAGAAAGTTAGACCTTCTTTAAAGTACTTGAAACCAAATGCCACTACAAGTAATCACCGCTATCAAACCCTCTACATATATAGATACTCTCAGCCCTAGATATCTGGTAAAAGCAAGTGCCAAACAATGTAGTCCATCCTCTTCACATATGTTTAATTTACAGCTTAGAAAGAGTTTCCATCACCCTCAAACTTTGTGAGAATACTGCTCTATGAAGAAACGGAATCCTAACCCCCTGACTTCCAAAACTCAGGATCAGACTCTGTGTTCTTCTTCCTTGGATAACTTTAGAAAAAATGCCTCTCTATAGCTCAAACAAAATGTTTAAATGTGGTGTCTGTTGAAAGTGCAATAGTGAGCAAGTAATTTCCAAATACTTGTTCACAGCTTACATATTCAAGAGGATATAGATATATCTGCTTCTGGTGATTCTGAGTTATTAGCATCATTTGATTCCGTTTACCATGAGACCGTACAATGACATTCTCTATTCTAGAATAGGAAAAAACGCCGGGAATTTAAATGGTTCTTATCAATTCTTTAATCAAAATCTCAAATGATAGAAACAGACTCCTTCTGTTAACACTCTTTAACCCTGGACTATGGAGTCTTCCTGAACTCAATCAAACTTACCCTACGTAGTTAACCTCTACATTGAACCACTGAACACAACCATACATCAAAGGATGATTGTTATGCTTCGGTATACTGACACTACCCAACTTTACCTGAAAACCTCCAGTCCCTCAGACAAACCAACTCTAAAAATCTTCATGAAAAAAGCACACATTGTATGTTCCTTTTCTTGTTACAAAACCTAATGAATACTGAATTTCCCATCCTTCACTCCAAATATTCTCTTCCCACTGTACATAAAATGGCTTGAAGCACTCTCAAACCTTAGCATATCACACTCGTTTGGTACTTTTTCCAGCTCATGTGCCTTTACTACTGCCCAAAAATTATTTGTGGTACCACAATGAAACCGCCACTTTCCAATTCACATCAATAAGGAATATTAAAACACCAATTTCTCATCCAGACTTCATAATAAGTGTGAAAGCATTTATTCTTCCACATCTAGATCGCAGTAATATTATACAATTCAATCTGTCAAAATTACACCATCAAATTAGTCAAAGTAATCCTATATTCTGAGAAGCTGTATGGGTGGAAAGTTCTGGACTTACGGCGCTACAGTTGTTAGGGCCCAATTTTATATGTGGCACAATCCTCGTAAATGGCTACACCCAAGAGCCATTGAAAAGGTAAGGTTAGGAAACGGTGGAGGGTGATGCCTTCTTAATTGGTCCACGTCAGTGGATAATCAACATCAAGAGCATTGCTCAGAATGAAATTACTTGTGTTGTTTTTATTTCTGGCAGACAAAACAGGTATAAATTGTGAGAGGAAAAGCAACAAGCCGACACGTGTTTCGCCCTAGTGGCCCATTGGCCTTGGGCTTTTTCAAGGCGGTTTTCAGTAAATAACAAGGTCTTCCTGCGGATGAAATAGATGAGTCTCTGCGGTCTCAGGGAAATCGGAGGAATGAGCTTTCTGACAGCTCATTCCTCCGATTTCCCTGAGACCGCAGAGACTCATCTATTTCATCCGCAGGAAGACCTTGTTATTTACTGAAAACCGCCTTGAAAAAGCCCAAGGCCAATGGGCCACTAGGGCGAAACACGTGTCGGCTTGTTGCTTTTCCTCTCACAATTTATACCTGTTTTGTCTGCCAGAAATAAAAACAACACAAGTAATTTCATTCTGAGCAATGCTCTTGATGTTGATTATCCACTGACGTGGACCAATTAAGAAGGCATCACCCTCCACCGTTTCCTAACCTAATCCTATATTCTGCAGTTCGACTTGCGCAATTGCAAGAAAATCAAACCACATCAACTCTATGTTGAGTAATATTCTGTGGATCCCCTTGAAGCTAGGAGACACATCCAGTTTGCTTGTATCTTTCATAAAGTCCTTAATCTTGGGCGTCCCAGTTATTTGAGAGACAAATTACAATTCATAGACGTTTAGGAGACTTCAGAGGCAAAGCTTGCCTGCTCTGTAAAATGTCAAAAACTAAGAAAACATTCTAGTACATTGGGGCATATTATCAAGCCCCAGTGATAATTCTCGCTGAGCGCACCTAGCGTGCTTTTAATTGTCACCGGCTATCGCTGGAATATATCGTCAAGCTAGCGCTGTATTTTTAACGCTTAGCACTATGGCGATAAATATTCCATCGATAGCGGGGTTTTTCATGGAACATCGCTGGTTTTCCACCGATGTTCCATGGAAAACGGCGATAAGCTTGATGACAGGACCTGTGGCCTTAGCCCTACAATCCACCTCCCATGTTAGGTATGCCTTAGTCAGGAATTTAACAGATGTTAAATTTCTGAGTTAAGGCAGAGTTAGCGCGATTTAAATTATCGCTACGCCTCGCGATACTTTCCCATGTTCTTTTCACAGCCACGTCTACTTTGCATCTCATTATCGATGCGAGGCGTGTGAAAAACGGGAGCTACGTCAAGGAAACACGTGCTAACATGTCCTTGTAAATAATGCGATGCAATTATCGCTGCTTTGCGCCCGAAGAACGGACGCTAAAGCTGCGATAATTGTATCGCCAGCCCTTGGTAATATGCCCCATTGAGAGAACACAATGGCTGACATGATGGATATAGAACCATCTACCTGAGAATCTTAAGCTCAACTCCGACTTGTGATACTTTCAGAAAAACTTACGAAAATCTATTCAAAAATTAATTTAGCAGTTAGTTTTGTTCATCCGATCCAATCTCCTCCCTCTCCAGCATATTATTTTTATCCACATGTGTATTTTCTGTTTTACTGTTCAGAACTCCCAGCTAGTTTCCTCTGGACAGAACCCACCTCATTCTACTATGTAATCCCTTTTTACTTCTCTCATGCAATGTGGCAGTTAATTGTGAACGACTCCGTTGCCCATGTACTTACTATATACAATAATTTAAGATATATAAAAAGTAAACAAATATTGACAGTCTGGCAGTTTGGGCATCCACATTCATTACGGAAATTGAGAACAGGGGAAATTCTGCATCGTAGAACATGCTGATGTGGACACGGGGGCACCATAAATACTGATAACGTGGTTGTGCTGGTGATTATGATGTATATACTGGCAGCAACGGTTCACTGCTGTATTAATTCAAGAGATGTTCTTTGAGCCAAAGTACTTCTGTTATATGTTAATGACATCTCCACAATGAATGTAAGTGCATATGGTTTTCATCACCAGGCGCCATACTGTTCAGAAACCTATAACGTTAAATGTTCTTGTGATCAAATAGCAATATGTTGAAGAAATGTGCAAAACGTGCATGTGCCAGCAGAAGCAAGAGCCAGTAGTGATCAATTGTGTCCTGGAACAGTAAATTATGTCCAGAAAGTCTAGTAGACCCAGATAGAATCCTCCTCTAGTTGCCCATAGAGTCAATGGCATTTCGATCCCGAGGTCGCCGATGGTGATCACAAGCACCGGAGAGGGCTCTTCAGAGCACAGGCAGCAAGGCTTTTTAGTCACCCATGCAGGTACAGGTGTGATCTAGCAGGTTCTTCATACAAGAGAACGGCTCTTAAGAGAGCCATATACAATGTGTAGATTGGTAGCTAACAAACACGAAATGCCACTCTCTGATTGATATCATAGACAACGGGAGCAAAGTTCAAGTTGCCTTTGATGTCATGGCATGTTATGTGGAAAAATCCCTCTGGCTGGCAATTACCCACCTACCCACAATTTTATGAAATGTATAGGTCTCCTACGTGCTTTACATCACCAACGCACATTATTTGTGAAAGGTAAAAAAAACATATAGAACAATGTTTGCAAATGAAGTAAGATATTTTTGCAAGCCTTTAAATTATTAACTGTTCACATTATTCTAATGACTATATTACTTTCGAAATGATTTGCGTGTTTACAGTTTTCTGTTCTTAATTTCAGAATGTATGAAAAACGATATTTTGGCTTTAGGGAGAAGTGCGTTTTTATTTTAGGCAGTACTCGTTTTGTTTTTAGTGTACAGAGGGACTGGTTCTAACCTCCTTTCATGGGAATTGCTATTCGCGGAGTAAGTATCACATTTGGTAAATACAAATACCACAGGTTGCAGGATGACACGGTAATGACATGTAATGTTTACTCCATCCAGAGCTGGAAAACTGAGCATGTGCAGTGTGTTCCCTGCACAAATGACCAGTTTAAATTCTGATTAATGTGATTAGTTGCTCCTAAATTGGAATTACAAGCCCATGGGAGTATTGTGATGGCCGAGAATGAAACAACGGTTTGGTTTCTCTTTGCTGTGGGGTCAAACCTGTAAATAAATAAAATGTATAAAATGTGTGGTGCCTGCACACAGTTTCTCTTTCTATATGGAACATATATATGTATAGTAGAGACTTATACGGGCTGTTCTCCGCTCGAGCTGCCCGTTTACTGTATTTTGTCATGAACAAATGCATTCATTTTAGGCAACCATTTTTTTTTTATAATGGAATGACATACATCACAATGTTTTATACTTTTCGAGTTCCAACGAAATGTATGCTAAATTTAGAAGGGAAGGCAGACATGTTCTTGGGTCATTTCATTAACAGAATACATCAATCCTTTGTATAATTCAATTACAAAACATCAATAAAAATCTCATTTCAAAACTCACAAGTCAAGTGCCCCAGCAATTCGCGTCCCAGAAACAGCAGAAGCAATCGCTGCATCATTGCATATTTTAATAAGCATTCAGAAATTATATTGTAACTTCAAAAGAAATGGTAAGGAACTGGCAGCAGGTTTATTAATGCTTTATGTTTTATTGAAAGTTTGGGTGTAGGTTTCACAATGCGCAACATTAAAAAAATCTGCCTTTCTGCCTGTAATTTCGCTTCCCCCGGTCTCTCTGCCTTTGGGATTCGCTCTTTCCCTTTCATCAGCTGCCATTTTCAGCAGCATGGAGTAATTTCATGGCTCGTTGCAAGCGCTGAAAACCTTTGAAACCACAAATGCTAACCTACCTGGCCTGCAGCCATTTAGGAAGAGATTAATTTAGCAAACAGAGGCAAAACACTTTCTACTTCCAGCCTGTGCATAATTTCACTTCTATCTATATTTATTTTACAGTGAGCTGGGTAATGACAATTTCAGTAATTGCAACTCTATAAAAACTTGCCTACCTAGCTTATCGCCCTATCGCAAGACTATACGCCTCAGTCACAAGGCGGGGAAAAAGGCAAAAAGTGCACTTGGTACATTCGTTAAAATTCGTGGGTTATATATAAACATATATAAGTGATGCATTGACTTTATTTGCATTCTTATCTGCCGGACAGTGGTGTCTGCACTGCATTTTTGTCATTTCTTTAATGCTCCGTGATTTATGGCTATTGTTTTCTTGGAGAGACATTCAAGCTCACAAGCTGAGTTTCGGGTCATTCTTTCTGCCGACTAAGCCACAGTAAAAGGATGCCGTGGTGCTGACAAGCGATTGAACAGAAGTGAAAGTCCATCTGGGGCAAATGTAAGCGCGAGGGCCTGGAAAAAGCTCAAATTGTAAATTAGCCTGTGCACGGTCTGCATTAGAACAACATCATTTATTTTATGGTCTCCATAATCAGAGCCCAACGATAAATACCAGTGGCGGTGGCAGCGCGGCAATCTCTGGCTCCATGAGGTCATCTCTGTTTGTTGGCGCGCGCATACTCTCTGAGAATGCGCACTGGAACTCCGAAAGTGCAAGAGACTGTCCAATCAGAGTCGGACCAGGGCAGATAACTGTCGTGGGCACCGAAAAAAAGCGGTCCACATTTATAAACTGTGTAGTAAAAAAGAAAATGGCCCACATTTTAAAATTGATCAACTCCGTAATTTTTAAGACATAGGGGAAGATTTAGTAAGGTTTTGAGCCATCTTTGCGTCACAAAAGTGACGCAAAACGGCGCAAAATCTTTTTTTTCTAATTTACTTTTCAGCGCAAAACTACAAGTTTTGCGCTGTAAATAATGTAAAAGTCATGCAAAGCAGCGGATAGCACTGCTTCGCAATACTTTGCGCCTTGGGGGTGCGCCAAGGGCGGTACATGTGCGTTCCCATGCAACCACCCAAGGTTTCTCATGCTAAACCCAATTTACTAAAGACAGTAGATTTGGTTTAGCGTGAGAAAACTGCGCCCTTTTAAACTAGCCATAAGGAAGTAGAAAGGCTTTAATTACTCCTTCCTTTTCCAACTTTGCATTTGTGCAGCACGCATATAAGTGGGAAAAGCTTTCCCTCATGTCTAGGCATAGAATTTTGTACAGGAACAGTATCCTTCCTGTACAAAACCTATGCTGGACTCATACACACACACCCTAGCGCTATGGCGCTAAGGTGTGTGGGTTGCGCACGGCAGCTGTAATCAGCGCCGGTGCAAGGGAAAGGGGAAGAGAGAGCCGTAGCTCTGAAAATATGGCACTCTCCTGCTCCCTCCCTGTCGCGCAACATAGCGCAGCCTCGCGGGGGCTGCGCTGTGTGAATTTTTCATAAATCACCCCCTTGGTGTCTGGGTGGCATGAGGAGTGGGGAATTGCAGGTGTGAGTGATTGCTGTGGGCAATGTGATTAGTCACATTGGAGAGATGTGACAGTGAAGTCCATGAACCTCCTTCCACATGAAAACATATAAAAACATTGACATATCCTTGTTTTATACACATCCTTGTTTTACAGTCATGGAGTGAGATAAGAGCACCCACAGCGTGCACAGTGTTGCTTGACACTGCTGCCTTGTCTATAATTAAAGATGTTCAGAATGTCAACCCACACATTGCCAGAAGAGCTGGCACACCACAAAACCGGCCCACACCAGCTCCACACTGAACCTTCAGGCAGTGCAAGATTGCCCAGTTAGCCAGTATGACCCTGAGGACATTGTCTTTGCTAAGACACTTCCATGTACATTCATGGACTGGTTCCCAGTCTCACGATAAGTGTACAACTGGGCACAGACGGTGTTAGTTTCATTTAACACTTAGAGTACAACACGAACATCACCCAACTTGCACTGACTTGAAACATTTTGGCACTCCCAATTTCCTTCAAGTTCTACTTGGAAGATATTGGCCATGCAAAGCAGCGTGATGAAGGACATTTCTACCATTCCCACATGTTAAGAAAGGGCATAATATTGCACAACATCATGTAAATACGGATAATCATATGCAATGTCACTTCTAGTAAAGAAGTATGCTTAAATGTGTACTAGAGCAGGCTCTGTATTAGCATTTCTATGAATACGTGTTTAATAGCATTTTTCGATGCTTGCAGTCTTATGGGCGGATGTGTAAAGGGACAGTCGCAAATAGGGGTTACACATTATGCCTGTTAATTTGCACCCTTGACTCTGATTTTGCAAATGCACCCTCTGTATTAATAGGTCCCATTGTAAAATCTTCAGTTTCAAAGGGTTGCAAAATGACCTGCATAATGGATATTAATTAGGCAGGTTGGTGTTTTCACCCCCGGTGATTGGCTGCCAACGCTGGTGTGGTGTCTGCAGGGAACAGCTCTGTGGATGCTTTCACAAATTGAGCAGTTCTTGCTCCTAGAATAGCAATAGGAATTGGTGCAGCTTTAAAAAACATGTGTATATTTACAAAGAAATAAGGGGGTTCAGTAAGTAGTCCCCTGGACCACTGTCTTCCCCCTCAAGACTGGAACATGGGGCCAGATGTACAAATGCATTTACTAGTCACAAAGTTTACGATTTGGTAAATCTCAGGCTTTGCGACCACTAAATGTGCTTTTGAATGTACTAAACCCATTTAGTGATTCAGTAATGGGTAACTGAATCACTTAACCGGTTTAATAAACCATACCAAATTGGTATTTGGAGGGGGAATGTTTAGGGTGCCTCGTACTGTATGTATTGATTTTTTATTACTGAAATCTGGTCATTAGTATTGTACAGGCTACTGAAAGGCAGTGGTAATCCATTCGCGAACAGGAAGGGGTTCCTAAAGGACCTCTTCCACTTTTGTGTATGATCAAAAACATTTTTGTAGGCGTAGGCAGTGGTCCATGGCACCACTATCTACTCTTAAAAAAGTTTCCAAAAGTTGTAATTTGTTTTAAATAACTGTAGATAGTTTTCAGTTTTCTGCTAAGGAACAAAAGATGCATTTTAAATAAAGATTGTTTTATTTAAAAGCAATCGCAGACATGGTGGTCTCCAAACCCCAGCATGCCACCATCCCTGTGATGGCAACAAATCATTGTGGGTCACAATTTAGGACCAACCTCATTAATATTTATGGGATAGGATGGATTCCAACCCACTACGATTTGAATTTTTAAGAACAAACCTATCAGAACATAGCTCACTTCTTAAAAATCTTTACTGGTTGAAAGAATTCTCTTTGCAATTTGTGACTAGTATTTTGCAACCAATATTTTGTGACCAGTAAATACTATAGCCTTATAGCCCGCTTATACCGGCTATTAAAGGCCCAGTCCGCCGTTAAAGGCCCGAGCCGAAGGCGAGGGACTTTAACAAGGGAACGGGACTTTAATAACCAGTATAGCCCTGCTAGGAAGGGCTATAAGGCTATTAGAACATTCTGCCACGAGAGGGCAGAATGTTCTAGCAAATAAAACAAAGGCCTCTCGGAGCTCGAGGGGATTTAAATCCCTTCGAGCTCCGAGAGGCCTTTCTAAAACATTGGAATGTTGCTCTGCGGGCCTTTACCGGCCCGTAGAAGCAGGGAACACTCCATTGTCTTCAATGGAGCTCCCAACATTCCAATGTTCTAATACGTGTTATCGCCTCTTTGGATGAGTTAGTAACATTTCAATAATTGATACATCTTATTTCGATTTACAGGTAAGAGGGGACACCTCTTTTAGGCCCTTTCCTAACAACAATTAGAAATACATTGAAAAATACTTTGGTGATTCTGAGACCTTCCCTGAATTGACAAAGGGGCTATATGAATAGTGAAATGTCCTTTTGCAGTCGCTAACGCTGTGATCATACAAATACTGGGCCTCATTTATAAGAAACGGATGCATCGGCACTGATGCGTCAGTTTCCTTGCGCCTGCGCCAAATGTCCTTGAGACACAATGGATGCACTCTATTTACAAAACAGTGCTCCATGGCGCAAGGATTTAACAGATGTATTAGAAATTCTGAGACATCTATTAGCGCAAAAGTGACGCATTGCAGAGTTGGTCGTAAAACGGACGCAAATCCAGCAATGCATCTGAACCCTTAGGCGAGTCCCATTGTGAAAGCCGTGCATCAATCCTTATGTCTGGTCTAAGCAGGTATAAGGATTTGACGCAGTCAAGTCGTAGTGTGACGCAGTGAAATGTAAATTTCAATGTACTGCTTCTATGTGACTTTTTGCATGGGAACGTTTACCCTGCATACATTATACCTAGTGCAGGTACAATGTGATGCAGGGCTCTACAAACTGACACATTGGACACAATGAGTCAGTTTGTAGATATGGAGCAGTGTGGCGCACTGATTGCACTGCCGGAGCGTAAAAAAAAAAGTGACACAGCGGCAGCACAAGGGGCTTGTAAACAAGGCCACAGCGTAGTTTAGAACCACAAATTACATTAGTACATCTAGCCCTAAATCCCAGGTAAATTCTGGCGCCGTGGCAATTCCACTGCCTAGTATTATCACCCCAGCGTACAGCGATCTACTCCCTACTCTGATTGAGCATCAAAAGGACAGCCAATTTCACTTTAGGTCAATCAGGATTTGAAATCTAATTCGGTATTTAAGATTCCTCATAATAATGATCTAAATTATCCCTTAATTTTCATGTCAGGGATAATTTTGTCATTTCCCTAAATAAAGGCATCTTTTTGAAATTATTGTGGCTTTCTGACGTCAGGGTGTATTGGAGCGGCTCAGTCTGTGGGATTATTTGGTTTTGGCACTGTCGCGGCCTGGGTCAGGACAGACACACAATGGCCGGTGTCCAATTCCTCGTGTACCAGATAGATTGCCAGCGAGTAGTCCCTCTTTGGGGACAGAAGAGGGCTCTTGGAGGGCGAGGTGCGCCTCAGTCTGGCTGACCTTGGAAGCAGAACTTCCCCACTGATATTCATTACTCGCCCACAGTAGAGTGCAAGACTGAGCTGGCAGCATTTATTTCCATGGCATGAAAGGCCACATGTACTCATATTAATTACAACTGAAATGAACGAATCATGTAATGAAAAAAGATCAATTGATTCGATAGGTACAAACATTTCTATCTTTTTCAACATGTACATATACATGTATATTATGGCTTATCGTTACAAGTACTAATATATATTAACAGTACAATAAATCAGAAATTTGTTTCCGCCTGTGTAGGAAATATAAAGTGTGAAGTTTGACATAAACACAACATCACATTTGCTGCTGATCACTTTGTGCTTGTTTTTTTCCGACCGTGCTCATTTTCTGCACAGCACATAAAATAACCAAGGACATTATAATTGTTAATGAAAGGGTTTCATTTGATGGTATCTGGTTCATTTATGCATGCAGATAGACAGACGGCAGAGGGATGGTCGGCCAACCCACACAGATGTACACCTCCAGTCTGGCACCCCGAACATTCATAAAATATGTCAACACAGCTTGGAGCTCTTTCATGGTGTCTGTTAAACTATTGGGTTTTTTCTTGTTTTGAGAGCTTTTCAACAGGGAAGCTTTTGCTAAAATTCTCACTTCTTCAGTCCTTCAAATAACACTTCATTGCTTTTAGTAAGATTAAAAAAGGCATCTAATCCAGAAAGAAAAATGCAAGCACCGGAAAACCAAAAATGCCATCCCTGCGACAGCTCATTTAGGTAAAAAGTGCACGCAGGTAATAGAATTACAAATACATATGTGTATGAACACAAGGGTGCAGAATCGTTACAACGTGTTATGTTGTTGGTTGTCAGACACTTTGTACAGCAGCTCCACAAGTTGAAAATAAAATGAGAAAAGGACACCTACATTGTTTCAGTCAGCTGCATTTACAGCTGGCCATTTGAACTAAATAACTAAGTCATTGGTTATCTAAAGCAGTGCATCCCAACATTTTTAGAATAACAATCCACATTTTAGAGCGACAAACATTACTGACCCACCTAGGTTTAATGGACGTGAGGCAGGGCGATTTATTCCATGTGATAGTAGACATGCTTTGAATTACCATAACAAACACACTCTTTACACATTTTTACATTCCTCTCTAGCAGCAATTGTTTGTAAATGTCACATCCTTGACCATGGCCTTGGATATGTCTTTATCGCTCTATGGCCAAGATCTTGATCTGTCCGTAAAAGTATTTTCTGGATCGGGAATCCAACAAAGCAGAGAATATCTTGTGCAATTCCAACTGTTTTCCTTCCTACAGTGTGTGACTACAGAGGGTCGCCCTCTACTCCAGTGCCATTTTTAGCTTTGTACCTAATAAACTCGGTAAGAAGTGTGGAGTGTTGGACATTGTGAGACCGAGATTTATTGCACCCAGAACCTAAACCTATGATTATGATATGGAGCATGGTGCCTGTATATCTTTTACACTATGTTTGATTGTGTGGAGTGTGTCTTCACTTTCTTTTTTCAGCACGTTGTATCTTATTGAAAAGTATGTTATCAGTTTATATGGATACGGATCACAGACTATGTGAGATATATATACCATTAGTAGGGCCATTGATTGCCTGTAAATTTATAATGGTGGATTTTGCACCATTTATGAGACATCTTGGTCACACCAATTGGGTGGTTTGCGAATGTCTGGGATTGTTTGAGAGCACACTTAAAATAATCTTTCTTTGTATTTTATTGGTGTTGTGGAACAAATTACTGTTATTGCTTTGTTTTTTATCTTTCAGTTCCTATTGGAAGAGTAAAGTTACAAATCACTCCAGACTCACAAGTGGAGTATAGCCCATTGTAGTGGGCAGGGAGAATTTTGGAAAAGTAGCATAGGGATCCAACTTGTCTATAAGCCTTGAACCGGCAGAAACATGTTGACAGCTATGCAGAATGGAGGGGTGGTGAGCACCTAATTTACTCACCCCCCCACTATCCAATAGGTATTTTTATATACCTTTTTAACTCTGGCTAGGGTGTCTAGGAATATAATTATTACAGAGATATCCCATAGCCAGTTTTAAACTCACAATTTATCTGCACTTTAGGATCCTGTCTTTTCCTTCTGTCTTTATCACTGTTGTATTGTTTACCCCTCCCTATTGCTGCGCCTCTAGCGTTAGTTTTGCGCAGAGGCGTCAGTAGCAGCCCTATGATGCATGCCACAAATTGTTGTGGGTGAGGGCAGTTTTTACAAAGTGAGTGTGCTCTCTCAAATCTATTACATTTGCAAACATACATATGCCGATTATTGGTTGCTCTACCTCCTTGTTTGTGTTTACATACTATTTCTGAGGAGGATGAGGTAAGGCTTTTTGCCTTCTCCCCCCTTTTCTTTGTTGTGTGTATTATTCTGTCCATAAAAGTGACAGATGGTCAACTGCACTGGATCTTGAACACTTTTCAGAGTGGGGTGCTGGCCTGTAGCATCTGTTCACTAAATCACAAGGTTTACAAAATATCTTGGTGTTGATACCAGTGATTTTAGCAAATTTGAAAAACCACTTCAGCAGCAGAATATGAGGTAAGACCGTACATCCATGGTTGTGTAAAGCAAGACCCAGTGGTGCATTTTAGACTCCATATACACTTATATTGCACAAACACTGCTTAAGAGCCTTTGAGTGCTTTAGACGTGCATCAAATTACATGACATAAGGTCAGGTTCTTTTTATACTAAGCACTAGAGATTAATTGGTTTGCCCAGAGCCAATTCCAGGATTCAAACCTGGTTCCCCAGATCCAAAGTCATCAGCTCTGCCTATTAGGCCACATCCATATTTCTCAAATTATGGGTCGAAGTCATTCACAGGTTGGATGATGTGTATGATCACATATAGGGACTCATTACGAAGTTGGGCGGAAAGCCTCTGCCCGACACCGACTCAGAATCGGGACCGACCGACGGATTACGATGCTCCCTGAGGGAGCTTGTGTTCCATCCGACCACTGGCCGTATCTCAGACTCCTATGGGGAAATGAGGTGCTTGTGGAAAACCCTGCACCCTGTCGCTGGCACCCCATGGTGCCTGTCACACTGTGCAGGGTATTACAGGGGGGTGCCTTAGTGTCAAACCTTCACTCACCTGAAGTCCAGGTCGTTCTTCTTGAGAGATGAGAAGATTTGTCTCAGCTGCCCCCAAGAATCTACCTCTAGCAAACTGAATTGTAACAGCCAGTTTACTGAACGCAAAATCCTAAGGGAAGGGGGAAGTGGGACAAAATAAGAAAAAGAGAGGAACACTCCACCTTCAGCTTCGTGTGCTGTTGAGAATCAGTCGCTTTGGAGTTGCATCTCTAGTACAAAAAACATATAAAAGAATAACAACAGAGCATGAACACCAAGTTATCAAGAACAAATCTCCTCTAGCTATTGATTACTTTTATCAAATACTCGTACCTCGTTATTCTGGTTTTGTTTCTACCAGAATATCATGCGTTCAGCGCTCAGTAATGTCTTAGTCTTGTATTCTGCTAAAGGGAAAGAAAGTTTAAACACACCTGACCATTATCACCTGAACATTACTCTGATAAATCTAAAGGCCCTATTGCAGACTTACTAAAAGCATGATAATGTCACAAGTTGAATTATTCCACAGACTATATGCAATGTCTTTTTGTTTTCAGAAAGTAAGTTCTCCTTTTCTCTTTCTCTTTTTTTTTTCTTTTTTTTTTAGGATGTTCGACAAGATGACGCCTTGGTTCTGAATTCTGGAAGATAAGTGCAGTCTTTATCTTTGTTTGTTTTAATAACTTGCAAAATGACTTACGTGACTCTTCATAACGTCCTGCATGCAAGCGTTAACCTCACTCTTACTTCTTTTTAGGTCGTGGCTCCTTTAAGGGATGCGAGCGGAACGAAGTCTCTTCGTTGTTCGACTCTGCCGGGGAAGACAAAACTGGCAGGACCGGAAGACTGTGAAATGCGTCCGGAAGCTTGTGCAGAGCGCCGGGGATGACGATCTGTCAGAAGGTGAAGATCCGGAAGGAAGGGCGCGGACTCCAGGTAAGTGATGAATCGACGAGCGCAAGCGCCTGCTTGAGCTTGCGTTGCGTTTAAATAGTGTTGCCAGAAAGGGTGGGGTTGTTCCTGTACACGGAGAAGGACACGTGCGTAAGCTGCTCCTTCAGTCTAAGGAGCAACGTGATTCATGGATGAGGTCTTTGCACGCCCCAACTGTCGAACCCAAACGTGACTCAGAAGTGTTCCAGGAACACGTGCAAACAGCCCCTTAAGCCCCCAAAAAAAGTGATTTACATGACAGACGAGGCTTGCATGAAACACTTGCTTAATATAAGAAATAGGAATGATACAATGCTGAGAAGCTAAAAAAAAAAGATTAGTTCAATTTACATCTTTGTTAAACAATACTGTTAATACAAATGACCTTAAGAGAAATGATTTAAATAAAGCATGATTACTCAGACAGTGAATGAGGTTTAGCATGACTTTGAAGACAAACCCTAACAGTCGCTCCCCTCAAAGGCCTCCCCACAGGACGTGGTTTGTGTGGGAATCTCACATAAAATTGTCTCAAGAGCCTTGGAGCATGAACAAAGGATGCTGGCTCCCAAGAGTTCTCGGTAGCATCATAGCCTTTCCAGGCTATCAGATAATACAGTTTTCTCTGTATTCGTTTTGCATCTAATATTTTTCGGACTTCATATTCAAAATGCCCATCAATTGAAATCGGCGGAGGTGGGGGTTCAGCTCTAGTTTCAGGGTTATATGGTTTTAACAAGGAAACATGAAATGTAGGGTGTATTGTATATTCTGGAGGGAGTTCCAACTGAACAGTGACTGGATTAATAATCTTACTTACAGGAAACGGACCTATATATTTTGGTAACAGTTTCCTAGCTCCTATCAGATTTAAATTTTTGGTTGAAAGCCATACTTTCTGTCCAATCTGATATTCCAGAGCATCTGTTCGATGTTTGTCTGCTTGTCTCTTCATCACCTCTTTGTATGTATTTAAATGTTTTGTAGCTTTTTCTTGAATTTTTAATAAAGAAGTGAGTCGTTCTGTGACTCCTGGAGGTGAAGAAGGACTTATTGTTATAGGTAAAACCCTGGGTTGATAACCATTTAAGAAGTAAAAGGGTGTGCACTGTGTTACTGAATGAACATTGTTGTTATAAATAAATTCCGCAACAGGTAGCGCTTTATCCCACTCAGAGGTAAAATCTGCCAGTAAACATCGTAGGATTTGCAACAAGGTTTGATTCACCCTTTCTGTTTGACCATCAGTTTCTGGGTGAAAGGCTGTAGAAAGAGCTACTTCCATGTTTAGAGTTTTACACAAGTGTGTCCAAAATTTAGAAGTAAATTGACTTCCTCTGTCCGAAATAAGCTTATTGGGCAATCCATGTAAGCGTGCAATTTCTTTGAGAAAGACATCTGTTAATTCTGGAGCAGTAGGAAGTTTACTCAAAGGTACAAAATGAGCCATCTTTGATAAATAATCCACTACTACTAAGATAGTTGTGTAAGTATTAGCTTCTGGTAATTTAGTTATAAAATCTAAACTAACTGTATGCCAAGGCTGTGGAGGAGTTGCTAAAGGTTGTAACAAACCCATAGGTGCCTTGTGCAGAGATTTATTTCGGGCACAAATGGCACAAGCATTTACATAATCTTTAATATCTGAAATCATTGAGGACCACCAAAAATGTTTTTTGCAATTCTCAAGAGTCTTTTGGTACCCTGGGTGACCTGCTAGTGTAGAATCATGATGCCATGACATTACTGTACTTTGTAAACCCTTAGTTGGCACAAATAACAATGAATTATGGTATAATAAACCATCTTGTATCGAATTATGAGGATCCTTTAACCACTTTTGAGCATTTATTTGTAAATGCTCGGCCCTCAGTGTTTTCAAAAAATCTTGTTGAATGATAGGCGCCACTATCTTGTGTGGAGGAATTATGGGAGGTCCTGTCACATCTTTTTTAGAATCCTGAGTATACCCATACCTAGATAAAACATCAGACTGTATTTGCTGAGTTCCGGGTCTATAGGTAATTACAAAATCAAAAGCACGAAATAAATTTAACCAACGCATTTGTCTGGGTGTCAATGCTTTTACCAAACTAAAAAACTGTAAATTATTATGATCACTAATAATAGTGACCGGAAATTTTGTTCCCATCAAATGATGTCTCCATTCTGTAAATGCCAATTTAATAGCCAAAAGCTCCCTTTCGACTACTGTATAATTCTGTTCAGCAGGCAGTAACTTTTTTGAATAGAAAGCCACAGGAGTTAACTGACCGTCTTGAACATCCCTTTGAGAAAGTACTCCTCCTACTGCCATCTGTGAGGCATCCGCCTCAACAAAAAATGGAAGATCTGGGTCTGGATGTTTTAACAGAGGAGCAGTAGTAAATTTTTGCTTAAGGGATTCAAATGCCTGAGCTGCTTGTTCAGACCACGAGAATACCTGACCTTTGTGCAATAATTTAGTAAGGGGCAAGACCGTCTCAGCAAATTGGGGAATGAAGCGCCTATAGAAATTTGCAAAGCCCAATACTTTTTGTATTTCTTTGACAGTGGTGGGTTCTGGCCAATCTTTGATGGCACTAACCTTTTCATGATCCATCATGATTCCAGCTGGAGATAAACAATATCCAAGAAAATCAACTGTATCGGTATTAAAAATACACTTCTCCAACTTTGCAAACAAGTGTTTTTCTAACAATTTGCTTAAAACTGCTCTAACATGATGAACATGTTCTTTCTTATTTTTAGAATAAATCAAAATATCATCGATATACACAATTACACACACATCAAGAAACTCATGCAACACTTCATTAATAAAATATTGAAATGCTGCTGGTGCATTACATAGACCAAAAGGCATAACTGTGTACTCGAACACGCCAAGTTTAGTTTTAAGAGCTGTTTTCCATTCATCGTTTTCCTTTACCCGAACAAGATGATATGCCCCTCTTAAATCCAATTTTGTATAAATGGTTGAATGACGTAACTGATCTAATAAAACTGGTATAAGAGGCAAAGGGTACTTATTTTTAATAGTAGCCTTATTTAATCCGCGATAGTCTATGCATGCGCGGAGACTACCATCAGGTTTTGGAATGAGAAATAATGGCGAGGATACCGGAGATGTAGAATGCCTTATAAAACCTGACGCCAATAACTCGTCCAAAAGTGTTCTTTAATATTTAGTTTCCTCCTCAGTAAGAGCATATATCCTACTACTGGGCAGGGAAGCTCCAGGGATTAAATCAATACGACAATCGTACGATCTATGCGGAGGTAAAAAGGCTGCCTTCACTGGATCAAATACATCCTTAAAGTCTTGATATTCATTTGGAATAGTAGGAACCTGAGTCGCAGTATTTGCACAATGCAAAGTAGTCAGAAAGTCAGTAGGTGCTTCTTGATAGCAAAGTTCCCGACAACGAGAAGAATCCAGAGTTACAGTTCGAGAACTCCAGTTTATTTTAGGGTTATGCAAGGTTAACCAAGGTACTCCTAAAATAAGACCGAAAGTAGGTGTATCAATTAGATCAAAAGATATTCTTTCTGTGTGACCATTTTGGCAGACCATAACAAGAGGAATAGTCCTTTTAGTAATCATGCCTGAAGATAGTGCAGAACCATCAACTGCACACACTGACTCTGGATGAGTTTTCCACTCAGTGGGTATTTGTAAGTTTTGAGCCATTTTGATGTCCATGAAATTTCCAGTGGCTCCACAGTCTAACAGTACAGGGAGAGAATGACGTATATGAGTGCTAATAATTAACACAACTTGGATTACAAAATGTCGTGGTACTCTAGGTACTATGTTTGTCATTTTGGAGATCTGTATGTTTACCACTCATGCAAGTGACCTCCCTTCTTGACGAGCTCTCTAGTTTTCCGGCTCTAATGTATTCTGTGCAAGGGCGTTAGCCTTTTTTGACAACTTTGGTTTGATTGGACACTCTTTAGCAAAATGTCCAGACCTAGCACAATACAAACATAAATTGAATGTTCTTCTCCTATCCTTTTCTTCTACAGACAAAGGTCCTTTGATGGTCCCTATCTGCATAGGTTCAGGTTCTACCATCTTGGACTCCGACTCCTTTTTGTCTGTCTTATTCACAGAAAATTTTGTTTCAAACCGTGATTTATCACCTTTTCTTTCACTCAAATGATGATCTAATTTTACAGCTAAATCTACAAATTCAGAGTACTCGTCGGGAAGATCTACTATGTGAGATAAAGCATCTTTCAATTCGTCACGCAAACCTCTATAAAATAGAGAAGTGCGCTTTTCCTCCGGCCATTGGGTCTCAGTCAATAATCTATTGAAGGTGGTGACATAGGTTAACAAAACTTGTTTTCCCTGCTTTAAATTTAGTAACTCATTGTCACTAGCTTGAATGTAGGTGTGTCGTGCAAATAATTTGGTCATTGTTCCCTTGAACTGAGGCCAGTTATGCAAAATTGGATCGTTTCTGTCAATATAAGATATAGACCAATTGGCTGCTGTACCCCCCAAATAAGATAGCACAAATGCCACCTTTGTAGCATCGGTTGGAAATAACTGTGGTTTACAAATAAAGTGCAATTGACATTGACTGATAAACACATTGAACTTATTGCTATCACCAAAAAAGCGCTCTGGAGCCGATAAAGGAACAACATTGGGTACAGATACAGTCACTTGTACTGGGGATGAATTAGTTTCTGATTCCAAAAACCCCCTAGAAGCTTTCGTCTTAATGCCAAAATCTGAAGACTCAGGAAAGGGCGAAGAAAAAGGAGCACCCCATAAAGACTCCCAAGGTTTATAACGAACTACCTCTTGACGCAACACAGTATTCTCTGGTTTCAATTTGTTTATTTCTAATTGCATTTTTTGCAACATATCAGACACTGATTTGTTCCTTTCCACATCTTCATCTAGCGCCTGAGCCATCGCCTGACCATCAATTCTTAAATCTTCCAAATCCATATCTCTCAAGAAGAACCTATGTTTTTTGTAAAGGCTTGCGCTTCTGTCAAACCTTCACTCACCTGAAGTCCAGGTCGTTCTTCTTGAGAGATGAGAAGATTTGTCTCAGCTGCCCCCAAGAATCTACCTCCAGCAAATTGAATTGTAACAGCCAGTTTACTGAACGCAAAATCCTGAGGGAATGGGGAAGTGGGACAAAATAAGAAAAAGAGAGGAACACTCCACCTTCAGCTTCGTGTGCTGTTGAGAATCAGTCGCTTTGGAGTTGCATCTCTAGTACAAAAAACATATAAAAGAATAACAACAGAGCATGAACACCAAGTTATCAAGAACAAATCTCCTCTAGCTATTGATTACTTTTATCAAATACTCGTACCTCGTTATTCTGGTTTTGTTTCTACCAGAATATCATGCGTTCAGCGCTCAGTAATGTCGTAGGCTTGTATTCTGCTAAAGGGAAAGAAAGTTTAAACACACCTGACCATTATCACCTGAACATTACTCTGATAAATCTAAAGGCCCTATTGCAGACTTACTAAAAGCATGATAATGTCACAAGTTGAATTATTCCACAGACTATATGCAACGTCTTTTTGTTTTCTGAAAGTAAGTTCTCCTTTTCTCTTTCTTTTTTCTTTTATTTTAGGATGTTCGACAAGATTACGCCTTGGTTCTGAATTCTGAAAGATAAGTGCAGTCTTTATCTTCGTTTGTTTTAATAACTTGCAAAATGACTTACGTGACTCTTCGTAACGTCCTGCATGCAAGCGTTAACCTCACTCTTACTTCTTTTTAGGTCGTGGCTCCTTTAAGGGATGCGAGCGGAACGAAGTCTCTTCGTTGTTCGACTCTGCCGGGGAAGACAAAACTGGCAGGACCGGAAGACTGTGAAATGCGTCCGGAAGCTTGTGCGGAGCGCCGGGGATGACGATCTGTCAGAAGGTGAAGATCCGGAAGGAAGGACTCTAGGTAAGTGATGAATCGACGAGCGCAAGCGCCTGCTTGAGCTTGCGTTGTGTTTAAATAGTGTTGCCAGAAAGGGTGGGGTTGTTCCTGTACACGGAGAAGGACACGTGCGTAAGCTGCTCCTTCAGTCTAAGGAGCAACGTGATTCAAGGATGAGGTCTTTGCACGCCCCAACTGTCGAACCCAAACGTGACTCAGAAGTGTTCCAGGAACACGTGCAAACAGCCCCTTAAGCCCCCAAAGAACGTGATTTACATGACAGACGAGGCTTGCATGAAACACTTGCTTAATATAAGAAATTGGAATGATACAATGCTGAGAAGCTAAAAAAAAAGATTAATTCAATTTACATCTTTGTTAAACAATACTGTTAATACAAATGACCTTAAGAGAAATGATTTAAATAAAGCATGATTACTCAGACAGTGAATGAGGTTTAGCATGACTTTGAAGACAAACCCTAACACTTAGGTACCCCATCGGACATCAACCGTAGGCTGCAGAACTTATGAAGCCCTGCCAGGGGCCCCCAAAGTCACTTTCCGACAGCCTTTTTGTGTCAAACATGCTGACGCAGAAAGGCTGTTGGAAATCGACATTGTAAACCTGAGGGCACAAAAGCTGTCCATAGGGGTGTACGATGCAGTGCCGACCGACAGGAATACTCTGCGATTCACTCGGAACTCATTCGGAATGACTGTGAAGTTTACATTCCGACCACGAACATCAGGCAGTCGAAATGTAAATTGACTGAGTCAGTCGGAAGGGCTCAGACGTGGTCGTGGGGATTCCAACTGTCAGAGGAGGCTTTCCGCCTGACATTGTAATGAGCCCCTTAGTAGGCAGATTCTCTGTGGAAACGGCTTTTTGCAGTAAAAGAAAAAAAACAGAAGCAAAAATACTGGAAGGTTCACTTTGAAGGACTTAGTTCAGCATCTTTCCACCAGTGGTGTTAGAACAGTTTTCAGAGTAGTGGTGCTGACATCAATGTTACATCACTGAAATCCTCATAGGGATTGTGAAAAATCCTACTTTCGCACAAAGTGTAGCAAATGTATTCAGCAGGAGAGTAGTAGGGGTGTAGTATGTAGCTGGTGGTGCAGAGCATACTGTCTTTAATATTACTATGGAATCATATGATAGTGAATTGTCTTTTACAGACAGCACATTTTTCCATTGAAATTGCCACTCAATTTGACAAACATACATACAGTTTTATTAATGAAACTGTATAGCACATGTAAGGAAATGCCTCTTTTTGTATTGTCACCCCATAGTTTTTCGACATGCTGCTGTTTTTTTGACTCTGCGAGTGAGTTCACTGAGGCCTGCTAACCAAACCTCAGTGTGAGTGCCCTGACCCTAAATTGTATATCTAATGGGTTATGTCCAATTGGAAATATCTAACTTACCTCCAAGCCCTTAATAAGTGGTATTATAGTACCCAGATAATCTAAGTTAGAGGGGTGCCCCAGGGCTCACAGCACTGATTGTGCCACCCTGGAGGTACCCCAAGTAAAATAAGTCCCCCAATCTGTCACTGCATACTTGTAGAGCAGTCATGCACGGCCAGCCCAAATTTGGCATTGGAAGCAATGCAAATCCACCACTTCCCCTGGACATGTGTGGAATCCACCCCTCTGGCAGGCCTACTGAGCCCTAAAGGCAGGGTGCAACATATGACACGGAAAAATACATGTACTTTGCATGTCCTGACAGTAAAAGACGCAAAACTGCCAGTTTTACTGTGGAAAGACTTGGTCTCCCAAATGGCGAATACAGGGTTACACGCTGACCCCTCAGCTGTGCTAACTCCTGAACGGTGTGACCAAAAAAGGCACACCAAGGTGTCCAGCACATTAACCTTGATGTGTATCTCAAGTCGATATTAATGTAACTTGTTGCAGTCTGCAGCTTTAGCAAAGCTGTCACTGTGTTGCCTTTAAAAGTCCTGTGCCTTCCGGGCATGCTTGGAGCCTGCTTCATGAGACCGCTTGCTGCTCTCATGGAGAGATGTGCCAACGGCTCTTAGGAAGGAGAACAGTGATGGATTGCAGACCATGGAGGTATCACCTTCCTTCTGCAGGAAGCCATTTGGGTGTTGGCCCCAAAAGGACGGCTTGAAAGGTGAAGCCGCCTTTGAAGGGCAGATGTGTGACATCAGGGTGGAGGGCTGCCCCACTGTTAAGGTAGACAGGCTGGCACAGGAAGCCCAGAGGGGAAACCAGTTGCCAAACCGGTTTCCCCAGGGGTGTGTAGCCCTCGGGTAGTCATATCCCGGGGTGGGCTAGGGAGGTCTGAACACTGAGAGAGGGGTGTCGCCATCTTGGGAGTGAGCATAACAGTACATTCTGGCATAGCCAGATGTCACATGCCACAAGAAGTGGTCACCAGGTGGGAAGGGACCTGGTAGCCCATTAGCTACCATCTTCATCCTGCCCTGAGGGTATTTTCTGAGCAAAAAGGGACACCCCTGGGCCACAGACCTCAGATCTCAACTGACTTGGAAGAAGGACTGGAGGAGGACTGCCCTGCTGCACCAAGTGACCAGCAAAGAGAGGCTGCACTGATGAGGACTGCACCTGTTGCACCTGCTGGTTAGCGAAGAGAGGGACTGTGCCTGCTGTGTCCTGCTCAAGGGGAAGTCACCTCCAAGAGCCAAGTCAAGCCAAAAGAACTCCAAGGGCCAGCTGACTGGCCTTCTGTTTGCAGAAGAGGTACACAACAGCTGAAGAAGCCTGCAGGGGCAAGTTGGTAGCCCAAAGTCTTCAGTTCGCTACCACCACTGATGTACACTGCCGAGGATCAAGACTCAATGCACAGAGTTTCACCGGAGTTTGCTGAGCCCGGAAGAGCTGTTGAAGAGTTGCTGGGACCCTCAGAAGAGAAGTTATTGACCCAGGAAGGATTGGCCTGTGACCACCACAACTGGCAACTGGTAGTCCAGTGGTGAGTAGACTTCAGCCAGACCAGAGAGGACCTCGTGAGATTTTGACCCTGCAACCAAGACCCCCTCACCATCTTCAAGAAATCCCTGCAGGAAGACCCAGGTTGACAGCATAGTGTCCACAGCATCTTAGAGCATCTTCAGCATCCTTCATTCCTTGCATCAGGACCATCCATGGGAGTCCAAAATGTTTCAAAGTGTCCAATTTGTTTACTTGTCTAAGACTTGCTCACGATTGTGTGAAATTGCTTTGATTTATTATTGTTTGTATAATCTATATCTCTGGAACCCTCCAGTGGGTCCTTTTCATTTTAGTGTCTAAATTCCTAAATATACAGTCTATGTTTATAAATTGGTGTCAGATTTCTCGAATGTCTTGTCGATTTCTTCTTCAATCGTTTTGGTGCTGTTTAAAAGCTTAGCATTTGTTCCTCTTTGAAAGCCTTGTGGCTCAGTGCCACAGCTATCCAGGTTTGAGCTGAGGGTTTTACAGATGAAACCTACTGGACTGGAATTGGTTGGTAAATGTATTACACAGTTAGGTTGCACCATCACACCATTTAATACACCCCATTTCCTCACAGCACACAAATGATAACATGTGCAAGCCTAGTTTCGGTAAATATTCATCATTTGTGCATCACCAATTAAAAAAGTTTGCAGTGGATGCATGGGTCCTCCTCGAATTTACTGCAAAATTAAAAAAAAAAATTGAGCCCCAGCCCTAGTGGCTTAGAGTATTCATACCCCACCCTTTATGTTTTTTAAACCTGGTTTTGGAACTTGGGACTGAGTCCTGTGTCCGAAGTTAGCTGGCACCGCATCCTTGTTGATGTGGTGCCAGCCAATCAGATCTCACCATAAGATCTGTTTGCTGCACAGACACCCACGGCATGAAATATGCAAAAGTTGTGAGCATTAATTACATAAAAACTACTGAACGGATTTATACCAAATCACAAAAAGCAATCCTTCTGGATGAAGATCTAGCTATCTAGCAAATGTAGTGTAAATCTGATCAGCCGTTTGGGCTGTAACTGTGTCTCAAGTTCCTATGGCAAAAATGAATGGGGAAAATACATTTTGGGACCCCCATTTTCATGGCCCCCGCTTGACGGAAAAGGTTGAAATTTTCAAGAAAGAAACTGAGGTGCAAAAAAATATTTTTCAAAAGTTTTGAGAAAATTTGTCAAAGGTCGCCAAAGATATAAGCAAGCCAAAACATGAATTCCTATAGAATCAGGATTCTAACTATAACTACCCAGTGGCTCCAGCCACTGGGTAATATATTTATATATATATATTGACTGAAAAAAGCAAAGGTTAAAGTAACGTTATAGTTAGATGAGAATTCCAGTGATAACGTCATATTTTAAATGAACAAAACCATTTAAATTCACCAGTATTTGTTATCTCAATGTATTTTTGTAAATGCTAATTCCTAACTATAACGTCCCTGTAACCTTTGGTTTTTTTCAGTGAATTTCTAAGGTTTTTTTAAATTCAATTTCCTAATTGTAACGTCTATTTTTATTTTGTGAGCTTTTAAGATTTTCATATTTTTTTCTATAATTGGATAGTGTACATAATATATATTGTATGTACCACTCGTTTTTTTGGTATGTGTTTATCAGAAAGTACATTAGTAACTGTTTTTATTTTAAATTATTTTTTGAGTCGGCCCAACATTGTCACATTTACTGTGGAGAATCTGTGATCATCAAATGTAATTGACATACTGAAAAATATACTTAAAGACATTTTAGAAATAAAGTTTATGTCTAGATATTTAGTAAGATATTGTTTTAACTTTTCTTTTTGTGTTACATTTTTGAGAAAGCCCCAATTTTTTTCTATATTCGTGGTGACACTGGACATCGCGATGATGTCACTAGTCGCACAGAGCGTGTGTTTTGTACAAAGTGTCAAACATATATATAGACACATTCTACAGTATGTTTAACAGTCAAGCTTTATTAGTGTAGTTTTTAAACTCATACCTTTGTAGAGAGTTTTCCAGGGAAATCGTGTTCAAAGCCTATATTTTGTTCTCACGCTGCTGCCGGGCATCGCGATGACATCGGTAGTCACGATGAGTGCATTTTTTTTCAAAGTGTAAGACATATATATGGACACATTCTACAATATGTTTACCAGTAGAGCTTTATTAGTGTACTTTTTTTAAAACCCATATTCTTGTAGTGAATTTCCAGAAAAATCATCTTCAAAGCCTATTTTCCATTTTCACGGTGATGCCAGGCATTGCAATGATGTCGGTAGTTGCAAAGAGCGCGTGTTTTGTACAAAGTGTAAAACATATATAAATATATATAAATATATATATTTATTTATCCAGGTTACCCCATGTGGCCGACACACCTAGGGCTGCTCCTCACCACACATAGGTTAGCAGGTGAACTCCCCGTACTTCCAGCCGACGCGTTTCGGATTATGAAACCCTTCTTCCCAGGCAATTCGGAAATGACGGCAAACAACGCATACACTGGTGTAATCCCTCTTTTATTTCAATCCAGCATGTTAATCACCCCCAAAGCATTCTGGCACCAGTAGTGCGTAATCTGTATCACAAATGTGCGCCATCAAATTTTCTTTTTTCCTTGTTTAAACAATCACCAGGGATATAGTCCTGCAAGTCTTTAGGTATCAATCAAGAGGGCGTTTCCCATTCCACTCAAACTCTCCTCATCATGACAGCAAGCGAACCCACAATCCGAAACGCATCGGCTGGAAGTACGGGGAGTTCACCTGCTAACCTTTGTGTGGTGAGGAACAGTCCTGGGTGTTTCGGCCTCATAGGGGTAACCTGGATAATTATATATAAATATACAATTCTACAGTAAGTTTACAATTAGAGCTTTATTAGTATACTTTAAAAACTCAATTTTAGTAGTGAGTTTCCAGAAAACTTGTCTTCAAACCCTATTTTCTGTTTTCACGGTGACGCTGGGTATTGCAATGACGTAGATAATCAAGGAGAGTGTGTGTTTTTTACAATGTGTGAAATATATATATAGACACATTCTACAGTATGTTTAACAGTAAAGGTATATTTGTGTATTAGTTAAAGTTATGTTGTTGTAGTTATCTAGCTTAAAACTAATGTTCAAATCTATTTTTCTAATTTTGCGGTGACGCTGATCAATGCTACTATGTTCATAATCACGACGATCACATGTTTTTGAAAAGTGTAAAAATGTATATGCACATATTTTGGAGTAAGTGTAACAGTTGGTGCTTATAAACCAGAGCTTTAAAGCTATGTATTTATATTTAGGTTATACAAACCTAGTTTTATATTCCATTTCCGGTGTTCCCAAAGATCACACGACCTGAAAAGAAAGTAATATGATTGGATAAAACATTTTTCAAAATATTTATTGGAAGCCCCCATCCATATTTTTTTTCTTGAATGTTCCATTCATTGAAGAGTTATTCTGAGCAGGTGTGTGTGCAGAGGAGAAGTCATTGTAGAGGTTGGCTACTTTTTCATTTTTCAACAGAAAATGTCAGCAGGAGATGCAGAGGAGAACCAACTTCATCAGGAGGCAGACCAGGATATTGAGGAATTGGAAGGAGAAGCAGAAGAAGATTATGAGCCCCAGCTGACCAAGAGCAGTACATCTTGGGAGTTTTTCATTATCCCATCTGGGTAGCCTAAGACAGTTGCAAAATGTTTAAATTGTTCCCTTTGCTACATGACATTGTCTAGAAGCGCCAACAAAAAGTACTCATGTGGTACTACGTCTATGCTCTGCCATTTTAAAACATACAACAAAAATGATTTAAAAAGAGCAAAGCAGGCCAGAGAAGCTTTGGCATCATCAACATCATCTAGTGCTTCACCTGTTCCAGGAGAAAAAGTGCCAGGTGAAGAAGCCATGTGTAGTTGTTTCCAGGATTTAGAAGAACAGCTATGCTGTGCATGGACTGTTCAACTGTAGTTACTGCTAAACAGCAAACAGAAGTATAAAATAAAACTACATGTGTAGTGCCTGGGTGATTCAATGAGTGGACGAGTAGTGCCTAGGTGGTTGGATGAATATATGAGTAGTGGCTGGGTAAATTGATGAGTTCATGGGTAGTGCCTGGGAGATTGGATAAGTGCATGAGAACTGCATGAGTGATTGTATGAGTGCAATTGCAGCACCTGTCTCATTGGATGAGTGCAAGTGCCGTGCCTGGGTGTATGGCTGAGTGCAATGTAGTGCCTGGGTGAATGGATGAGTACAATGTAGTGCCTGGGTGAATGGATGAGTACAAGTGCAGTGGCTGGGTGATTGCATGACTGCATGGGTAATGCCTGAGTGAATGGATGAGTGCCTGAGTAGTGTCTGGGAGACTGGATGAGTGTAAGTATAGTGCCTGTGTGAATGGATGAGTGCAAGTGCAGTGCCTGGATGAATTGATAAGTGCAAGTGTAGTGGCTGGGTGATTGCATGACAGAGTGGGTAATGTAGTGCCTGTGTGAATGGATGAGTGCAGTGCATGGGTGATTAAATGACTGCATGGGTAGTACCTGAGTGATTGCATGAGTACAAGTGCAATGCCTAGATGATTGCATGAGTGCAAGTGCAGTGTCTGGGTCATTGAATGATTGCAAGTGTAGTGCCTGGGTGAATGTATAGTATAGGTGTAAGTGTAGTGTCTGGGTGAATGGATGAGTGCAAGTGCAGTGCCTGGAATGATTGTATGAGTGCAGGTTCAGTGCCTAGATCATTGGATGAGTGCAAGCACAGTGCCTAGGTGAATGAATAAGTGTAGTGGCTGGGTGAAAGGATGAGTGCAAGTGTATTGCCTGGATGATTGAATGACTGCATGAGTATTGACTGGGTGATCGGATGAGTGCATGATTCTGCCTGGGTGATTGGATGAATGCATTGTACTACCTGGGTGATTGGATGAGTGCGTGAGTACTGCCTAGTTAATTGGATGAATGTATGGGTAATGGCTGGGTGACTGCATGGCTGCATGGGCAATGCTTGTTTGAGTGCAAGTACAGTGCCTTGTTGTATGAATAAGTGAAAGTATAGTTTCTTGGTGATTGCATGACTGCATGTGTAGTGCCTGAGGGAATGGATGACTCCATGGCTAAAGACTGGGTGACTGGCCGAGTGCCTGAGTACTGTCTTGTAGATTGAATGCATACAAGTGCTGTACCTGGGTGATTGGATGACTGCCTAGGTAGGGGAGATGGGATGAGTAGAAATGCTGTGTCTGGGTGATTGTATGAGCGCAAGTACACTGCCTAGATGATTGGATGAGTGCAAGTGCAGTGTAGTGCTTGGATGAATAGATGAGTGCAAGTGTGGTGTCTGGGTAAATGGATGAGTGCAAGTTCAGTGCCTGGGTGATTGCATGACTGCATTGGTAGTGCCTGAGTGAGTGGATGAATGCATGGGTAGTGCCCAGGTGATTGTATGAGTGAAAGTCCAGTGCCTGGTTGATTGGATGAGTGCAAGTTCAGTGCTGGAGTGAATTGATAAGTAGAAGTGTAGTGTCTGGGTGAATGGATGAGTGCAAGTGGAGTGCCTGGGTAATTGAATGACTCCATGGGTAATGACTGGATGAATGGATAAGTGCAAGTGTAGTGCCTGGGTGAATAGATGAGTGCAGTGCCTGGGTGGATGAATGAATGCAAGTGTACTGCCTAAGTGAACTCATGACTGCATGGGTAGTGCATACATGATTGGATGAGTGCAAATATGTAGTGCCTGGGTGATTGAATGAGTGCATGAGTGGTGCCTCAGTGATTGGATGAGTGCATGGTACTGCCTGGGTGATTGGATGAGTGAATGAGTAGTGCGTAGGTGATTGGATGAATGTATGCTAGTGGCTGGGTGATTGTATTGGATGAGTGCATGGGGAGTGCCTGGGTGATTGTATGACTGCATGGGTAATGCTTGAGAAATTGTATAAGTGCAAGTGCAGTAACTGGAATGATTGCATGATGTAAGTGCAGCGCCCAGATCATTGGATGAGTGCACGTGCAGTGCCTTGGTGAATGGATGAGTGCAAGTGTAGTGCCTAGGTGATTGGATGAGTGTAAGTGCAATGCCACGGTGAATGATTGAGTGCAAGTGCTGTGCCTGATGAATTGCATGACTGCATAGGTAGTGTCTTGTTGTGTAGTTCCTATAAACCTATATGGGATCTGTTCATTTAGACAACATAGACTGTGGGATTTTTGTTCAGACTGATTCCAGAGTGACCCCCCACCAAGTATGTTCACCTGTATACCAGATAGCTCACAGTGCCACTAGAAACCCCTCTTACCAAGGAGAGAATCGTTCTTGGCAACTATCGAACATGACTACTCTGTCCCATCAGGGATCGTGGAAACAGTACATTACTTTTAGCTCGTGCTCACTTTGTGTCAGAGAGATACACAGAATAAACAGTGGAGATGTTTTCAATAATCATTTGTTGAACCAGAGTCATTCATTCAAGTGTAAAATAAGTGTGCTGGAACAACCATTATACAGAAACAGATATAAATGATTGTAAGCACCAACAGCATAAAAGGATAGTAGATTTCAACTATAGTGCTAAAACAAAGAATACAGGCAGGTATAAAAATCAGGCCTGGGCATAGTTCGTGGAGTTTTGCTATGTGGAACTCCGCGAAGTGGCCCAAAAACTAAGCGGAGTTCTGCAAGTGGCGGAGTGCAGTGCGAACTGCCATTTGCGCTGGTTTTCTAGCCGCTCGGGTAGAAATTCTACCCGAGCGGCAGATAGCGCTTGCGAACTTACCTTTCACGAGCGCGAGCAGGGAAAAAACTCAGCTGCACTACGTGGAATGCAGTTTTCTGCACTCCGCGAGCTCCGCTAGGTGCGGAATGCAGAAAACTCTGAAAACCCTGCGAATGGAGCGGAGTTCACCACCCAGGCCAAAGAAAAATATATGACAGTAATAATGCGTACTCCTACGATGCAACCCTAGCATGTATATAGGTGTAAAGCCAAGAATCCCTCTAGGATATATCAACCCCATTACCTGAAGTGGGAGACTGTGGTACCACGTCTTGGTCTTGAAATGGACACCCCGCAAGGGATGTCAGACCACTGTGAGCTGGAGTGTCTGCATGCAGGAACCTCAGCATCTTGCGTCAGTGTGTCAGAATGGAAGTCCTTTTTCTTCTCTCTCTGCCTCAGCAAAGATATGGTGTATACATACCCAAAGTGGTACCCTCAGGGGTTCAACCTTGCTGTGTCATGTCAGACTTAGGATGACGGAAGAATGACCCTTCTACATCATTATTATGCAGGAGATGGAAGTCCTGCGGAGTTTCCAAGAATCCTCATACATAATGGATGAAGCTAGTTTTCAGGGAAAGCCCCATGTCTTGTAAGCAGTACCGTAACTAGGTAAAAGGTCAGTCTCAAGAACTGTTATGTAGTGTAATGGTAGGGGAGAATATAGGTGAAAGTTTAGGTTGCTACCTGAGCCTATATTGAGGTACCTATATGAAACATAACACCCACTCCTCATCTGACTGGACGACATACTATAATTTTAATGTACTTCTAGGCATTTGTACGCAAACAACTAAGGAGTCCAAAACATTAGTGTGTTAAAATATATCTTAAAAAATGCTAAAAAATGCTAAAATCATATTTTAAGCGGTAGAAGTCTTACTAAAATATGTTTGTATATATAGTTTGAACAACTATGAGTGTCTGAAAGCCATGCAGTTTAGCAAGAAAAAGTGTTTATTGTTTATAATTCCAAATTTGGTTGTTTTGAAAAAGGCAATTTTTTTCCAAGCACACGATGAGCCAAATGTTTATGTGTCCTGGCTAGGAGATGCAACATCACTGTTGCTTGCCATCGCAGACGACCATCCCTGCAACACCTCACAGATTAGGTCAATCGAGCACAGATGATCCTCTGCACTATCCACAGCCAATACTGAGGAAGCCTGTGTGACATCCAAGGCCTGAGTATTTGTAGAGGAGCTGGTATCCGTTCCAACAGGAGCTGAAGCATCCTGTGGTGGCTCTAAGAATGTAGACATCAACATGAGAATACACTGAGGACACAGCAGTATATGGGCCGTTATCTGGTCCAGTAAATCATCCACGTCCGGTGGAGCAACGGATGGAAGTGTTAGACAGAGATCCAACATCCATTCTTGTCCGTAGAACAGGCATCGGAGGACAGATGAACAGCCAATCCAGAATGGTCTAAATGACAGGAACCAAGACTCGCTCAGTTCACGAAGGCGAGGTGTGCCCAGATGAAGTACCATGCGATCGCAGTATCAGCACTCGAAAAGCGCTATTAGCAACAGGATCATCCGAAGCCCCCCAAAAATGCTTCAGAATATGGAGTTTATGAAGTTGGGAATAACTCCAAAGACTGTCTGAAAGGTGCTTAACAGTCCAGAATCTATGGTCTTAAATAGGTGTACTATACCCGTAGTATCAGACATGTTAAAGATACGTCATACCATTTCTGTGAAATGGAAAGGGCAGTTTGTTCGTACTAGTGCCTGTATCTCAGCGGAGGACCTTGCGACCTGAAGATCATACGTTTCTCAGGCAGAGGTTAAGGGCACGGCTTTCTGTAAAAGCATGGCTTTCATTCGGCTCAGAGAATCAAACCGTATAAAGGAAACATGCAACGAAAGCCATAACTGCGTCTCCCTGACTGTGTGGGTCGGTTGAAGCAATACTTGCTGACAACAAGTAACCCTGGAGTCTACCGTGACAAAATGTGCGATGCCCAAAAGCATCCCTTCACAGACTTGATCATTCAGAATCAAGTAACTCCCATTTGAAAGCAACTTGAACACCGGATTAATTACAGCAGCTGGGGACCCTTCCAAATGACAAGATAAGTTGCCAACCAAACCGTTACAGGCCCCATGAAGCATGATTACCTGGCATATGAGAGATCCACTTAAAGAGTTCTCACAGTTTGTACAGCTTAGAAACACTTCCATGTCCCCACTCCTGCATCGAAATCTGTCTGGTAATTCCCAAGATTTCTAGATGAATTCCCAACCCATCACTTCGTATCTGCCTGCCTTTTGTTGTTTTAGCAATACTGAAACTGGAAAGTTGTGACCGGTAATGTTGCATGGCCATGGATTAACCATTTCATGGACGGTAACTCTGCCACAGTAAAAGGTAACGGGTCTAGTTCTTCAATAATTTAATGATGTACTGTTGATAAATCGCCAAGGCACGTGACCATTGTGCAATGATTGCAGTGTCCAGCTTAACAACATAATAGAACGTAGATGAGATTGTCCGTGCTGTAGTATGGACATATCTTGTTCTGGTATATCTAGAGCAGAAGATTCAATGTTGCCCAGTGAATAAATCCTGGATGTTAATGTAGTCATACCATTGTCAACTACAGTTAACTCCTTTTCTAGGTTAAGTCTATCTATTGCACGGAGTCTCTCCGTGGCTTCTTGTTGAGAGATTTTCCAGATTTCACTATAGACCAGGGGTCTCCAACCAGTCGATCGCGAGCTACCGGTAGCTCGCCGACCCCCTGGTAGTAGCTCGTGCTGGCATCTGATAATTAAGGCTTCGTTCGGAGCCCCAGCGTTTATTTATTTGCCCTTCGTCGTCTTTTTAGGTTTTTTATCCTGTTTTCCTTGTTTGCCCGCCCTAACTCAAAATAGCTGCTCAGATTGGCTGAGCTGAGTTTAGCTAGGGTGGGGCAAGCCGAAGAACATGACGTTCTTCCTGAAGTCTGGCACAAGCGGGAACCACACTACCTGCCTTTTCCAGGCTTGCGGCGTGATAAGAGATCTGCCTTTTGATCCTACGCCTAGCAGAGCAGCAGATCGGTAAGTGAACTACTGGTTTCATAGCTGTATATTTAGTAAATCGGCTCCACGCATGCAAGGTGCTTGATTTTACCGTTGTCTGGCACCGTGCTTTATATCTGCCTTCCATAGTAAAACGCGGTTGCAGCCGACATTAAAATCAAAAGGCCTTGTGTGCACTGAGCCGCTTTACATCTCTAGTAACCTGCAGTCAATGAAAGCATTTCAGTGCGCGTAAGGCCCTTTGATTTTAACGCTGGTTGCCACTGTGCTATAGTAGATTTAAAGCACAGTTTCTAGAGATATAAAGCAGCTCCGTGGTTGCAAAGTCCTTCGATTTTAACGGACTGGCACCATGCTTTATATCTGCCTTTCAATGTAAACAGCAGTGGCAGAAGACGTTAAAATGAAAGGGCATTGCGTGCCCTGTGCCATTTTCACTGACCACGCTTTCTATGCGCAGTTAGTGAAAGCGGCTCAGTGCATACAAAGCCCTTTTGATTTTAACTTCAGCTGCTACCATGCTTTATTAGAATAGAGCGTGGTTACCAGACATGTAAAGCGGCATGGCCCTCAGTGCAAGCATCTCAGTCCCAGCATTGCCAGATGTAAAACGCGGTGGCAGCAGACTTTAAAATCAATGGGCCTTGCATGCACCGAACCGCTTCCACTAACTACACTGCACTTTTTATCTTCCTTCATGTAGTAGTCATTGAAAGCAGCTCGGTGCAGGCAATGTCCTTTGATTTTTGAGTCTGCTGCCACTACGCTTTACTAAATGTAAAGCTCGGTGTTCACTATCCTCATTTCCAAGTTGAAGAATAGTGAGTGGGCTAAAGCTGGGCCTGTCAAATCTCTTTTATTTGTGAGATTGAAAAGAGTAGGAGAAATTCTTCTAAATGCACTGTCTGGCCATGTGAAAGAGGCAGAAAAGTCTTTTTTTTTCTTCTAAGAATTTGTTTATCAGTGGGGGGTGGGTGGGAATTAGAAATAATTTTGATAGTTTTATTTAAAGTACCAGATGAATTTTAGCAGAGCGTTTTCTTTAATCAAAAAGGTGACTCAGTGCTTGCCAACTTGAAGCCAAGGTAGTGCTTTATTATGTAGATGTGAGAGCAGAAGTGACTAAGTCTCAAAGGAATAAAAAAAACACTTGCATACCAATTAACTGAGGATACACTTTCAAAGTGCCTTTTGTGGTAACAGGCTGAAGTTTCATACTTCTGGCACAGGTTGAAGGAATCAGCACCATATAAAAAAGATGAAACCCGGCTCTGTGTCTAAATTTGGCCACAGCAAGCCCCTCGAATAAGTTACATTTATTACACATTTTCCAGTATACAGATGCATGAATGAATACATGATGACACTCATTAGGCAGAACTACCTTAGGATAAGATCCCTGATGAAGAAGAGGCACTTATTAAGCACATTTATTTATGCCGTATCTGCATTCTGTTTTGCTCCCCTTTAGTTGCCCACACCAGCTTTAATTTTGTGAGGCCAAAAGGTAATTGGAGCTACAATGAGTATTTCGTTCAAATCACAGTATGAGCTCTAAAGAAATTAGGCTTAAAGTCAATAAAGCTCGGCATGGGAGAATCTCTTTTGCAAATACGCAAGTTGCTCGGCCTTAAGTAGCTCACGACGATTTTCATTGATCAGAAGTAGATCTCACTACAGAAAAGGTTGGAGACCCCTGCTATAGACAGCATATAATAAACGTTTCTGATGTGGATTTTGGGGACCTAATAAAAACTCTCTTAGATCCACCTCATCTGAGAGTAAGGATAAGTGCAGTTTCACCTGGGACAGTATTGAGGTTTTTAGCTAATTGAGGCATAACTTCCCAACACTTTATAATGTCACCACCACATTGGTCTAGCCTATGGATACTAAACCCTTTGGTTGTACCCCTGAATCTTGTTTGACATCTATTTGTGTCTATGGGCCAAAATAACCATCCCTTCCAATTGGGGTCTGATGAATTGTACTGTATGATGTTATCTATTGTATCCCCTCCACGTGATCTAAAGTTTTGCCATCCCTCAAAGTGAGATGGTGTGGAAATCTGAGGTATGTTCAAATCCTTGTTCTTGGCTATTACAAGACAGGAAGTCTGTTGCACAATGTCATTCAGAATTTTTATCTGCTGTGGAATGAGGCACACTCTAAATAGTGCTTCTGTTCCCTGGACTTGACATTCCTTTGGTCCCCAGACTGATTTTATGTCTATAGTGTCCTTCCATGAGTCGAAACCCTGGTCAGACAGTTGGGAAATAAACGATGCAGAGTAGATCTGTTTGGTGTTAGTCAGCATATTTTTCTGTGCAGTTGTAGATGCAAATTTATAGTAATACGAGGTCGGGTCAGAAATGTTAAACCCTGAAAAACAAGAACATTTCTGTGCGAACATTTTTGAACTACCTTTTGGTGGTGTCGGGCAATATTCCCATTGATGGTATGTGAAAACATTACGTGGGATCCTGGAATTGTGTAAAAAGTGGGGACCATAAGGATGGTAACAGTACATAGTGTTATAGTCTGATGTGTCTTCTAACATTTCAATGCTTGAAAATAAAGCGGACGGTTGTAAATCAGACAACATTTCACTTACAGTTTCAAAATCCCAATCGTCAGAAAATGGACTGGAGGTAAATATATCATTTAGAGACATTTTAAATACATGTAGTATTTTCAAAAGTTCAGAGGGACCAAATACATCATAATCAACCTTGTCCCAAACTATACCATCAGGAATTGGGACAGCTGTAATGTTCACGAAGGACAGGTCTCTTTGTTCACAATGAGATGATTTATGAGATTTCAAGACCAAGCTCACATTTAATACTGCAGAGCATTCTGGGATATAATTTCCATTCAGGAGTAAGCTGAAAACAGTCACTAGGCCAACCCAGAACAGAAAATAAACAGTGTTCCAGTTATTATCCATAGCTGGAGCCAAGGTGATAGTAGGTAAATCTTTTTCTGAAAAGTGTAGAAATAGTAAAGTTGTTGCTTGCGGGAAACTGGAGCTGGCGTTGTTCCTGGTTCACAGGGATCAAGAGAGAAGGTATCAAAATCATTGAAGTAACCAGATGCAGTTCGATCTATTTTTGGTAGCTCAGCAGGTTTTGTTGAACTTGCAGACATTGCTTGTAGGGGCAAATTGATGTAGACATAGGTGCTGGGCCGAATTGAAATTTGTTTTTCATTTTGTTTTTGAAGTTCTGTTTCAAGAGGAACGAGTTCTATTTCAATGTTGGAAATTCAATTATTTGATATTGGTGACTCTTCAAATGTTATGAGTCTTTCTGTCTGAACTTTCTGTATGGTAGTAAGAGGAGACAGTTGGCTACCCAGGAGCCCATGCGGCCTACTATTCAGTATCGGCCACATAGTGTGGTTTGATCAGATCAATGGAGACAAATCTCTTTTCTTTTTTGCCGGCAAGACACGGAAGAAATACTGTTCTTGTTCCTTCAACAGCCAAGACAGGGACTGGCTTTCTGTATGATGGCCCAAATTCTTTCTTGTCCACAATCGTTTCTGTGACCAGATCCCTGACTTTTGGGATCCAGGTAGGTCTTGCAGTGACTGATTTGACTTCCCCAGTGGTGGTGCATTTTACTTGCACGTTGCTTTGTAGTGCCTGGAATTCATTGAGATCCTGTAAAATATCCAAACATTTATTGATGTCAAATGTTTTTCATCCACCACTGTGCTTTCACAATCAAGATCAGGTACCCACATTCTAGTCCCAAATAGCACCTCGCAAGGAGTGACACTTCCTAGGGAACATCTTGGCATATTGTTAAGGGTTCTATGGACCCCGTATAAGTGATTAACCCAATTACCACCCAAACCTAATAGCCTCGCTGTTAAAGATTGCTTTAAGTCTCGGTTTTTCCTCTCCACAACCGAATATCCCTCGGGATGGTACAGAGAGGAGTACCACAATGCAACACCCAAACTTCCCATCGTCTCCTTGTAAGCCCTAGAGTTAACCGCATGGGCCGCGATCAGAATGTAATGTGACAACTGAGTATGTCACTATGAAGACTCGCAAGTCTTTTGTAACAGTTCTAGCGTCAGCTGAGCGCTGTCCAATACCCATAGGAATCTAGAGCAAGAATTCACTGCAACCAAGATGTACTTGTAATCCCCATCTGATTGTAGGGGGCTGCAGTGGTCCAAATAGACACATGCGAGTGGTCTATCTGGTATCAGTGATGGTGTCTGCGCTAGACGTGCTACAGTGGAACCATGCATCTGTTGACATATGTCACACTTTAGGACAAAATTCCTTGTCTGTTTAGTTAGTCCTGGCCACCAATAGCGTTGATTCAATAAAGAAACAGTCACAGTAATCCCTGCGTGTGCAGAACCTAGACCTTCGTGTGCAGCTAGAATTAAACCTAATCTGCGATCCATATTTGGTATTACGCTATCCCCCACTCGCGGAATTTGAGCATACGGAATGTTATTTGCATCTAAATTGTAGGAGTACTTGAGTGCAAAGCCTTTCGGTAAGGCTAGCTGTTTTTGCGTGAAGTAATGACAGCTACCATTATCTGTCTGTCTATTCATATTTTGGAACGAGTGGGAACAGCCACTGCAGCAGTTCATACTGCCCCTTTTGCGGCCTCATCTGCCAATGAATTCCCTTCAATGTGAAGGCCATCACGTTGATGACTCAGCGTGTGTATCACGTGAGCAGTAAGTAGTTCGTTTTTCAACTCAGCTACCTGTACCCATAGCATTGTATGCTTAATTATGCCACCTTTTGAGTATTTAAACCCATTTTGACCCCAGTAGTGTAGATATTCATTGTATGACTGGACACAGTAAAAAGAATCGCACACAATCAGTGTGGGGAATTCTCGATCCGTATTTATTAGTGCCAGTAACTTGGCTTTTAGTTCTGCCAGCTGTGCCGTGCAGTCTCCTAGAGACTGTGTCTTTGTACTGTCAGGATGGAACTGGCCTTCCTGCATACGACCCTTCACAATTGCACATGCGGTGCTGTATTGTTGTTGACTACCTACGGCCGGCTGAGCAGAACCATCAGTGTAAATAATGTATTCATACTGATCTAGGCATTATTTCATTAGGGAGAGGATATTCTTGTTCATATAAAAGAAATGCTTGTGTTTTAAGTGTAGAGTCAAATTTGTAGTCTACATCTGTTGCAGTGAGAGAATTAGCTCATTGTATTAATCTTGGATTTAAAACTTTAGCTTTTGGAATGCTTGCCTTTGTAACAGCCTCTAAGGCTGGTACTGGAGTGACAACAATTATTCGTTTCCCCTGAGCCAGTGCTCTTTCTCTCACTACAGAGGGCTGTACTGCTGTCAGAATTTTTTCTGTAGAAGCAAAACGCGTTTCTGCGTTTGTGTACAAGTGTGATTTGTATGCTATGGGTACTGTTTTGCCTTCATTAAAGGTTAGGTAAGTGTATCCAGATTGACCCGCTATAACACGGATCACCAAATTTGTGGTGTTTACACATGTGTGTAAGTGTTTGGAAGCTGTCATATCAGCTTATAAGGAATGAAGGTTGTCTGTGTGTTCCTGTGTCCAATGCCTAACTGAAAAATCAGGTCTTATTAGGTCAGAGAAAGGTTTTACTTTTTCTGCGTAATCTAAATGTAAGTTCTGCCAAAGTTTAAGAATCCCAATATGGATTGTACATTTTTCAGCAATTTAGGAGGTTGGAGCAGCGCACACTTTTGTAAAAAGTTAGCTGCCAGGCTTTTCCCTTCACTTGATAACTCGAATCCCAAACATAGGACATTGAGGTGGGCTATTTTTGACTTTTTAAAATTAAATTTGTAGCCCTCCGAGGCGCACCCCAAAATTATGTTGCTCACCCTATTCAAGAGTTCCTTTAAATATCATCTACATAGGATAATGCCTCTTCATCCAAATTCTGAAGTAAGTCTGTAACCCTAGCGGAGAACAACCCAGGGCTATTCTATATCCTTGGTAGAGTCGACAAAATTGACGCTCGGAACCAAGCGCTGAGCATGCTGTCAAATATTTGCTTTCACACACTTTATTTTGGCAGAAAAATCCATTTGAGATATCTAATGTGGTTTTGTATTTTTCCCGCACAATGTTATTCATTAATGCAGCACTGTGTGCATTTTGTACTGCAAGTGTTTTAGTGCATGTGTTCAGATGTCTGTAGTCTGAAACTAGATGGTATGAATTATCAAGTTTTATTACAGGAAACAAAGGATTATTCATCGAAGAGGTGCAACTTTCAGTTACACCCTGGTATTCAGGTTGATCTAAGATCCACCTGACCTGTTTTTTCGCTTCTTGTTTTATTGGGTACTGTCTCTGTGGAGTTGGAGTAGTTTCTACTGGGATTGTATGGTGAGGGGACTAAGCATCCCACCCAACATGGTTGGGATATAATGCTGGAGCAAGTGCTACCGCCCACTCCTGCGCCTATGTATGTTTTAAGTATATGGGAACTAGGTCACAAAAAAGCAGATAAAATTACCGTTTCTACCTTTGGGCAATCCACACCAATTTCAGGCGGCCAATCTTTTTCAGCTAAAAGATGTCATATCCATAAGTCAGGTTCTCCCCAAAAAATCTCTAATTTTTCTGGCCTTGTCCCCCTCCATTTGGAGTGTTATTTCATGTAACCTATGTGGGACACTCACCCTTGTATCAGGTGTCTCCACCATGATATGTTCATTCAACTCCGCTGTTACCAGAAATTCCGTCAGGTTCTGGTGAGCTATTACTACTTCTGCTGCACGGTCTAGCATCGTCAGAGCCCATTCCCTGTTCAGAAGATGAGTCCTCAGAATTCTGGGCATGTCTAATTTTAAGACCTGCTAGTTTCTTCTTTTTTAAATTGAGGTTTTGATTTTGGTTTTTTTTCTTTTTCGGAAGTATAGTCGGAAGCGCGTTGCATGTCTCTGGACTTTGTATGCTCTTCTTGTCTGTGTTCTGACCGTCCTTCCCTCTCAGAGTTTTTTGAATAACCCTGAAAGGAATGTGAGGAACATGTATCAGTATCCTGATACCTGTAAGGTTTTTTAATGTTATCACGATTCCTAAGGTTGTACCTCCTTTCAGAGGGCTCCTGTTGAGGAGACCCACCCCTGGTTTGTGATCTATTCTCTCTATTCTTTTGTTTTTTATTGTTATTATACCATTTCTGCTTGGAAGAATAGGCTGCTTGCCTGGTGTGCTCTTTTTCAGGACCACCCATGAGTTGAGGTTTTGTTGCTCTAACTCCCAAACTATCTCTACCTAATTTGGCATAGGTATCTTTGATAATTTTAGATAATTCACGTTCCTGTTGTAAAGGAGTGAAATCACCCTGGCATTGCAATATTGCCACTGCTGCTGCCTCCCCTTTAATATTTGCTAATATAATAGCTGATACCTGGGCAAAATTTCGTAACAATTTTATCCCTAAGTTCAGAGCAGGTTCTGCTCCATACTCATTCTGTATTCGTCTTAATACAGGTGTTATTACAGCTAATCAAGGGATACCATGAGTTCTGGTATATATGGCAGCGAAAACTGTACCCCATGTGGTACAAACCTCTATCTGGCGAGCTATCCCTATTGGCAAGCAGATTGGTAACATTCTGTGTTTTTCGTGAGGGCTCGTGTGTGGAAATACTGCCTCTAGTTGTGTTATTTTCTGAGCTATCTGGATTGGCATTTGCTCACGTCTGGTGGGTATTTTACCCATAACTGCATGTAGCGTTTGTGGTGTTATTTTAGTAATAGATCCCTGAATTTGTCCTGCTTGTGTAGCCCTTGCTGGCTGAAGTGTGAATGTTCTCATCATGAACTGTCTACATAAATAGGAGGAACAACGGGCTATTTTGAACAGGTCCAGCCCACAAAGCCCAACAACAAGTATACGTATAGAGACGTATGCTGTTCCTAGAGGGTGAGAGGAGAAAAGAGGTCTTAAGTATTATGTTAATCAGTGGAATCAGGAGGAAATTCCTCCTTCAGGAAAATGACCCTCACACATCCAGCCAGCTAGATGTCATGCTTCATCATCGGGTCTGCTCCTAATCGAGGCGGCGCTGCAATCCCTGATCGGCGCCCTTGATGGTGCCTTTTGGCGGAGATCTTTATTCCTTGTATGCCGGTTAGTGTAGTGCGGGTGAGGGCCCTAAGTGAAGTGTGTACTAGTGAGATTTAAAACAAGTAGTAGGGGTCCAAAATAACAAAAGTTTAATAAAGAAGGCCCCACTCTTGATTAAAACAAAAAAGTGCACGTCCCTGAAGTAAAGTTGTCAGGTCTGCGCTACAATGGTCAACATGTTTCTTGCACCGGTTAGGTCAACCGCAATTCATCAGGACCAAACTTAAAGTTCACACACTTACTGATACTGGTAGCAGCTACTGTAGCACTTACCACTTGTACAGCACCCTAATAAGTGGTTACTTAGTTGATAAGAACCCAAGGCACCCAGTTGTGGTGCATTGGAGGCTCCAGCGAATCAGGGCCGGACTACAACACCGAGTAGTGCAGTGTTGTGTTTCCTCGATACAGGACACGTAGAATCCTACCCCTCATCCAAGCCGATCCGGTTCGGCCCTGATTCGCTGGAGCCTCCAATGCACCACAACTGAGTGCCTTGGGTTCTTATCAACTAAGTAACCACTTATTAGGGTGCTGTACAAGTGGTAAGTGCTACAGTAGCTGCTACCACTACCAGTAAGTGTGTGAACTTTAAGTTTGGTCCTGATGAATTGCAGTTGACCTAACCGGTGCAAGAAACATGTTGACCATTGTAGCGCAGACCTGACAACTTTACTTCAGGGACGCGCACTTTTTTGTTTTAATCAAGAGTGGGGCCTTCTTTATTAAACTTTTGTTATTTTGGACCCCTACTACTTGTTTTAAATCTCACTAGTACACACTTCACTTAGGGCCCTCACCCGCACTACACCAACCGTCATACAAGGAATAAAGATCTCTGCCAAAAGGCACCATCAAGGGCGCCGATCAGGGATAGCAGCGTCGCCCCGATTAGGAGCAGACCCGATGATGAAGCGTGACATCTAGCTGGCTGGATGTGTGAGGGTCTTTTTCCTGAAGGAGGAATTTCCTCCTGATTTCACTGATTAACATAATACTGTAGGCCTCTTTTCTCCTCTCACCCTCTAGGAACAGCATACGTCTCTATACTTATACTCATCATGAACTGTGTCAGGTTTCTGTAAAGTTTTATTATTTCTTTATGAAGTGGACGTAAGTCTGCTACCGACATTGTGTTAATGTCTGGATGTGGTGTGTAGGCCGCTAGGACTGGCCAAGTCGCTCCATCTCTTCCGAGCTTACCGAGTCTCACTTTTTCTTTTGTGTGTGGGAGAGCACCTTTAAACCAGTTTATGTGCTCCTGGTAGGTGAGCAGAACTTCAATGTCCTCAGTATTCATCTGGTATTTCATCTTCAGTATAAGAATGAAATGTAAGTGATTGTGCATCTGCTTGTGGGAATTTAACCCATAAATAGAATACCTCTGTTCTATGTGATTTGTGTGCCTCAATCATGAATGTGGCGGTCCCACCCCTAGCTGTGACTCCAAAGTCTGCTAGTTTTAGAGTAAGGGTATTTCTAACATTTTCTGAAATGTTTATTTCCCCTTCTTTTCTTTCTCCCTAGCTGCAGCATGTTGTGCTGGCACACTGACGTCTTCGTCAGCCATTATTTAGAAGAAGGAAAAAGTTTCAAGGAAACTGAGATAAGGTTTTATGCACCATAAGAACTGCATTTTGTAGCACACATACAAAGAAGAAAATACCTCTTATAATTGTTTTTCTACAGGAAGGTGTCCCTTCCTGCACAAAAACAATCTTCCCCACTAGGCAGGCACCCTTGCACCATGGTGCATGGCAGCCAGTCGTGCACCAGCACAGTAAACAGCTATGGATCCATCATATTGTTCTAAATATAATGCATCAATGTGCTTTGAAAGTAATGCAGCATGGCGCAGTCAATTGGCTTGCAGCTCCGAACTGCATTACTTTCTTCTAAAATTAGCCCCAAGTGTACATACAGTGTCTCAACACTATAAATACAAAAACATAACATAAAAGCTATTGGATGCCCCTCTACCAGTGTGTCAATGGTCTATTTGCTATCTCAGTACTGTTCTACTTAAATGCATCAGATTAAAATTTTGGGAAAAGGCGCATATAACAATCTGCACGTTAATGTCTATTAAAGCATATACCTCACTAATTCTTCCAACTACATGCAAAGAGTATAGCACAGCTTGCATATATAATTCACCATATGGTTCTAAAAGACTACAATTCCCCAGTAAAATTTGTAAAAACATGTGTTTGTGGTTCAATACATGAATACTCCATGAATGACTGAATTGGTGCATAGTTAGTGCGTAGATGATTCTTTGAGGATATAGGTAGTGCCTAGATGATTCCCTGGGTATATCAGAACTCCATGGGTCATACCCTATCTTCATAGTTACTGCCTGCATGTTTGCATGATTATATCTACTATCTGGGTGTTTGGATGAGTGCATGAGTTGTACTTGAATGATTAGATAAGTGCATGACTAATAGCTCAATAATTCAATACATGCATAGATACTGGCTGGATGATTACATGAGTGCAACTTTAGTGTCTGGATGATTGCAGGAGTGCATAGATAGTATATAGGTGATTGATAAAGTGCATGCATAGCGCCTACATGATTGCTTAAGTACATGCAGAGCACCTAGCAGATTGGATGAGTGCATGAGTAGTGTTTCAGTGATTGCATGACTACTTGGCTGCTGCCCATGTATTTCTGGTTCAGTGAACATGTAGTGCCTGGGTGTTTAGATACCTACATGGGTAGTGCCTGGATAAATGAATAAGTACATCAGTACTGCCTGGCTGATTACATGAGTGCATAACTAGTATCTGAGTAATTCCATGACTCCATTGTTAAACTTTGAGGGATTGGATGAAAGTAAGTGTACTACTGGGAGGATTGTATTAGTGCAAGAGTATTCCCGCCGTAATAAAAATGAGTGCATAGCTACTGGATGAATAACAGGTTTACCACAATAGTGCTCTCTATGTAATTAGATGAGTGCATGAGTAGTACCTGAGTGTTTGAATGAGTTCATGCGTGTGCCTCAGTATTTCAATGACTGCATGGGTTGTACGTGTGTGCTTAGATGACTGCTTAGCTTCTGCATAGGTTTTACAATGACTGCATAGTTACAGCCTTGTTACTTGCATAAGTTAACCGTTAATGTCTGGGTGATTAGATGAAAGTATAAGTAGTGCCTCCATAGTTCAATGACTACATCGTTTCTGCCTGCCTGATTCGAAGAGTACATGTGTAGTGTCTAGGTAATTGAATAGCTCCATAGATACTGAATCACTGATTTGAGGACTGCCTTAATAGTGGTTGGGTGATTGCATGAGTACCTGAATACTGCCTGACTGACTGTGAAAGTATCTTCATTACTGTTAGATACATAACAGTTGTGACTATATATCTAACTAATTGGTTATCTTCTTCTGTCAGTATCAAACTAACTGTTGTACTGTATATATGCTTTTCTACTGAGCTATGTGTGAGTGAATTCTAGATATCACACTTTGTACATAATTGCATACATGGCTCGCTAGGAGCATAGTTTACTTTGTTACTGAGCATGCACATGCATCAGTAAGTTTCTAAAATGGAAAATAACATTAACACATTTTTCAAAGCACAAAACCTTTTGTGAATGGTATAGCTACATCTTCTCTGAAATACTTCTTCTGCTTCTAAAACATATATTCAGCATTTCCCACACAAAAGCTACACTCCAAATGAAGCTAGCACAAGAACTCTCAAGGCATTCTGCACTAATAATCCTTCTCAAGTTTAAACAAACCATGTGTAAAGAAAAAAACCACCCTCACCATATACATACATTTTCATCAGCATTACTGAACATAGATCACCATGTAAACATATATGCGATTTCTTAATAGAGGTGCACCCTCAAGCCATCTTTCCAAAAATATATACCTCTCAGCATCTTTAACAAAACTCAAAAGTCCCACCATATCTATAGCTATCTGCAACCACAAGAGCCATTTCTCACCATCTGAACATATGCTAAGCGATCATACAAGTTAAAAACCACATTGACAAACACTTCCCAATATACACCTGATAAGTATTGTCTAATTCATATACATGTTCTCATCTTGTATATGTGACTGCACTACTCCTGTTAAATAATGTTACTAAAACTACTACAACTCCCAGAATGCAAATGACAGTTGTATCTCTTCTGCACATGATATTTAGACATTTAAAATATTCTTAGTTCCTTATTGCAACTTTCCACAATACTATATTTTAATTTTTCAATAAAGTACACAGTCTAAGAAAGAGGCACTAAATCATTTTTCTCTTACACCACTAACATCTAAAACACCAACCCTCTAATACATACATTTCATCTGATATATTTTTTCATATCACTGTGATACTCTTTTTTATCAAACTCCCATATACATCTTCATTTCTAATGAAATCTTTACAAAGGATTAAAAAGTTATGTACATACCAGTGAATTCAGTTTGTAGAATATATTGTTGTTTTAACTCTCTCTGGATAGTTTTGACACTGTTAGGATTTGTAAAAACTAAGCACAAGAAAATTGTACCACTCTTATACAAAGCAACCATGAAATGGCAACCTCTTTAACTTTGCACTCTGTGATCATGAGAAAGGTAGCAAATTAAATCATGTCCTTCATTTTAGACCACACTAACTCCAACTTGTGAATGATTAGTATCTATTAACCCTTTCCCTCCCTTTTAAAAAGGAATCACAAAAAAACAGGAGTTCAAACCTACATCTAGCTTCATTGTCCTGATTTGGAAAATAAAGCTTGCCATAATACTTAAATTGTGTCACTCTTCAACTTTAAAAAAGCTGTTCTGTCTCTTTAACTCCCTTCCCCCAATACACTCTGAGCTCAGAGAACCTAACAACCCAGTGGAACCAGTAGGTCACAAGTTCACAGCACATTCTAGAAGGAACATGCTACTTCCAAATGCGATACATCAGGTGTGGTTTACTCCACAAATTCAAAAGCATATCAACGTCTGTATTACATTTCTTTTTTTTAACAACAGTCAATAATAAGACTTCTTCCTGAGCCATCCAACACACTAGTTTTATTCACTTTCATGCTGACAGCATCCAATGACACACACATATATATATTCACTTAAAAAACATAGGTTTCACACATGTTATAGTTAGGTGGATATTTCACTCGTAAAAAAACAATGAAATTCCCCCGTTATAGTTAGTTCAGATAACTATAACTCGCGCGACCGCCACTCTATCACAAGGATGATATCATCAGTGATGTCACTTCGAAGTGATTCCCCCCGGACTGATCCCGTTTTTGAAAATCAGGCTTGACACCTTGAATTGCTGATTAATACAGTGCCTTAAATTCTCACTGCTGATTGCTCCAACCGCCCTTGATTCCCAGACCCCATTTATATCACTGATATTATCAGACACGTGCCTCCTTTCACCGGCGGACCTCCATTGATGTTTTAATACATCTCTCCCTCAACCCCCCGTTTGGATTTATATTCCCTTGTATTCAGCCATGACGCTGTGATTTAAACAACTTCCTACACAGGTATTTTTAATACTCTGGTAACCATAGTCCTGATGATGACCTCAACTAATGAGGTTGAAACTTCGTCGACTTGACAGCAGTAATCGCGGCCTGTTAAAGGGCCATCTGTGATTTAAAAAATACTGTTTTGTAAATTGTCTACTGTATATATTCTTTGTCTTGACCCTGAATTTATGTTTTGAATAGTTCTTTGCCGCACTATGTTGTCCTTTTAACACTTATGTCACTGCGCCGTTCACTTGTTCACTTCACTATCAGTGCACATATGATTGTTATGGTTACTTCAAACTGTATATACCAATTGTGTATTTAATTACAAATTATTATTTTTTCATTCCCTTTGGTCTCCCTTGTCCCTCCTTGGCTGTTTGATTAAATCTTGTGCTTATTTGTCCCTGTACATAATTTCCCTGTTGAGATATTGTTTTTGTTATTACATATACCCGGTCTGGGCTAACGGGCTTGCTCCTGTTTTCCTTTTTTCGAATGTAGCATTACAAGATGGCGCAACACTTCGAGACACTCTTTAATACAAAATAATCCTGTCATGCCCTTATATTTGTTAATTGAGGGGTGCAATACCAAGTCCCTAAAGTAGTGCCTTTTTCATAATTGTGCGTTGGAACGTTTGTATCCCTTGGTTGGATACTTACGTTCGATATATAATCTTTCCCATTTTCTTTATAATTTCTTTCGCAAATATGTTTGCTTTTATTATTTATTTTTGTGGTACATTTTAAATATATTTCCCCGTCAGGCAGGCCGTATATAATGACGGTAGACGTGTGCTTTTGCTAATAATAATTGAACAACAGGCGCGGCAGTACATTTCAATATGGCGAAGCGTTCGGGGTATAGACTATCATATCACCAACGGGATGCCACACGTGACGTAGGGGAGGTGCATGATGGGAATACGCCAGATATTAGAGCCCCGGAATACTCATGGCGGCCACTTTGAATTTGCGGGAACTTTTGCGGTTGGACCTACATCAAGGCAATCAGGGGGATTCTCCAGGTTAGAGCTCCGTTTGATATATTCGGGTTGGGCGTGACCTTATAGTTTACCTCCCGGGTGTGTCCCCACGTGTGCTGTTGGGTAGCACTTTCGTTTTGATGTTGAGTTGTAGTCAGTATATGCACTGGTGATATCGTGCAGCCACTCCTTCATGGGGTGGAGTATGGCTATAGGATGGGGAGTGTGGACGGGACGGGATCTTGCTCTCGTTCGCCAGTCTTATACCCATTGCCCATATGGTTTCTTTCTTCTTTTTCTGCTTCTCCTTTTCTAGAAAAGAAACATGTAGACGGGTGGGACTGTTTGGTCATTCTACCCTGGGGATTATTCATGCCCCGTTGCACTTGGAGGTAAGCGGATGGAATGTAATTTTTTGATATTGATGAGTCTTTCCCTTATTTGAATCTCTGAGTGCTTACAAATGCAGGGCCTTTGTTTTTGTTCATCGTATGAAACGGGCGGCTTCTATTGTTGTTGCTAATCCAATTGACAATAGTGGTTTATATATACCACTGGAATTAAATTAAAAAGCAAACATGTACTCTGTTGTGAAATCCGCCAGAGACTTTATATATTGGGTTTTAACATTGCGATTATACAACGTTCTTGATTGTGTGTTTTTTCCATTTATTATAATTTTAGATTGATTTGTCATAATATTTGGAATACTAGGAATTTAGAAGGAAACAGATTGACATACTTTCCTATATAAAGATTGCGCAAAGAGGTGAGATTGTCCTTTATTAAAATGTGTTTGTTACGGTACCTTTGGACGGTGATGGAAGATACCAAAGATATAGCTTTTTTCTGGCATATTTGCTGGCTCAAATGGTACATATCTGTAGGCCATTCTCAAATCCTCTTGTATACTTATATATAGAGACACTCTCTATTTAATTTATGTGTTCGTAATATAGCTCCTATACATCTGTGGTGTTTAGGTATATGTGTTATATATGTTTTTCTTATATGTTACCTGATTTGAAATGTATGAAGTTTAAAAAGATTACCTTGTATCGAAAACTTTTTTAGTTATACCCACTTAGGCCATCTATGTACATACACATACCCAAATGCTGTGATATCTGTCTTGTTAAGTAGCTTTATGTGTTTGTAAATATGTAGGATATTTCCTTCCCATTTTTTTGATTTCCATTCTCAACCATCCTGAAGTCTCGTTATGTCTAGAGTTAATGTATTTGTATATATATCTATGTAGTATGTATTTTATATTTGTACTGTTTGTCTGTTTACTTAGTATGTTGTCTTATATTTGTGTTCTTTTCAGCCCTGACGAAGTTCCATAGGAACGAAACGCGTTGGCTGTGCCTTGTTTTAAAGATTAATAAAGAATAAAAGATTTGTCTTCACAAGATTGGAAGCTTCTTGAATTGTGCCATATGGTGCACCGTCCTTGCCCCTAAACAGTTTTGGTAACTGTTTCTACAGTGGAGCATAGGTGTGGCTTGCACCGGACGTGCTGTGCACAAACCAAGGACTCACAAATTGACATTGAAACTGAGGTGCCTAACCATGGTCAGCCACACTGTTCTTTGCTAATGATACTCTTAGACGTGCACTCGTATATGGATGCCCTGTCGCGTTTTAGAAAATTAAGCAGCCACATATAACAAAACACTACACCCATAAGTGCATATTAGTGTTCTACTACAAATGCATGTTAACATATGCCTGTATTTAAGGAAATCTGATCCTGTTTTCTAAGTCCCAATTCTGTCTGTCTGCTCAGCTTTTGCCTATAATTCATGAAAGACAGCATGGTGAGTCACTGAGTCAAGCAACATTTTCTGTATTTTTCAGTTTTTTAAAATAAATACAGACAGAAAAGACATTGTTTTCTGTCTGTATTTATCTGTAAAAATCCATAAAAACAGAAAAGTGGGAACCTTAATTAAAATCCAGAATGTAACTTCGATTGACTAAGTGGTCAAAAAGCAAGCTGACATCTTGCAGCAGTGTGCCTCTGTTGGAAATGGCCCTTTTTGCAGGGTTATCCCCAAACCTTTTGCTTCTTCCTCCTTTATTTTTTCTGACCCGTGGTTGTTGGCAATAGGACTCTGGGCACTTTACCACTGCTGATCAGTGCTAAAGTGCATATGCTCTCTGTATAAATTGTTACATTGATTGGTTATCCATGATTGGTATATTTGTTTCACCTGTTAGCCCCTAGTAAAGTGCACTGAGTGTGCCAGGGATGGTGATTCAAATGCTACTAGTGGGCCTGCAGCACTGATTGTGCCACCCACAGGAGTAGCCCTAAAATGGTGTCACAGGCCTGCCACCGCAGTGCCTGGGTGCAGTTGCTAACTGCCATGCTGACCTGATCAGTGTCCACACTGGCCAGGCCTAACCTTTCCCTTTCTGTACACAACGGAAACCCCTATGGAAGGCCCTAGGCACCCCCCTGGGCAGGGTGCAGTGTATGTGAAAGGTAGAGCATTTACTGGTATAGGTGACATGCTCTGGTATTGAATTACAGCCATTTTCGTTTTTCACTATTGAAAGACTATCTTGCCCATAGGCTATAATGGGGAATGCTGAGTATAATGTTTCCCTGCATATCTTCCCATAGAAGCAAGATGGAAAATTAAAGTTTAGTATGCCTGAACTCAGAATGATAAAATAAATCTTTTAGTGAAGTTGGTTTTAACATTCTGTGTTTGAAAATACCACTTTTAGAAAGTAGGTATTTTCTTGTATAACCATTCAAACCTGCCTCTGCTAGGCTGTGTATTGCTTGTCTAGAGTGTGAGTGACAGGGGCTGGGGAATTCCAGGGGGCTGGGGAATTCCTGGAGACAGGGTGAGTCAGCACAGGGCTGAATAGAGAGATCTCCATGTAGATGGGTGGGAGGAGTTACACCTGGGACCTGAATAGGACAGTGCCTGCCCCCCACAGTGCTGGCTCCACCCCGTGTAGTGCGTCTGATGTCTCTGCCCTGCACCTTGAACGGAGAGAGGAATCATGTCAACAAAGTGCTCCAGGGCTGTGCTTTCCCTCCACAATGCAGGCTCCACCTCCTGTGGGGCGTCTGATCTTTCTGCCCTGCACTGTGAAAGGAAAGAAGGAGTCATTTAAACAGAGTGCTCCAGGACTGGTTTGGACTGGGCAAAGGCCTCTCTGCCTTCAGAGATCAAAGAGAATATTGGTATAAATACTGGGACCCAGACCCCAGAACTTTAGATCATCCTGGAATCAAGAAGGAACCTCTGCCAAGGAGAAAGCTGGAAGAATGAAGAAGAAGGACTGACCTGCTGCAATGCTGATCTGCAGTTGCTTTGCTGCCAAGGAGAGGGGAAGGACTTTGCTGTGTGCTGTGTCCCCTGGCTTGAAGGAAACTCCAAGGGCCTGAGTAGAGCTGGCCTCCTGTTAAGAAGTCCCAGGAACAAAAGGACTTCACCCCCAGCTTCCCCCTGAACTCTGCTGTGTGAGTTCTGCCCTTCCTAGAGTGCTTGATCCAATTGTGGGGCCTCTGGAAGTTGTGCCTGCTTTTGGGAAGCTGAGCAAGCGAAAAGAAGTAAAAGATCTGCAACTTTTTCTCGCACCGCTGGCTTTGCGAGAAAATTTCCGTCGCCGCGAAGATCGTCGCAGCGCCTATCGCCGCTGCAGCGTCAACGTCGCGTTCATCTTCGGAGTGCATCGCCCCCAGTGCGGGAAGATTCCCGTCGCTGCGAGTATCGTCGCAGAGCCTGCTGCCGCTGAGTGAGATCATCGCACCGCTCGTTAGCGGGTCGCATTTCGTCGCTGCGAACATCGTCACAGAGCCATCGAAGATCGGCGCACCGCTCATTAGCGGGCAGTATTTCGTCACATCGTGCCTTTGTGAGTAAATTTCTACTGGAGAAGCTACGCCTTGGAATCCATACAAGTATCGCCTCACTCCCTATACAGACCGGATTTGTCGCACACGCCCGCTGCATGCAGCGGGGTTGTCGCATTGCCTCCCCAGGGTCTCAGGACTGACGCTGTTGCTTGTTTTTCGATGCCTGAGCGCCGCTAGGAACTTTTATCGCATCAACAGGTACTGTTGGCTAAAATCGACGCTAATGTGGATTATTTTGCCGCTAAGCTAAGAACTCTATTGAAACCATATTCTTGAACTGTGTATGTTGGTTTTTGTCATTTTGGTCTTGTGTAGTTTATATAAAAGTTCTTTATTTATCTACACTGGTGTGGAGTTCATTTGTGGTGTTTTCACTGTGTTACTGTGAGTGTTGGTACAAATTCTTTACACATTGCCTTTGATAAGCCTGTCTGCTCATGTCAAGCTACCAAGGGGGTGAGCAGGGGTTATCTAAAGAGAGTATCCTCCTTACCCTGACTAGAAGCAAGGGTCCCTATTTGGACAGTGGTACCTACCCCTGCCAACTAGAGACCCCCAGATCTAACAGCCTCCATGAGTCAAACATATAACTTCATACAGGAAACAGCTACTAATTTGATTTTTACTATCTCCAGGTAGTTCTATTTATAACAAACAACTATGTACATGGATTTTAAATACCGTCTTTGATTTTGAATTATGGGAGATTTTATATGTGTGTGTGTGTGTATAGACAACATCATGAATTATGCTACTGGTGATATTAAGGACTGTGCCCACTATGGATGAAAAGTTTGAAGATGAGACACAGACTAGGTAAGGTGGTAAGAGAAGACTTTATTGCTGCCTCAGCCAGCTCTCAGCATTAACAGTCAACTCCATTGACTAAATCAATTTTATTCTAGAACTTAATGGTGAGAGATCATAGAGGAATACCGAGGAGCAAGATAGACCAAAGCTTTGTAATGTCAACATTGGGAGCATTATTCTTTTGTTCCTGGAAGCTGTGGCTGTAATTGATCTTTCAGTCCAGCGAAACCACAGGCCTGTGTGAGGTTCTAAGTCAGCAGGAGTTTGCACTCCTGAAGTGGACTCGGTGAAGTTGTCAAAAGTAAACTAGTCATGTGTGATCTGAGCTCCTTATTTGTCGGACAACCACACATTTCTCACAGTACAGGACCACCCATCCTGATGATGTCCGGAAATGTTGTATAGTGAAAACTCTCTTTATCCCACATTTTAAATTACAACATGTACAACAAACTTCTAAACTTGATGGTGCACAATTTCTAGACCGATAGGCCTTCTTCAAATTGTATTTTGTCATTGTCATTCTGATGTTCAGCATCCAAGTGACCAGCATGCTGCCCAAAGAGCTCAAAGACAGTTACGGTCATCTAGTTTGTGTCTGTTTGCCTGTGATCTTACCCACCCATTTGGATAGGTCATCAGTCAGCCATCTCTCCAACCCCCACCTTTAGTATATAGGTGTAATGTCATGGACCTGGCACTATTGACCACGAGACACTATAGCCTGCAGGTCACAGATTTCAAGATTTGAGGGTACTGGCATCTCCTAACACTAAACTGGGAGGTAACATGATTTCACGCCTTGTAACTCTCAAGTGTAAACACTGCAATATACCACTCCAAGGTGTTACGATTTTGTTTTCCTTCCCGCACAGATTATCCTAGTTCCATTTTGTGGTTCAGATTTATTAATAAGATTTGTGGTGTTTGTAAATAATTAGTGACTGCACAAAGTGTTTAAGGGTTTACCATATTTATGATATTTTGATGGGAGAATTGTGAACCTCGTGTTCCCTGAATATTAATAAGAGAACAGCATTCTCAATCATTTAGTAAATGCAAGCATACTTTTTGATTATAACTTGGGCTGATGCAACTACATTTCCCTGTGCAATTTTTCTTTTTTAATTTGCTTCCTGTGATTTATGTTGCTTATTATTTTTGCTGTATATTTCTTGAGTTGTTATTAAACTGTTCTGACTTACAATAACAGTGCCATATGGGTATTCCCATTTTAATTGCAACTACAATAAATAGGTTGTACAAATTCAATGAAGCATCCATGCCCTGCAGGATCCTCCTATACCACATGCCACAGATAAGTGTAATGTTATCAACTACTTTTTGAGTGAAAAATACAAACGATCCTACAACACACTGACAGCACCATAGCTACTTCTCCTCTTACAGCCACACCTAAAGCACTGAATCACACCATGGTCATTCTTCAATACATATTCCCTCACAGACATCAATGCAACCCTCAACCCCCTCTAAGCCAACCCCTACTTAAATTAAGTCTTACTTTTGTCCTTCTTCAAAACCCTACCTGGAGATGCTCTCTCATCCCTACTTACCATTGACAATGCCTCCCTCCGTGTTGCAATCTTTCCTGAAGCTCTCAAGGCAGGCTGCTCCCCTCACTCCTGAAGACACCCAGATAAGACCATGAAGAAGTCGGCAATTACCAGGTTATCATTCGTATTCATTGGCACGATCATTGAAAACGTAGTCAATGCAAAAACTCAAGTTCACATCAACACTACCCATCTCCTGTACAACTATCAATTTAAGTTCAGTGCATGCCACCGCATAAATATGGCTACTTTACAAATTGCACTCCTGACCATAGATAAAGATGACCCCTTCTACTTGTTTTTTTTTTTTTTTAAATGTAACTTTGTTAGCATTTGATTACTTTTGAACATTACAATTCGACTTGTACGTTACTTGGGTTGTAAGCAATGTAATTTTGTTAACAGATGTATAGTTACAGTTCATGAGAAAACAATTATTTTACTGTCACTTCCTTCTGCTATCAGCTCAAAAAAAGTATGCAGCTGTTTGCTTCAGCGTCCTTCTTGCATAGCCACAACATTCAAGAGTCTTGTGTAGATCTAGAAGTAACATTCTAGATATGAAACTAGAATTCAAAACACTGGGGACAGGGGCCGAAGGGAGGAACAGGTGAGGTAGAGTGTGAAGTCAGTGGAGTCACAAATATATGTGTGAGAGGAAGAATGAAGCACTGTGCAGAGGTGGCCAATCATTAAAGGTAGTGAGGTAACTTGCTGAGTAGATGGGAGATGTCTCAAATTTTGGGGGTTATCTTAAGGCATATGTTGCTACTGTGAGCTTAGGGGAGGATGTTCAATCATCACTGTTTTCAAATGCTCAAGGAGTATGTTCAATTGCTGCAAGGACTCCTTGCACCTGGTATTACTGGCCCTCTCAGCTGCCTTCAACCCTGTTGAATATCTCACCCTCTTAATACCCTAAATTCTCAAATGGAATTCAATGGGAAAATCTTTTACTAGTTCTAACTATCCAATTATTGTCAGTTTATTCAGATGGGTACCTCCAGGTGCTGGAAGATTCTGATCACCTGGGGAGTTCCCCAGGGTAACATATTCTCCCATCTGCTTTAACCTCTAGGTTTAGCTGTTGTGGACTTTATTAAACCATAATAGCATAAATCCTATCAATGCACCAATTACAAAGAACTGTATTTGAAAATCTCCTCTGTTTCATAAATCCAAAGTTTCAAACCCTGCCTCCACCTCATCCAGTACTGGATGTCCAGCACCAAGCTGCAGCTGAACCCCTAAAAACCTGAATTCCTGCCTTTCACCAAAAACAACAAGCAACGCTTAGTCCAAATGTGGTTTCTCAACTTGGACAGATTCAAACCCCAACTTCCACTCATGCAAAGTTACTTGGATTCATCCTGCTTGCTGAGATCAACCTCAAGGAACATATCACCAAGAAAACCAAGGGGCATATTATCAAGCCAGGCGATATTCCAATTGAAGCCCATGTTAGATGTCCTTCACATCTAACATGGGCTTCAATTGGAATTCCATAGAGCATATTATCAAGCCCATTATCACGATTTAGAGGCAGTTTTCTGCCGCTAAGGCAGCGATAATTTCATCGCCTGGCTTGATATTATGCCCTCAAGATGGTCAGGTATTAGCTCTCTCTGCTAAAGAAGTGATACCATTAATCTTGCTTGCTTGATAACTTTATTTCGGTCAAAAGACCATAAAAAGTACAAATAGACATATCATCAATTACATTAGTACAAGTAGAACAATAAAACAATAAATAGCATTTTAAAGTTAAAATCTTTAAAAAACAAGATTAAACTTAAGTCATCAAGATGAGGGTGATTAAGTTAAAAACATTTGTCTCCTACGCCACATGCCGTAAAGATATCGAGATACAGCGAAAACAATGTGTGGGTCAGTATCATAAATTAGAGTCCTACAAGCCTGTTTAAAATGGCGAAAACCCAGATTCCTACAAATGGGAATCAGCCAACTTTTCCTGATTGAATGGTAAACAGGACAAAAAAACAGCACATGTTCGACAGACTCAATTTTGTAGTTACAAGCAGGACAACTTTCCAGATTTCGTGCCTGCCACTTGGATAAAAAGGACCTGATCGGTAGGGTGCCATACCTTAATTGAATGTACAGTTTGCGGGCAAGTGGGGGTTCTATTTGATCCATGAATTCCTCTAGTTTAGAGTCCTGTTTAACCAAGAGGAATTCTAGGGTCAATCTACCTATAGCTAAAGAGCTCGAATGTAGAGAAGAATTTATCGAGGACACCAAAGAGAGAATATCCTTCCTTGGAATCCCAGGACAACTTGCCTCCGGGTTTACCCACATTTCCGGGAGTCCTAGTTGAAAACAGACTGCTTAATATGCAGAAGCCAAGGGATTTTTTTAAATTTAAGTGCAGGCCAGATCTCTACAAATTCTAATTTATACGAAGACAGTTCAGGCACTGACCACAGCCTTTTCCAGTACAAGATAGGCCTTGCACTAATAGTCTCCTCTATTGGGACTAACCCAAGATCGAGCCTAAGAGGGATCGACGGCGTGCTGGAGGGAAGCCCTAGAAGACATCTTAGAAAAGATAGCTCAGCCCTTGAAAAAGATACAGACTGCTTATGTCCCCAGAGTTCGGCCCCATAAATTGCAGCCACTCTTGCCTGTCTACAATAAATTTCAAGGGCGGGAGACACTGGTTTAAAACTTGATCTTTTAAAAACTTTATTCAGACCCCTGGTCAATTGGACAAGCTTGAGTGTTGACTTAGTGATCTGAGAATTCCAACTAAAATTCTCCGTTAAGGTCACACCTAGATAAACGAAAGTTTTGACTCTCTCAAGGGGAATATCAAATAAAACTGGGTTTGGGCGCACCCGTTTGGGGGGGTTAAAAATTATGTATTTAGTTTTCCCCAGGTTTATTTCAAGTCCTCTGGACTCACAAAACTTTGCAAAACCGTTCAGGGTATTTTGTATACCCGAAGACGTTCTAGACAATAACAAAGTATCGTCCGCGAACATTAATGCGGGCACGCGTCCTGATACTAATTTAGGGGCATCATTATTTGGTATACGGTTCAGGTGGTCAATAAGACCATTTATGTAGAGACTGAACAACGTGGGGGCCAAGACACACCCTTGGCGAACACCTTTTTGAATGGGAAAGCGATCGGTAAGCTCACCATATTTCCCACATCTTACTTGGGCATAGTTATTGGCATGAAGCCTAGATAGAACAGCCAATAAGTAAGATGGGAGAGCCATATCTGCCAGGACTTGCCAAAGTTTAATTCGGGGAACCATTAATCATTGAGAGCAAATTCAGGATTGCTGTTCAGGCCCTCATACTCTCTCATTTGAGAGGTAGCACTGCCCTGACTAGTGCCCTCCTAGACTCAACACTGGTTCCACTTAAGGGCATCATACATGCTACAGTACACCTGATTAAGGGTTGAAGAGATTTTACCACATTATCTCATCCTGGTGGAATACTCCACTTGTTGTCCTGCCCCATGTTTGTAACCAGATGTATCATCTACAAAGGCGTTCTGGATGATGCCTCTCTCTGTTTGGCTGTCAGGCTCACCAGTTCTGGTGGGTCTTGGTACCCTAGCAGTCAGGTCTCCATCAGCTGAAAAAGTGCAAGAAAGAAAATACAGGACTTTTTCATCTATGTACCCAGGATTTGGAATGACATCCTTGTATCCTTCACAAAGGACCCAACCTTACTCTGATTATGAAAGAGGTTAAGGCACACTTCTTCAAAAGAAACGTCATCATAATGCAGACAGTTACCTGATATTGTGTTTTAATTTCCAATTGGTATACTCCTCTCAAAATGTTTTTCTTTGATGTCTATAATTTGATGTTATATGATGGTACTGCGTTGCTATGTGAGGTTATGTCTGCTGTCACTTTCTTTATTGAAAGAAAGGTTAAGTCAGATACATTTTACACTAACAGTAAAAGAAGAAGTATTATTTTGGATTATTTGAAATGTGAAACAGCTTAACAGTTGACTTTACTTAAAATAGCAACACTCAGTTCCTGTTTATTGCGTGCTAAATCAAGCTTTTCATTTTCTCTTTCTATATTTAGTATGATTTTGAATTTTCTTTTATAACCATATTTGTTAACTATTTCATTTTGGATATATTGTTGATTTTTCTTATAAGAATTACATAGAATCATTATTGACAATGTAATGATACGTTTAAACTAAACTGGCACAAAATTTTGCATTATGCACCTATAATTTGATCATTTGCGCATTATGACATTTCGCAAAGTAATCAAAATGTCGCAAATTAATTATGCAAATGCAAGTATTTGTGCATATGTTTGCTGAAAAGGGCTGGTGTGAGCAGAAAACTGTTGCGGAGACTTTTTCTCCATTAACCGATCTAACTTTTTGTATCTTAAGTGACATATGAATGCCAGTGAAGCCCTTGCGTTCAAATAGATTTATCCAAGAGTGCATTTGTTGTACTGTATGCATGATCTATTTTAATTTCAGAACACAAATTATGGGGGCATGGCTTGATGCTCAAGGAAGATGGCGGCTGCTCCGTGAGCTCCGGTGCGACGGCGCAAGCTGGTAATTGGTTTCCACGGTTTCCATGACCTATTGCGCTGTCAATGCGGAGGTTTATCTAAAGGAAACAATTGTCGTCAACCTGGTATGTTCTGAGGCTTGCTGCATGTAGGAAAACCGTGTTTTTCTTACATTATTTGTTTCCCTCATCAACGGACGCCATTTTGGAATGTGGCCGCTCCATTCATCGCATCTCCAACGACTTAATCTTCCCGTTGTTCTCTCTTTGAGGATGATGTCGAGAAAGAGCAACATGTTGTGAGTGTAGGAGAGTAGGATCTGCTTCACATGGGTACCCCCACTTTTTGCTGGTGTTTCACTGTTTTTCGACCTTAGTCTGGCTGTGGCCCTGCTAATCAGGACCACAGCCTAGCTGCTTCCTCTCTAAAATGAATCCATGTACATTAGGTACATATCTAATTCGATTCTGGCGTGCCTTGTAAGCCCCTAGTATATGGTTTACTATGTACCTAAGGCGTAGGTACCTCAGAGGCCTACCAGAGGCTGCAGCATGTATTATGCTACCCCTGGGAAGCACTCCAAAATGACACCACAGGTCTGCTACTGCACCCCTTACAGTGGTATAGGCTACCTATATCACTACCTTATACAGACACATATAAACCTATAAGCCACTCCTATGGCAGGCCTTGACAATCCTGAAAGCCGAGTGCTTGGTTTTATGTGAGAGGGTGCCCAAGCATGAGCTGAGCCCCTCTGCAGCTTTCAGAAATACTTCCTTATGGCTGTTCTGTGATACAGCCATACCATATACTCTCAAGTGCATTATAACCTTGCGGTAAATGCTAACTTTGGAATGGCTCAGTGCTTAATTTGTAAAATCTTAAGTACCAGGGCTATGACCAGGAGCCCACTGCAGCTTGCACCACCCATCGCCCTTGTCATCGCTGCCAAAACAGCTACTAACCATCTCTCCCGCATGTAAATGCGACACTTCAGATTATTCCAGGTCCCCAAAGCTAAAGGAATGGCTGGGGAGGCAGGTATTAGCAATTTTAATATATATTGTATTCCTAAACAACCGTTGTTCTGCTCATCTCTAAATTAATATGAGCAGCGCCACCATGTGGTGGACTGTTTTAATAATGAGGTTAACAATTAGGTGCCGGTGCCCAGCACCGGAAACAAATTAAGTGCCGGTGCTTAGCACCGGAAAGCTCCGGCTCAAATTAAGCACTGGAATGGCTGCATCAAAACATGTTGTGTTTGGTGTCAAACATCTTTGAATACTACCCCCTCGCCAGTTCTGGCGGGGGGGTAGCATTCCACCCTTCTAGAGGGAGAGACATGTTCACACTGGCTAAACCCGGTAGGACTTTCCTGAGCCCTGTCATCACAAAATGGATGCCTCTGCCACAGACGCGGGTCTGGCCTCCTGCTGCTGACCGAAACTCCGGCAGGGGAGGCCTGGACAATACGTATCCTGTCGAGGGGAGGTGTCCCCACCTCCCCAGACAGGCTGATGTGTTTTGGGGCTGGGCGGGAGCACTCTCTGGTGCTTGAAGTCCTGCACTGGGGGCACATTTGGTGTCCCTGTGCATACTCCAGTTCAAACCGGTTGCAGGGGCTACCTGCCCCTGCTCTGGTGCGAAACTGGACAAAGGAAATCCTGGCCCACCCATAGGTGGCACCTTAAAGTTAGTCCATCCCCTAAACTTAGTATAAGTATAGGAATCCAGTCCCTAGGACTTTAGATTACCCTGGATGAAACTCTGCAATGTACATCCTGGACCTTCAATGTTCTATCCTGACTAGAAGACTGAAGAAATCTCCCTTGGGGTCAAGGAGTGACTCCCCTGCTTGGCAGGCACCAAAGAAGCAACTGACCAGTCTGCAATTCTGAAGCTCCAGCTGGACGTCGAAGTCTCTGCATCACCAGAGGTAGATTTCCTGACTTCCCCGAGGCTACCCTGAGTCCACAGCAAAGCTGAGGCCCATGGCTATCGTGGGTGAGGTGGAACCATGACCCCTGGACACCGTGAACTTTTGCAGCAACACTATCTTCCTGGTCATCCTCGAAGTTGTGCTTTGGGCTCCGAGTAGCCCCAGCCTTGAGCACCTCCTGCACCAAAGATTGTTGGCCTCAACTCCACGAGTGACCCGTGGACCAGCTTCAAGTGCGACCACTCGAGGCTCCTTTGTGATCACTAGCCCATTGGCTAGCAGGTCCCCACGAAGGTGACTCCTTTTCTGATTGGGCTTACCTGTTTGCTCCAGACATGCCCTGACTTACCCTTGTTGGGTGAGTCCCTCAGACCTTGCTGGTCTACACCGCAGTCCTTTTTCTGAATTCCAGTGACTTGCCGTGGCTAATGCTTGTTGGGTCCATTCTGGTCGCCGACACCGCAGTACTTGACAGACTTCACGGGACAGCTCGAATCCAGCTCGTGGACTTCGTCGACTCCTTCTGGACCTCGTGGCTGAAGAGTCAAGACACCCATCAACTCACCTGAAGCACCCGACATCTGTGGGCATTGGTCCATTCTGCCCTCGGTCACTGGCTAGTGACCCAAACTCTGTCCCCTCTGCTTTCAGGTTCCTTACATCCTAGATCCAGGCTTGGATCTCTTCGGACACTTCTTCTCTTCCCGGCAGCAGCAGTTCTTTGCAGGCTTCCATTGAAATCGACGATGCGACTCAACACCAAAAGACACCTATTCACCCGGCTTCCCTGGGTGAGGTAACTCGAGTACTCTGGTGCTCTCGTGGGTGCTAGCCCTAGAACTTCTTAAGTCCAAAAGGGTTTGGTCCAGACTCGATTAGAAGTGTCCCTAATCTTTAAATTTCCAAACGTGACATTGCCCATAGAAGATAATAGGAACTCGCGGTTGTGTTTTCACACTGCATACAGCTCCCGTGGGTCCCCTGTGTCACTACCTTGGGTGGTTCCTTGGGGTCCCAGCGATTCTAGAGGCAATAGGCCTAGTGCCTATTCCAGTCATGGTTCTTATACCACTTTTTAGGTATATGGTTTTTTACGCCCCTAGGGCCCAAATGTGTATTTGTGCTTTTACTGATGCTTGATCACTTGTAACGTAAGTACTTCGAACTCCAGTCTCATAAAGAGACTAGAGGGGTGTGTGTTAACCTAAATACATATATTTTAAATATATACCTGGTGTGTTTGTCCTTTCTTTTGATCATTCAAAAGATTATAGACTGGTAAAACAAGCTGCTTTACATTCCTTCAAGACTTATCCTGAAGGCTGCTCTCCATAGCTACTACTAGGATAGCTTTCATATAAGGCTGTCTTTAACCATTCACCATAAGGGGTTGTTTGGACTGATACAAGGTGCCCACTAGAATTAGTGGACAGCATATATCAGGCCACCTTCTCAAATTGGTGTGCAGCGTGTGGGATTCCAGCTTGCTATTGTTTTACCAGATAATCTCAATTGAATTGATCAACTGAAAACCACTAAAGGTACCTGAGGTACATATTATATCAAGTTTAGCTACAGTAAGTTCTACTGAACTTAGAGTTGTGTGTTAAGGGATAGCACACCCTTTCTACAACTCAAGAGAGTTTTGTAGGCCACACTAGTGTAGGTAGTGCAATACACCACACCACATTAGTAATGTCCAACCAGCCAGGAACCAGTGGGTCCCTAAGAGGAACCAGTGAGCTCCTTCCCTATAAATATGAGGATCTCTCCTTTGCACAGCTTAGGTCCTTATGTACCATTAGGAAGCTAAAGACAGGCAAAAGTCCATCCACCCAGCAACTCATAAAGATACTGAAACTGGATGATATCACAGGTCATAGTGGGCCTGATGATGGAGACAGTGTGGGTGGGGTAGCACCTGAGGGTGGGTCCAGGGGTGGAAACTCCCTTGACCCTAACTCTAATGCTGACCAGACTGGTGACAATGACCAGACTGTGGTGAACACAGACCACCAGGATGAGGATGAGGAGGATGACAATAATGCCACTTCCTTTATTCCTCCTGGTAGGCCTGACAGCAGGGCTAGAAGGGATTGATCTCTGTCAAGGGGATCTATCCAGTCTAACTCCTCTATTGTAACCTCTGTTTCTTCTCACAGAGGAAGGGAAACCTTCCAGGAGAGGAGAGAGAGACCACTGAAGTATGAGCAAGACAAGTTCAACCTCAGAAAGCAGCAGATGGCCTTAGATAGGGAAGCCCTGGAGCTCTACAGAGCTAGTAAAAAGGAGGGACTAGAGTCCCTTGGTGGCAGCAATTTCCTAGAGATAGGGAGAGGTCTTATGACCATAGAAACCTAAGTAAGATTGTCCCTCCCTACCAGAGTGGGGATGACATCCACAAATGGATAACTGCCTTGGAGAGGGCCTGTAAAGTACAGAAGGTCCCTCAAGGTCAGTGGGCAGCAATCTTATGGCTCTCCTTTGCAGACAAAGGTAGAGACAAGCTCCTCACTGTAAGAGAAGAGGATGCTGATGACTACAAAGCCTTGAAAAGTGCTCTAATAGATGGGTTTGGCCTAACAACTGATCAATACAGGTTAAAGTTCAGAGACACCCAAAATGCACAAAATCAGGACTGGGTTGACTTTGTTGACTGTGCTGCTAAGGCTCTGGAAGGTTGGTTATTGGGCAGTAAAGTGTGTGACTTCAAAGGATTGTATAATCTGATAATGAGGGAGCAGATTCTTAATAACTGTCAAAATCAGCTGTTGCACCAGTACCTGGTAGACTTTGATCTGACCTCTCCCCAGGAATTGGGAAAGAAGGCAGACAAATGGGTCAGAACCAGGGTGAGGCAGAAGGTACCAAGGTGGTGACCCTAAGAAGCAAGATTCCCATAACTCTGATAAGGGTGGGGACAAGGGTAAAGACCAGACGTCATCACAAGGGCCCCAAGAATCTTCTTCGGGTGGGGATTCACAGGCTAACAAAGAGAAAGGCCAAAAGAAGCCCTGGTGCAAAATCTGTAAGCAGAAAACTCACTGGACCAGTACCTGCACCAAGGCTAAAGAAAATACTCCAGCCCCCACCAATGCCCCTAAGGTACCTGCTCCCTCTAGTGCAGTTACAATTGGTGTTGGGAATAAATAAACAGAATAAGGGTGTAGTAGGGTTGACCCTGGGTTCTGAGATGGACTCTGGCCTAGTCAGAGTACCAACTCAGGCTGTGCTTGTCAGTGATGGGGGCATGGATATGTCCTCCTTTGTGAGCCCCAGTAACCTGGGCAAATACAGACAGCAGCCTTTAATTAATGGAGTAGAAGCTTGGGCATTCAGGAACACAGGAGCAAGTGACACAATGGTGACAAAAGATCTTGTGGATCCTGGGCAGATTATACTTGGTGAAATGTACCAAGTGACCAATGCTAGCAATGTCAGAACAGACCATTCTCTGGCAGTTGTTAACTTCTCCTGGGGAGGGGTAACTGGCCTTAAGAAGGTTGTGGTAAGTGCGGACCTACAAGTACAGTGCTTGCTTGGCAATGATCTGGAAACTTCAGCTTGGGCTGATGTGGAGCTCAGGACACATGCAGAAATGTTAGGGATCCCTGCACATGTCTTTGCTGTGAAGAGGTCACAGGCTAAAATGTCAAATGCTAGACAGACCCTGGAGTCTGGAATAATGGACCAGGTGCCTCACAAGAGGAGGAGCAGTAGGGTTAAGGCAGAACCTTCCCACCTGACTCAGAATGCTGATCAGTCTCCTCAGGGAGATGATCTTGATCATGAAGAAGGAACTGTCCCAGAGGAGCTTGAACCTGACCAGGTTGAGTTCTTGGGGACAGGGGGCCCTTCCAGGTCTGATCTGAGCCAGGACCAGAAAACCTGCCCCTCTCTTGAAACCCTCAGACAGCAAGCTGCTGATGAGGCTGTTGGGAACGCTAGTGGCACCCATAAAGTTTATTGGGATGATGGACTCCTTTACTCAGAGAGTAGAGACCCCAAGCCTGGTGCATCCAGGAGGTTGGTTATACCTCTGAGGTTTAGGGGTTTCCTATTGACACTAGCCCATGATATTCCCCTAGCAGGACACCTAGGCCAGAACAAGACTTGGGACAGAATTGATCCTCACTCTCACTGGCCCCACATGTCTGAAGACACAAAGGGGTTTTGTTGCTCCTGTGTAACCTGCCAAGCCAGTGGCAAAGCAGGTGGCACTACAAAGGCCCCCCTGATACCACTACCTGTGGTGGGGGTTCCCTTTGAGAGGGTTGGGATTGACATTGTTGGTCCCATGGATCCTCAAACAGCATCTGGGCACAGGTTTATACTGGTGGTAGTGGATCATGCCACCAGCTATCCAGAAGCAATTCCCCTAAGGACCACTACAGCACCTGTAGTGGCAAGAGCTCTCTTGAGTATGTTCTCAAGAGTAGGTTTTCCTAAGGAGGTAGTATCTGACAGAGATGCAAACTTTATGTCAAGTTACTTAACTGCTATGTGGAAGGAGTGTGGAGTGAATTACAAATTCACCACACCCTATCACCCACAATGCAATGGTTTAGTTGAAAAATTCAACAAAACCTTAAAGGGCATGATCAAAGGACTCCCAGAGAAGCGTAGACGAAAATGGGACCTACTCTTGCCCTGCCTTTTATTTGCATACAGGGAGGTGCCTCAGAAGGGGGTTGGCTACAGCCCATTTGAACTTCTGTTTGGTCACCCTGTCAGGGGTCCATTGTGTTTGGTGAAGGAAGGATGGGAGTTACCTCTCAAGCCCCCAAAGCAAGACATAGTGGACTATGTACTTGGTCTCCGCTCCAGGATGGCTGAGTACATGAAAAAGGCAAACACAAACCTTGAGGCTAGCCAGGAAATGCAAAAAGCCTGGCATGACCAAAAGGCTGTACTGACTGTTTACCAGCCAGGACAGAAAGTGTGGGTGTTGGAGCCTGTGGCCCCAGCAGCGCTCCAGGACAAGTGGAGTGGGCCCCACACTATTGTTGAACAGAAGGGAGAGGTTACTTACTTAGTAGACCTAGGAACTCCCAAGAGTCCCCATAGGGTTCTCTATGTCAACAGGCTGAAGCCATATGTGAACAGGGCTGACCTGGGCTTGCTCATGGCAACTGATGAGGGACAGGAGGAAGAGAGTGACCCACTCCCTGACCTCCTCTCACAGAACCCTGATGATGGGTCAGTTGGTGGTGTAGCCTTGGCAGGCAGCTTCACTGCCCAGCAGCAAACTGATTGCAGGCAGGTTCTCAATCAGTTCAGACTAGGCCTGGGCAAAAATTTCGTTCCGTTCGCGGAAATTGCGATAATTTGACATTTTTGCGTTCCGCGGAGAGCGCGAAAATGTCAAAAATTCCGGTTTCCGCAGCTTGGCGATAATTTGTTTCTTGCTCGCGCTGTAAAATGATACATTCTCGCGCGCGCGCGATCGCCTTACCTGAATCCCTGCGTTCGCTGACAAGTTTTCTTGATCCGGTCGCGTTCTCCATGAGATGTTGTATTGTTTTTAGCCATTTGCGCTGTCTCGCGACAGTTCGCGCCCGCAGTGACGTCATGCGTCGCGCGATCACGTCTTTCTTCTCGCGATCATGCACCGCGAGAACAACTCAAAACAAGATGGCCGCGCCCGCAAGCAACCACATGGGTAAGTTGGCGACCCGCAACCATGCAGAAAATCTCGCGAACGTGCCGGAAAAAAACTTCCGCATCTTCGCGATATTTCTGCTTGTTTGCGATAATTTTAAACATTCTCGCGATAATTTGCGAAGGTTAATTCCGCAAATTCCGCCCACCCCTAGTTCAGACACATGTTCTCCCTGACTCCAAGTCAGACTACCTGGTGCACTCATGAAGTGGACACTGGGGACAGTCTGCCTATAGAAAATAAGATTTATAGGCAACCTGACCATGTCAGGGACTGTATCAGGATAGAAGTCCAGAAAATGTTGGATGTGGGTGTGATTGAACCCTCAGATAGCCCTTGGGCTAGTCCAATGGTCCTTGTGCCAAAACCTCACACCAGTGGTGGAAAAAGAGAGATGAGGTTTTGTGTGGACTACAGGGGTCTCAATGCAGTCACTAGGACTGATGCCCATCCAATACCAAGGGCAGATGAGCTTATAGATACTTTGGCCTCAGTCAAGTACCTTAGCACATTTGGCTTGACAGCTGGCTACTGGCAGATCAGGCTAGCTGATGATGCAAAGCCAAAAACAGCATTTTCTACCCCTAGTTGGCACTATCAATTTGTGGTAATGCCCCTTGGTTTGAAGAATGCACCTGCCACTTTCCAAAGGTTGGTGAATACAGTTCTCACAGGTCTGGAAGCCTTTAGTGCAGCATATCTAGATGATATTGTTGTCTTTAGCTCCACCTGGGAGGATCACCTGGTCCACCTAAGGAATGTTTTGGAGGCCCTTCAAAAAGCAGGCCTAACTATCAAGGCTACTAAGTGCCAGATAGGGCAGAGTCAGGTTGTGTACCTGGGTCACCTTGTAGGTGGAGGCCAGGTTCAACCATTGCAGAGCAAGATCCAGACCATAATGGAATGGACTGCTCCCACTACCCAGACTCAGGTGAGAGCCTTCTTAGGCCTGACTGGGTACTATAGGAGATTTGTCAAAGGGTATGGATCAATAGTGACACACTTGAATGACTTAACTTCTAAGAAAATGCCCAAAAAGGTTCAGTGGACAGCTAGCTGTCAAAAGGCATTTGATGACCTGAAGCAGGCCATGTGTACTGCTCCCATTCTGCAGAGTCCTGACTACTCCAAAAAGTTCATTGTTCAAACTGATGCATCTGAATTGAGGGTTGGGGCTGTACTGTCACAATTGAATGAAGAAGATCAGGATCAGCCAGTAGCTTTCATAAGCAGAAGGCTGACCCTTAGAGAAAAACGTTGGTCAGCCATTGAGAGGGAGGCCTTTGCTGTGGCTTGGGCTCTGAAGAAGTTGAGGCCATACTTGTTTGGTACTCACTTCCTTGTACCGACAGACCATAAGTCCCTCTTATGGCTAAAACAAATGAAGGGTGAAAACCCCAAACTGCTTAGGTGGTCCATTTACCTACAGTGGAACATAGACCTGGGAGTAACCATGCCAATGCAGATGGACTCTCTAGGTACTTCCACTTAGAACATGAAGACTCAACTGGTCAAGGTTAGTTTAATGTCCCTGCATTTGGGGAGGGGGGGGTTGTGTAGGAGAGTAGGATCTGCTTCACATGGGTACTCCCACTTTTTGCTGGTGTTTCAATGTTTTTCGACCTTAGTCTGGCTGTGGCCCTGCTAATCAGGACCACAGCCTAGCTGCTTCCTCTCTAAAATGGTTTCCATGTACATTAGGTACATATCTAATTGGATTCTGGAGTGCCTTGTAAGCCCCTAGTATATGGTATACTATGTACCAAGGGCATAGGTACCTCAGAGGCCTACCAGGGGCTGCAGCATGTATTATGCCACCCCTGGGAAGCACTCCAAAATGACACCACAGGTCTGCTACTGCAGCCTGGGGAAGGGTGTGCTTGCACCCCTTACAGTGGTATAGGCTACCTATATCACTAACTTCTACAGACACATATAAACCTATAAGCCACTCCTATGGCAGGCCTTGACAATCTTGAGGGCAGAGTGCTTGGTTTTATGTGAGAGGGTGCCCAAGCATGAGCTGAGCCCCTCTGCAGCATTCAGAAATACTTCTTTATGGCTGTTCTGTGATACAGCCATACCATATACTCTTAAGTGCATTATAACCTCGCTGTAAATGCTAACTTTGGAATGGCTGCATCAAAACATGTTGTGTTTGGTGTCAAACATCTTGGAATACTACCCCCCACCAGTTCTGGCAGCGGGGGTAGCATTGCAACATTCTAGAGGGAGAGACATGTTCACACTGGCTAAACCCGGTAGGACTTTCCTGAGCCCTGGCATCACCAAATGGATGCCGCTGCCACAGACGCGGGTCTGGCCTCCTGCTACTGACTGAAACTCCGGCAGGGGAGGCCTGGACAATAGGTTTCCTGTCGAGGGGAGGTGTCCCCACCACCCCAGACAGGCTGATGTGTATTGGGGCTGGGCGAGAGCACTCTCTGGTGCTTGAGGTCCTGCACTGCGGGCACATTTGGTGTCCCTGTACATACTCCAGTTCAAACCGGTTGCAGGGGCTACCTGCCCCTGCTCTGGCGTGAAACTGGACAAAGGAAATGGGTGTAACCACCCCTCTTTACTGGCCCACCCATAGGTGGGGCCTTAGAGTTAATCCATCCCCTAAACTTAGTATAAGTATAGGAATCCAGTCCCTAGGACTTAAGATTACCCTGGACGAAACTCTGCAATGTGCATCCTGGACCTTCGACGTTCTATCCTGGCTAGAAGACTGAAGAAATCTCCCTTGGGGTCAAGGAGTGACTCCCCTGCTTGGCAGGCACCAAAGAAGCAACTGACTGGTCTGCAATTCTGAAGCTCCCACCGGACACTGAAGTCTCTGCATCACCAGAGGTAGATTTCCAGACTTCTCCAAGGCTACCCTGAGTCCACTGCAAAGCTGAGGCCCATGGCTATCGTGGGGACGTGGAACCATGACCCCTGGACACCGTGAACGTTTGCAGCAACACTATCTTCCTGGTCATCCTCGAAGTTGTGCTTTGGGCTCTGAGTAGCTCCAGCCTTGAGCACCTCCTGCACTGAAGATTGTTGGCCTCCACTCCACGAGTGACCCGTGGGCCAGCTTCAAGTGCAACGGCTTGAGACTCCTTCGCGATCACTAGCCCGTTGGCTAGCAGGTCCCCACGAAGGTGACTCCTTTTCTGATTGGGCTTACCTGGTTGCTGCAGATGTGCCCTGACTTACCCTCATTGGGTGAGTCCCTCAGACCTAGCTGGTCTGCACCGCAGTCCTTTCTCTGAATTCCAGTGATTTGCCGTTGCCAAGGCTTGTTGGGTCCATTCTGGTCGCCGATACCGCAGCACTCGACAGACTTTGTGGCACAGCTCGAATCCGGCTCGTGGACTTTGTCGACACCTCCTGGACCTCATGGCTGAAGAGTCAAGACACCCATCAACTCACCTGAAGCACCAGACATCTGTGGGCATTGGCCCATCCTGCTCTTGGTCACTGGCTAGTGACCCAGACTCTGTCTCCTCTGCTTTCAGGTTCCTTACATCCTTCGGACACTTCTTCTCTTCCCGGCAGCAGCAGTTCTTTGCAGGCTTCCATCGACGATTCGACCCGACACCAAAAGACACCTATGCACCCGGCTTCCCTGGGTGAGGTAACTAGAGTACTCCGGTGCCCTCGTGGGTGCTAGCCCTAGAACTTCTTAAGTCCAAAAGTGTTTGGTCCAGACTCGATTAGAAGTGTCATTAATCTTTAAATTTCCAACCGCGACATTGCCCTTGGAAGATAATAGGAACCCGTGGTTGTGTTTTCACACTGCATAAAGCTCCCGTGGGTCCCCTGTGTCACTACCTTGGGTGGTTCCTTGGGGTCCCAGCGATTCTAGAGGCAATAGGCCTATTGCCTATTCCAGTCGTGGTTCTTATACCACTTTTTTGGTATATGGTTTGGTACGCCCCTAGGGCCCAAACATGTATTTGTGCTTTTACTGATGCTTGATCACTTGTAACTTAAGTACTTCGAACTCCAGTCTCATGAGGAGACTAGAGGGGTGTGTGTTAACCTAAATACATATATTTTAAATATATACCTGGTGTGGTTGTCCTTTCATTTGATCATTGGTAAAACAAGCTGTTTTACAGTCCTTCAAGACTTAGCCTGAAGGCTGCTCTCCATAGCTACCACTAGGATAGCTTTCATATAAGGTTGTCTTTAACCATTCACCATAAGGGGTTGTTTGTACTGATACAAGGTGCCCACTAGAATTAGTGGACAGCATATATCAGGCCACCTTCTCACAGTGAGATACAGGCTCACTATTTTTTTTCTGACCCTTTATGATGTTGTATTTTTCTGGCGCATCAGGAGAATAACATACAGAACAGAGAGGGATTGTGCTGTTGTTTGGAAGCCCAGCTTGCATATGTCCGTTCTGTCACTGTTAACAAAAAGCAATGTGTTTTTAAGGGTTATCCACATACTTTTTTTTGGTTCATTAATTTGCCGTGACCAGTTGGATTTTTCCTCTTACTGCAAGCTTTTCCATACATGCTCTTTTTCATGAAGAAGTCTCCCTATTTATAATTGATTATTCGGCATATTATATGGGAAGAATAAAAATATTAAGCACTACCTCTTGGTCTCCGGCACTCAGTTTAATCAAAAACTCCACAGTTTTTTCAATATTTACTGCAATGGAAACTTCCTTGGCCTCTCAGTCAAAAACTGGCACATATTCAACTATTGTATCAGCAGCAACTATTTCGTCAAATTCTGGTAAGGCTAAAACAAAGCGTCTTAAAAAAGATCCTCCTTCTCCAGGGCAGTCACCACCTCCTGTCTCGTTGGATCTACTACTTTATGAAACTTGTGGCTTAAAGCCCTTCATGGAGGAAACAAATACTAAATTACAATTTCTTACGGAAAGGTGGTCTCAAAATGGACGAGCAGCTTCACGCAGTGGAACTGAACGTTTCCTCATAAACCAAAGTATACACCCTTCAATCACAAGTGTCTCTCTTGCAAAAGCAAGTTGAGGATTTAGAAAATAGAAACATAAGAAACAAACTGCGTATTTATGGTCTACCGGAGGCACAGAGGGTACAGAGCCTCTCACTTTCTTCAAAAACATTCTTCCTAAAGTGCTGAGCTTACCGGAAGGTACCAATCTGAACATTCAGCAAGCAAATAGGTTAGGTCATCAACATGTTAATACTCCTGGTTCAAATCACCCAAGAGATGTCATCTTATGTTTCTTGAAGTATACAGATCTTCTTAAGGTTCTCTCGGCTACGAAAACAACAACCCACATCTCTTGGATAGATCATGCCGTATTCTATTCCTAAGATTATGTCAAGAACACGGCGGACACACGTAGAGAATTATTAAGCTTGCGCCTGGACCTTCGTGCTCTTGGTGCAAGATATGGCCTTTTTCATCCTTGTCTTTTTAAGGTCACCTATAGAAATAAGATGACTACCTATGAAGATCCAGGTAACTTATAAGCTTTACCAACTCTTGCAAATCAGAGACTATGGACACTTCTGGCGCTTCAACCTCTCAGTCTGGTTAAAAATTCCTAATAATGCATTGTTGTTCAAATTTCTCCTTATTTTCTCCGCCTGTTTCTCTGTCTTTGCTGCGCATATACTTCTTTTTCTGAACAATTTCCCTCTTTGATGTTCATATTATATTTGGCTGTTAAATTATTAGTCACTAACTTGCTTTTATCTTTTTCTCCCTTAGGTACCCCATTTTGTGTACTTGTCATCGTTGTCTCGCATCTTGTCAAATCCAATCATTCTTATGTCCCCGCCGAGTGATCTAGAAGTACCAGTCTTCCATGTGGTTTCACCCCCATCTTTTTTGGAATTATATAGGTATGTGTTTTCTCCCTTGTGTTTTTCTTTATCTCTTACCTTTTGTTTCTTACTTTTTGATGTCTCCCTATTTTCTTTTTTCATTCTCTTCCTTTCTTAACTGTCCCTCCTCCATCTTTCTTGCTTTGACATTCTTTTCTCTTTCATACACGAGGTTCAGTGTTGTATTTTTCCATTTAAGCATCATGTTGTGGTTTAAAATTTTTCAAGTTTATATTCTGTCTGGTTTATCTCAATTTGTTTTTTTATCTCTTGGAATGTACGAGGTTTGAATTCACTGATCAAAAGACAACATGTTTTAACGCATTTAGCTAAATTGAAAGCAGAAATAGCATTGATTCAAGAGTCACATCTGACACAGTCTGAGTCATTGAAATTGAAGAGAGATTGGGTAGGTGCAGTCTTCTTCTCTCCTGGGGATGGTAAACGGAATGGTGTTATCACGTTATGTCATAAATCTTTTTGTGTTAAATTTGTGTCTCAAGACTACAGGAGATTCCCTTTTTTGGTCCCACCCTGCAAAGAAGTTGTTGCAATGTTCCCATGAGAATCTTATTCTGGCGGGTGACTGCAATCAAATCATAGACCCCCTCATTGACCGCAATTCCTTGGCTTCTTTCATATCAACTAAGGCTTATAAGTAATATTTGCAATCTTTCCAACATAGAAAATAATAGATGCCTGGAGATTATGTAATCCAACATTGACAGAATATACATATTTTCCCGGACACATCAGACGCAGTCGCGTATTGATTACATTTTTATTTCTCACAACATTTCTCAATCCATACAATCTGCAGAAATTAGCTCTATATTAATTTCTGATCATGCCCCTGTTTTTATTTAATTAGATATACTTACCAAACCAAAGGTCTCCAGACGATGGCGTTTCACCAACTCGCTGTTACTTGATCCAGTTTTTACTTCCTCTTTATCTCTTTTTTGAGGAATATTTTCTGTTGAATGATTCTGAAAATCTCCCTTTTCACACAGTGTGGGATGCCTTTAAATCAACAGCATGTGATTTTATTATAAATTACGTTTCCAAGAAAAGACATATTGATCGTAAAAATGCCACTGACCTGTTTGCAAAGGTAAAGAGACTGGAACATTCTTACCACATTACCACGTCAAAAGACTGTTTGTCGGAACTCATAGCTACCAAACTTAAGTTTAATAAGGAATACAACAAAAACGCTTCTTTATATTTGTTGAAATCCAGTAGAAAATGTTACGGTGGTCAGAAAAAGTTTGGCAAGATAGTGGCAAGCTACCTTAAGGTCAAAAAACACAAATTCAACATTGAGTCGTTAATTGATGATCAACAACTACCCATATATCAAAAAATTCTGAGATTTTACAGGAATTTCATCGTTTTTATGAAATCTTGTACACACCGGAGTCCTCTCCCACAGATAATTTCATTTCGGATTATCTTCCTTCCATCGAAAAATCCTTTGATGCTCATCTGAACTTTGGCTCATTGGAACTCGACATTTCACCGAAGGAATTGCATGCTGCATTACTTACGCTCAAAAACGATAAGGCCCCATGACCTGATGGTTTTACCATACAATCTTTCATTCATTTTTCTCATTTACTCCTCCCCAAGTTAAGTAAGTGTTAGCCTCCTTTTCTCAGGCAGGTGTTTCTTCTGGTTCCTTTTTGGAAGCCCTGATCTGTCTCATACCAAAGGAGGATAAGGACCCCCGTTTCTGTAGAAATTACAGACCAGTTTCTTTAGTGAATATTGACTATAAAATGTTTTCAAAGTCTTTGGCCCTGCAATTAGAGTCTCTCCTTCCTGAGCTCTTGGGTAGGGAGCAGTCTGGTTTTGTTAAGGGACGCTTCCTGGCTGACAACACACGCTTATTTTTTTACATACTCTCTAAATCTTCTCATTCTTCTGAATCCATGGCTGATATCGCATTAGACGCAGAAAAGGCGTTTGATAGGGTGTATTGGCCTTTTATTTTCTTATCACTTAAATGGTTTGGCTTTAGCCCAGAAATTGTTAATTTAATTTCTCTCCTATACTCTAATCCAAGGCCAGCAGTTTTTGCTAATGGCCTTACTTCCCCATATTTCCACTTGAGAAGAGGTGTTAGACAGGGTGGTCCCCTTTCTCCTTTTGTTTTTAATTTAGCTTTAGAACCTTTTTTATCTAAAATTCGTCAGAACCCAAATATATATGGGGTTGTTTCTGATAAATCGCATATTAAATTGGCTGCTTATGCAGATGATATTTTGTTATTTCTCTCGAAGCCACACTCCTCCCTTCCTACATTTCTACAAGAGGTGACTGTGCATACTCTTCTGTTTCAGGGTATAGGTTAAACGGTGACAAATGTGAAATATTACCGTTAACTAAATTTACTTTTAAGGAAGATTTCAAAATAACCAATTTTAATTGGAACCCCAAGCATATAAAACATCTGGGTATGTTTTTCTCTGCCTCTATTAAATCCATGATTTCCATTATTTTGGATAAATGCTCCTTGAAACTATCTGCCTTAGTAGACAAATAGCACCCTCTCTACCCGTCTTGGTGGGGGAGATGAGACACTATAAAGATGACGTTATCCCCGATAGTTCTTTATATTATTTCTAACATAACAGTTGCCATTCCTCAAACCTTTTTAAAAAAAATATTAACTCCCTGTTGACCTTCTTCCTTTGGAATAATAAGAGAGCCTGTATGTCCTTATCCTGACTTCCCTAATTACCACAAAGCTTTTTTATTGGATCAATCCTCTAGGTGGTAACTGGGTCCCTTACCAGATTCTCCACTTTGGGTCATGCTTGAATATTCGTTCCTTAATCCTTTCTCCTTTCAAGAGTATCTGGCATTTACTCGGAAGCCCCAAAAGCTACCCCCTCTCATTGTTAAGCATACAAATATATTAATAAATACATTCTCATTAGATAAGCCCATAGAAAAGGTAACATTCCTAAATTCCACCCTTTGGCACAACAATTTCCTAACGATCAAGGGTAAACCCATTTACTGGAAAGCATGTAGGCAAAAGGGTCTAATATGGGTTAATCAGCTAGTTCAGAATGGCAGGTAATGTCTTTTCCTCAGGCCAGATCCTTATTTAATCTTCCTCTCTCATTTTGAAACAATTACCAAATGTTGCAAAATGCTTTGAGCCTTGCTATTGATCAAAGCATCCACCATATATGCTTTCCTATGAAAATCAAAGGCTACCAGGGATAAAACCAAAGTGGAATTGGACTGGGAGCGGGATTAGGATGCAGATTGGTCCATTCACTTATGGAACAAAATTTGGCTCAAGATAAGGAAATCCTCTAGAGCAGATAACACCGCGCAGACACTTTTCTTTATATACAATAGATTGTTTATTTCCCCCACATTTCTTCATAAGATGAATGTTGATGTGTCTGATACATGTTGGTCCTGCTCTTTACCACATGCGGATTTAAAACATCTACTTTTCACCTGTCATTATGTTCATGAATTCTGGAAACGTGTTTGGGATCACATTACCCTTATCTTTGGTTCTACAATACCCTTTTCCTTTACCAATATCTTTTTAGGCTCTTTATCTGAAGATTGGTTTAATTGTTCTTCGAATGTGTGAATTTTGGATCTGCTTTTAGGAGTAGCTTTCCAATAAATTACGAAACATTGGAAAGACTTCTCTAATCTTTCCTTTCAAGCTTGGTGGTATGCAGTTTGTCATAACCACAGACTAGATCCTGCTTATGTATTCCCTGTGTCCCTCGCTGTAAAGCGCTTACAGTTGTAGTCCTCAATTACAAACTTTATTGATCCTCAAGCTAGAATTCAACATGCACGTAATACTTCAGAACAAGAAGTCTTGAAGCCTCCTTGACATTCCAAATTCTGTTTTCATGATGGTTTTTGTATGTTTAATATAAGTATACTGTTGATAATTTCGATAGGTGACCAGACTTTGTTCATAGCAATGTACATCTCTTTATCCACCCTTCCCCTTCTTTGTTAACATGTTAAGCATGACTCCATGTATGATTGTATTCTTTCATATCATATTATGTATCTGTATATTATCATTTTTTATTCTTCAATAAAACTCTTTTTGAAACTAAAAAAAAAGAAACACATTATGCAAATGTACACATCCTTAGTTTAGATTCTGCTGTGCACACTAACCATAGATTTTCCTGGAGGTGGACATTGTTCTGTTTTCTTCATTAATGTGTTGGGATCAGAGAATAATATTATTTATCTTCTTTCAGTGCTGGATACTGGTTTGCAACAAGTAATGAAAACAGGCCAAGTGTTCAAAGGTCCGTCTGTTATCTCGATCTGCCACTTCAAAATATAGTGCACAGTTAGGCCAGTGACCTCTGTGTACTCAGGTTTTCATGACTAGATTTAAACAGCAATTGTACACCTTTCAGTTACAATGCATCACTTGACATACTAGTGAGAAATGACATGAATATTAGTTCATACATAAAACAATTATTTGTTTTAAAGTTAACACATTCTGATGTTTTGTTTGTATTTTTTAAGCAATTACCTTGATGCAATAATGTTATATTTAAAGTAATTATCATTGAGATGTTTTACCTAAATACATTAATATTTCAAAGAACAACCCATCAAATCAACAGAGATAGGGCTACACATAACTGGCAATTCTGTGCGCTGGAACTACATGCTTTTAGCTTTTTAGGTACAGCTTACTAGGGGTCAACATATGTCATTGTCATGCTTCAGCTGAAGCCATTGGTTGTGGTGCCAAAAGCTCCAAATGGGTAAATCTTGGATTTCTTAACCACAAAGGGCACATCACAAATTGACAAATGTGATGCCTCCCTCCAGACTAAGGCATTACCTTCCGACTTAATTAGTGTTTTGGAAGTCAAAATCCTCCGGATGTGCAAGGCTGAAAGCTTTACTTTGTGGTCCCTCTGAATCAGTTTTTAAGCATTGCAAAAAGCTCTGAATGGGAAAAACCTGATTTTCCTGCCCAACTAGGTTGCGATCTTCCTGAGCAAGCATCAGCAACTTATCACGGTTGTCCTAAAGTGGAAAAAATGAATGAGACACACTTTTCTCTAGCTGCTTGGAAAGTACTTCAGTGCTTTCCAGTCAGTCTTCTAGCCCCCAGCTCTCCTCAGTGTAAGCTTATAAGTACTGGATCACTCTCCAACTAGGGCTCGTGCAAGGTCTAGCTTGGCCCTCTTAGAATCAGGAGCCCTTCTGCTTTTTATGTCTGGGATCAGGCAAAAAAGTGGTCAGGCACCTGACCTTTAGAGAGCAGTTTCAGTCCCTAGGGACCAGCAGAAATCTTTCTTGGAGCAGGAGGTAACAATCTTTGAGTCCGTTTCTTCCATTGGAGTCAGGAGTCCTTGAGTCCTTTTCTTTCATCTTGACCTTCCTCTTCATGTGTAGTTTTCCGTGGTCCAGGACATTTTTGTGGAGGCCATAGTTCAGGTGCCTGATTTAGTCTGCTCACTAGCCATTGATTTAGAAATTTCTGCTACCCAATCTTAACTATTTGCTTACAGTCTTCTCCACTTCCTTTTACAGCCCATCCTCTTTGGATTACTATAAAATTACCTATGAGCGCCTGTTTCAATATGACAGGACCCCGTCTGCCAGCAGTTAGGCCTGTCTTTAGCTCTTCGGTCACTCACATATTTAGATGTCTTTTCCACCCTCCTAAGATGGTCCAAGCTGTTTCTCTTCCTCACTGTGACTTGCGTCTGGCTGTTTAGATAATCCTGTGAATGAAGACACGTATCTCCTCCAGGCATCCCCAAGTTAAAAGAGGCAGCACTAAGATGGACCTCTGATTTGCTAACTGTTCCTGTCAACTCACAGACAGTTAATTTCAAATAGGTAATGAGCAGTTAACAGCGCTGTGTACTTCCTGGGCTCTGAGGCAGACCATTTTATTCTGAGCCATGGTTGTTACCTCTTTTAACCATGAAAATTCATTCCAGCTCTGAGGTGTGATGAGTGGCAGAACTGGTTTTATGTCAGTTGTGACTCATGCAGCCTTAAGTATATTTTTTGTAAATTACTTTCCACTCAAAAATCTGATTTCACTTTTAAATCTGATTTTGAAAATTAAGCGAGCTTTGAACGACTTTACAAGCGGATATATGGTAGCAATAAATTCCTCAAGTACATTACCGTGGGAGTCGCAGTGAAGCTGAAGAGACATACAGGTGGTCAAACAAGAACAGTTTTGACATGTGTAATAGTAGAACATACAATACAGTAAAGGTGAATCACTGAGGAGAAGCAAGAGAGACATATAAGTGGTCAAACAGGCACAGTTATCACATGTGCAATAGCAGAAAGTACAATACAGTACAGTTGTACCACCGAGGATATAGCATTCTATAAGCATAGCCTTATAGGAGATTGAGCCAATTTTCACGGTGGGTCGTATGTGAAGGAAAAGGCGTCTAGGGACTTCCATAGTTTCCTGTGTGATTTACGCCAGGGAGAGGCTTGAAGTGCGATGTTGTCAGCCCCTCTAAGAAAAGATATCCATTCTTGCCACATCCTAAAGGAGACTTCTTTGGAGTTTTTCCACTTATTCAGTACAATTTTACAGTCTAAAGTGAGCATAAGATCTAACAAATAACGATCATTCTCCTCTGAGATCTTTAGGTCCAGAAAGCCTAGTGAGATATAGGAAAATTCCCTTGGAGGGACTATGTTAAAAGTTTTGATTATACATTTGTAGACCTTAACCCAGTATGTTTTTAGGATAGGGCAATAGAAGAGCATGTGGGCAAGATTACCAACATGAGAATTACAATTCTAACAAGTAGAACTCTTGCGGAGGTTAAGTTTAAAGATCCTCTCGGGGGTCCAATATGTCCTGTTTATTATCATAAACTTGGTTTGCGATAATATTGGAGAGATTTTATTCGAGAAGGGGGTTCAGATTCCCATTTTAATTCACACTTCATGTGAGATTTGCGAGGCTAAGGGGATAGGAGTTTGTATATTTTAGAGACAGTGTGTCCTGACTTTAGTAGTTGTAGTATCTTTGAAAGTATCGAGGGGTCGTATGGTTTTATAGAGTGCAGCGTGAGGAGTGATTTTAATTTTAGGAATTTATAAAAATCTATCAGATTTAGCTCGTGTCGACACTGAAGCTCGGAGAAAGGTATGGGAAGATCCCTGTAAAAAGGCCTTTGACTACATTTATGCCATTTTTAGACCACTGTTCCCAATGGAGTATCCCTCCATCAACTTTCAGAATCGGGTTGCGCCAGAGAGAGGTCAAGTTGGATTTGTTAATTTTTAGCGCAGAGGAGCAAATATTTTAATCACACCAAGGCTTGTCGTATGAAATTTTAGCTGAGCCTACCTTGTGAAATACCTTTTAGGCCTTCATTCATAGCTTATCCTCCATGACTTGTGGAGTAGCATACTATACTTTAGGGGTGACATACTTATATATAAAATAGGTTTTACCATATGGCAGAGGTCCTTTTCTTTGCCATATGTTACTACAGAGCCATTAAACTGCAGCCCAAGTGGAATGCAGCAGTGTTCCTGGCAACCATATATTTATGTCATATATTTGGGTGGGAAAAATCCACACATGACATTTAATTCCTATGCCATTTGTGCAAAATATACAGCATCTACTATGGCTTTACAGGAAAATTAAATAGACTATTGGGGAGAAGCCAATTTTAAGCAACACAATTTTAAGCCCATAGCATATGTATTGTGACACTGGATAGCTGTGTCACAGAGTCCTAATATCAGCAAAAATAAGATCCATAAAAAGTAAAAAAATCTGGGATGACTATTCAGAAAAAGTCAATTGCTAGAGTACTTTATCCTTGTGCATGGAAGCCATTAGTTATTTTTCCTGCATGGGACCACCATGCCTCCATTCATGCTTTGATACATTAACCCAAAAGCCATGTCGTAGATAGGTTGCTGGGTCAGAGGTTTTTGACCATGGAGACAGGTAAAGCTGCACTGCTGGAAAGACAGCAGTTCCTCACTCTAGATGGGTGAAGTTTCAGTTTGACAGACTGAGAGCCATGCACTTTAAATTGAGATTCCCACTCTGTCAAACTCTAAATGTCCCCCTTAATTTTCAAACGTGACTCATATGTTTTCAAGCTTGAACTTGAACTTTGCAATTTTGACTCATAAAATATAAGGAACTATGATAGGTGCAATAGTTTCACCATACTTATTTAATGTATTCATGCTGTTTGTTAGAGACGTATAGTTTTAAAGGTTCATCAAACTATGGATAAAGTATTACAATTTGGAATAGCTGCATAAAAATGTGTTTATGATTTCAAAACAATCAACCATAATTTAAATCAAAGGTTATGTTAAAATATGTTTTTATTTTCATATATGTCCTTAACGTGTTGATTAGCCCTAAAAAAAAAAAGAGTTACACACGTCACAATTTCACAAACAGACTTCCAATGACAGCTGCTTTATAGTAGTCAGAGTTCCCACAATTTGGAATAATATAATATAATATAATATAATATAATATAATATAATATAATATAATGTAATGTAATGTAATATAATATAATATAATACAATATTATATAATATAGTATAATATGAAATGACAGCTGCTTTATAGTAGTCAGAGTTCCCACAATTTGGAAGAATATAATATAATATAATATAATATAATATAATATAATATAATATAATATAATATAATATAATATAATATAATATAATATAATGTAATGTAATGTAATGTAATATAATATAATATAATATAATACAATATAATATAATATAGTATAATATGAAATGATATAATATAATATAATATAATATAATATAATATACATTTCAACCAGTTCAAAAGTATGAATTGTTTATTAATCAAAATAGCACTTTTTCAACTAAGAGAAAAACAAGTTAAATGATGAATGATTTGTGTATATCACTACCTTCAGTCTTTACAGTAACAGACTTATCAGAAAGAACCACCATGGTTTAGTAGTCAACAATTTCTGTTTACGAAAACACCTTTTATATTTAGAAATGACCAGGTTTTTAATAATTAGTAAGTTCATACAATGGACTTAATTACCTAAATAACAACATGCAGAAAAAATGGGGTGTACACCATCGCTGCACATCATAGATGTGGCTGCTGCATTGCATGCTGCTTTATGAAGTCCATTAAAAATAAATTATATGGAGAAGTGGCATACCATTTTATTTGTTTCTTTTCAAGACCAAAACTAACATCATCTATTGTATACAACGTAAATTAGCATACGTAGGCAAGGCAACTCAACAAGAACACAGGACAATTGTTCAGCATTAAACACAGAGTGAGTGGAAAGCTGCATAGACATATGCCCCAATGAAAATGATCTCCTATTGACTTTTAAAAAGAGGACAGTATATAACCTAATATTCTCTAGCTTTCAATTTGAAATTTCTGTTTCCAGATGACCTTCACCAACTCAATAACACAAAGGGCCTTAGAAGCAAAGGTAGCATGGTACATGTCAAAAATTGCAATTGTTCCTTTCATTCCTCCCACAGACTTACTGCCTTTTTTGAAATTCCTTAGGTGGTGGACATCCAGTTGGTGGAGACTTCACCGGCTTCACCATCACATCTGCCAAGACGGCGAGGTAAGCCAACACAATGAGAACAGGTCAGCCTCCTAATCTAGATAGTCTGATCCACAAAAATGAATGTTGCAGTTACTTCTAGGGTTATTGGAAATGGTAATATACTTTCAGCAAAAGGTTATTACAATCTTTAAAATAATTGAAACCCTGTCACAGACTTATTGAAGAGACCAAATATGTAGTCAATGACAATATCAACATGTGTGAAAGACTATTTTCTGTAATGCAAAACATAGCTATTCCATTATGTTGTTGGTTCTAGAGGCATAAAAAAAGGTTTATCTATGGCCTTTTTAAAGTAGATCTCCTGATGTGTTTATTAGTGGTTGGATAAAGGTGACCATGCTGCAGTAAGAGCATTAGATGTGGGCCCCCTAAAACTGAGATTTATCGGAGGGGGTGGAGGGTGGCCAGCTCATTTGGGGGCAAAAATATAATAAAATGTCCAGACATGGTAAATACCTCACCCTGGTTAAGTGCATCTACCATGTGTGGTAATTACCCCAGGCGATTCCACCCAACTCTTAAAGAGGGCTTTATGGTAGCTAATCAGAGCAGTGTCAGGCTTACTCAAGGAGATGCTATGGGCTAAGTAGTCGGAACTCAGCAAAGCAACAATTAACACTAAATAAATCAGATTACAGTAACTTATTTTTGTATAAAAGAGCTCTAAATCATGCAAAATGAAATAATACACATACAGGTACAAATATGTACAAACATGAAAGTAGAAACCACAATTGGAACACTTTCAAACTGCAAAGAATAGGCTCTAAAGAAAGGTCAATGAAGTGAAATACCCTTCTATCGACAGACCGGAAAAAGATCAGAGTAGTCAATGCAGAATTGACATCAGAGGTCTGAGCCACCTTTAATGATTTGCACACCAGTAGACCATGCTCTCTAGAAACACAACATCTCTATTTATGCCTGTAGTAATTATGGCATCAAGGTAACAGATGGAATAATTGAATTAGTCTCAGCCGCTGGCAAACGCTGGGGCCATACTCCTGTCCATCGCTTTTTGCTCATCATTCCACTTCAGTTTGGACCCAGCCATATGCAAATTAGTTTTGACCTTACCCCAACAGGAGCAGTCCAGTCGGAACTGCCATGCCAGGGCCTCCTTGAACCAAAACACAAGCAACCCAAGACCAGTAAAGTCCTGAATGGGGCTCTTCTGTTGGCTGCTGCTTAATTCCAGTGGGAAATTGAGCACAGGATCCACATTTGGGCACACCCATCGCACTTAGGGTGCCAGCTGCAAAAACCACAAGGTAATAGATGGGATGCTTGAATTAATCTCAGCCACTGACAATCCCTCGGGCCACACTCTAGTCCATCATGTTTCACCCTTCATGCCACTTCAGTATTAAGTGAGCCATATGCAAATCATTCTTGACCCTGCTACAATAGGAACAGCCAGATCGAACTGCCAGGCCAGGTCCTCCCTGAAACACAACACAAGCATCTCAAGATTGGTTTCGCTCGAATTGGGCCTTTTCATTCAGGTAAAGCGAGGTTCCAGTATCACAGTGAGCATGAGACCCATGCCTGGGAATGCCTGGCCCATTTAGGGGATCAACTGTGTTAGATTTGGTCCTCTCTACAGAGTCACCCCAACCTTTTTGTCTTCACTCCTCCTAATTTTGCTGAATTCATTTTGGTTAGTGTTAGGGCTCTGTGGAGTTTATCACTACTAACCAGTGCTAAATTGCTTTTTTTCTGTCCCCTAAACATGGTAGAATCGGCTTATAATCAATGGGCAAATTTAATTTACTTGTAAGTCATTGGGAAAATGGTACCCCATGTGCCGAGGGCCTGTAAATTAAATGCTGCTTGTGGGCCTGAAGCACTGATTGTGCCACCCATGCAAGTAGCCTTGTAAAACATGTTTCAGGCCTGCCATTTCAGCTTGTGTGTGCAGTTTATAACTACCATTTCGGCCAGGCAAAATAAACCTTTTGCCATGCCCAAAACTTCCTTTTTAATACATATAAGTTACCCCTATGGGAGGCATTGAACAGTTCAGAAGGCAGTGTGCACTGTATTTAAAAAGTTGGACTAGTACTTTTAAGATTTACATGCCCTAATAGTGAAAAACTCTAAAATTAATTGTACAATACTACAAAGCCTACCTCTCCCATTAGACAACAATGGGTTTCCTTATTGCATTTGATAAGTGATTACTTTCAATGGGGAGCAGGTAGACAAGTCAAGTTTCATGTCAAAAGAATTGTGATTTAAAGCCCGCTTTAACGGTAAAGTCTGTTTTTTGTCACAATTTTGAAACTGCCCATTTTAGAAAGTTGGCATTTTATTTTCCTAACCAATTGGTGCTTTCAGCCTGTCCCTCGGTAACAGGAATAGGTGAAGCTGGCAGTTGGTCCTTCTATACTGCTTCCAGACATTGAGATAAAGGGCAGAAGGTGTTGACAAGGGGGCAGAGCAGTCACTTAGCACACTTGCACATCATATAGGCCCTGCCTGAACACACTTGCAAAGGATTTGTCACTAGCCTTTTGTGTTCTCAGACAAGCTGGGGCTAGGGCATCGAGGAAGAGGATGCCTGATACCTCAGGGAGGTGGAAACCTCCAGAACTGTCTCCTACTTCAAAGTGGGCACCAGGTATAAATAATGGACCCTCAGATCCAGTTTTTCAGTGCACATCCAGATCTGTGGAAGACTCAGAAGAAGGACTGCTGTGCTGCTTTGCTGTAAGATGGACTGCCACTCTGCTGCCCTGCTGCCCGACTGCCTGACTGCCCGAATGGGAAGAACTGGAACCACCTCTTGAACTCAGAACCACTAGAATGACTAAAAGTACTATCTGACTCACCTCCTGACCAGAAGCCTGAGGGACAAAACAGGCTTCTTCCATCTTGAACCTAGCCCCTGAACTCCCAAGTGGTACCACCCCAGGACTGGACCCTTGGAAGTGGGCATGATCGTGCTCTACCAGCTCATCTGTAGTGCCAGCAAAACTGATGCATTGTGACGCATTCCCTCCGAGAAACTCTGCATTGGAGCCCCTGAGTGGTGCATCACCTCAACAACGGAACTGCTGCGTTATGCTGAAGTTCTTCTCATTGGCTTCTTCTCATTGGCACTCGCAACCTCTCAGAAACCGCCACCGCATGACACCTCCTTGATGCAAGCCTTCACATTGCAAGCCCCTCATCGATGCCCTCCTCGACGATGATACAGGACTCTGTATCGCAAGCCCCACCGCTTCTTAGGAATCCACTGGTGTGCAACTCGCCTTCGACACAAGGTTTCATATCTCAATTCTCTCATTGAAGGCATCCACGATGACGATGCGGGACCTTGAAATACATTGGCAGCCTGTACGAATCACTGCTGCTCAATGCATCCTTGACACTAAACCCTGCATTTCTCCGCACCCAGGATTTAAGTATTCTGTTCAGTGGGCCTAACTGGGTCTCTGTAGCTACCCCGTGCTCCACTGCAGTCTGCCTGAACCTGTGACTTTGTCCCGGTCCGGTGCAACCAGATAACCACAGTTTGGCGCTTTGTGCTTTTGGATTCTGGTTTCACTTAAATCTTTAAAATTGAATATCTCAATCAATCAATCACATGTTTATTAAGTGCTACCACTCACCCTTGAGGATGTCAAGGTGCTGGGGAGGGGAGGTTTCACAGCTTCCAGTCCATCAAGGAGGGGGTCTGTTGAAGAGCCAGGTATTGAGGTTTCTTGTGAAGATGTTGTCTGTCTGAGGTGGAGAGGGAGGGCGTTCCAGGCTCTGGCTGCAAGGAAGGAGAAGGAGCGGCCGCCAGACCTGGTCTTTTTGGTGTGGGGGACCACTGCATAGGAGAGCTAGGCTGATCGTAGGGTCCTTTGGTGTGTGTGGAATTTGAGTCGGTTGTTCAGGTATGCTAGTCCAGTGTCGTGGAGGACCTTGTGAGCGTGGGTGAGCACCTTGAAGGTGACTTTAGCTTCGATGGGGAGCAAGTGGAGTGAGCGCAGGTACTGGGAGATGTGGCAGTGTCTTGGCAGGTTGAGGACCAGTCTTGCGGCGGCGTTCTGGATGTTCTGTAGCTTGTGTGTGAGGTTTTTGTTTATTCCGGCGCAGTGTGCGTTGCCATAGTCGAGTCTGCTGGTGACCAGGGAGTGAGTGACGATCTTTCTGTGTTTGAGGGGGATCCATTTGAAGGTCTTGTGTAGGAGGCAGATGGTGTGGAAGCAGGAGGACGAGGCGGCGTTGATCTGGTGGTCCATTTTGAGTTCATAGTCCAGGATGATTCCCAGGTTGCATGCATGGTCCGTGGGGGTGGGCGGACTTCCGAGGGCGGGGGCCACCAGGTGTTGTTCCAGGTGTCGGAGTGTTGGCCCATGATGAGTACTTCTGTTTTGTTGGTGTTTAGTTGAAGGCATCTGTTTTTCATCCATTTTGCGACAGCTTACATGCCTTCTCGAAAATTGTGTCTGGCGGCGTTGGTTCGTTGGATAGGGAAAGGATGAGTTGTGTGTCGTCTGCATATGACACAATGTTGAGTCAGTAGGTTCTGACGATGGGGGCGAGCAGAGCCATGTAGATGTTGAAGAGTGTAGGGCTGAGGGAGGACCCCTGGGGGACTGCACAGGTGGTTGGTGTAGGGTCAGACAGAAAAGGGTGGAGTCTGACCCACTGCATTCTGCCGGAGAAGGAGTGGATCCAGACGAGGACCTTGTCTTGAATCCCTGTGTCGTGGAATCTGCGTATTAGGGTGCGGTGAGAGACTGTGTCAAACGCAGCTGAGAGGTCAAGGAGGATGAGGGCTGCTGTTTCTCCTTTGTCCAGAAGGGTGCGGATGTCGCCTGTTGTGGAGAGAAGGGCGGTTTCCGTTCTGTGTTTTTTTCTGAACCCGGATTGGGAGGAGTCGAGGATGTTGTGCTCTTCGATGAATGTGGCGATTTAGCTGTTGATGGCTTTCTCGATGACTTAGGCTGCGAAGGGGAGCAGGGAGATGGGTCTGTAGTTTTTGAGGTCGGTGGGGTCCGCTGAGGGTTTCTTGAGGAGGGGGTTGATCTCGACGTGTTTCCAGTTGTTGGGGAACGATGCAGTTGCCAGGGAACGGTTGATGGTGTGGTGGAGCATGGGTGCGATGGTGTCGGTGGCTCTGTTGAAGATTTTGTGGGGCAGGGGTCTGTGGGGCCCCAGGGTGGATTGAGTTCATCGTCTTCAGTGTGTCTTCGGTGGTGAGGGCTGTCCAGTTGTCGATCGTTGGCTCATGGTGTCGGGGTGGTTGGTGAGGGTTCAGTGTGTTGCTTGTCTTCATCGAAGTTGTCGTAGATGCTCTTGATTTTGTGGTGGAAAAAGGTGCTGAGTTTGTCGCAGAGGTCTTGTGAGGGTGGGATGTCGGGGGACTCGCTGGTAGGTTGGGCAAACTCCTTGATGATGTTGAAGAGTTCTTTGCTGTTGTGTGCGTGGGTGGAGATTCTGTCTTCGATCGCTTATTTCCTTGTTTTTCTGATGAGTTGGTGGTGGACTTTGGTGGCGGCTCTGAAGTTGTTGTGGGCGTCTGTGGATTTGGTGTACCTCCAGTCCTTTTCAAGGTGGCGGCAAGTGCATCTGGACCCTCGAAGTTCGGTGGTAAACCATCTATCTTTCTTGGCGTGGGTTTTGTTGTTTTTCTTGAGGGGGCTAAGGTGCTGGCGTTGTCGGTGATCCATCTGTGCAGGGTTCGAGCTGCGGTATTGGGGTCATCGTTTTCCGCGACGGTCGGGGTGGAGTTGCTGAGTGATGAGGATAGCTGGTCGTCAGTGATTCTGGTCCAATTTCTTCGTGGGAGCAGGTGCTGGTGTCTGTGGATGGTGGGTGTTCTGAAGGTGAAGTGGACACATCGATGGTCGGTCCATGGGAGTTCGGTGATGTGGCTGAAGGTGATGGAGTTTCCTGTTGTGAAGAGGGGGATGAGGGTGTGTCCTGCTGAGTGCGTGGATTCGGTCACGATCTGGCAGAGTCCAATGTTGTGGAGGTTGTCCAGGAGGGATGTGGTGCTGGGGTTCCGTTGGTTGTCGAGGTGGAAGTTGAGGTCTCCCAGCAGGGTGTAGTTGGTGGATGCAATGGCCTGCAGGAAGATGATGTCCGTGATGAATTTGGCAAAAGGTCCCCGGGGTCCAGGGGGTCGGTAGATGAGGGTTCCTCGGAGGGTGGTGGTGGGGCTGGCCAGTATCTTGAAGTGAGGTCTTTCATCAGGTATGTTGGATCGTCGGGGAGTGTGCTCAGGTGGAGGGTGGATTTGTGGACGATGGCGATTCCTCCTCCCGGGCGGTTGGGGCGGTCCTTCCTGGAGATCTTGTATCCTTTGGGGATGGAGATGGAGATCTCCAGTCCAGAGGAGGTGTTGGTCCATGATTCGGTGAGGGACGCTACATCTGGGGTGGTGCTGTCAAGGAGGTCCCAGATTTCGGTGGCGTGTTTGTGGAGGGATCGGACGTTGAGGAGGATGCATTGCAGGGTCTTCGGTTCAAGTATAGTCTTCCGGGTGGATTGCGCTGGGTCCGTGGTCTTGGCGCTGCTGCAGGTGTGCCGGCAGCGGTGACTGCTGAAGGGTCCGTGGGTGTTGGCCGTTGACGCTAGCTTGCAGTTGTTCTTGCTGCCTGGGTTGAGGGCGTGGAGTGTGTTGTACTCTGTACATGAAGTAGACGCTGATAGCCATGTAATTTCTTTAGTACCTTTATTCCAGTTGTACAGCAAGGTGGTTTACTGGTACATCAAACAGGTAGTACAGGTAACAGGTTAAGGTAAAGTAGGTTAGCCCAGTAGTCAGCCCTTGGTACTATGCCACAGCAGACCCCACCAGGAGCAGCCTGCCTGCTGCTCAGCCCATCTGTAACTTTCATATCTCACTAAGTCAGACACCCAACATTCCACGCATCATAGCATTACCAACATTCTACTCCAAACACACACAGTGGCTGATCAGCAGGTGGACTGGTAAACTGCAAGATATGAAAATACTATGCAGGGCATAACATATCCCCCTCCTTTTAAAATGAAAAAACAAAAGTGACTTTGTTATCAGATAAACAACAATGCAAAGAGAAGACTGTAGACAAGAAAGAAATAATTCACAACTCTGGTATGCATGAAAGTGAAAAGCTTAACGAAAGAATAAGAAGCAATAAACCTGTGAGAAAGGAAATAAAACCACACAGTGTACAAAATCCCAAACTATACAGCATTCTGATGCATACTGCTATCCCATCCTCGTCGCCAAAATATGCTATCCCGTCCTAGTCGCCAAAAATATGTTGTACTCTGTACATGAAGTAGACGCTGATAGCCATGTAAGTTCTTTAGTACCTTTATTCCAGTTGTACAGCAAGATGGTTTACTGGTACATCAAACAGGTAGTACAGGTAACAGGTTAAGGTAAAGTAGGTTAGCCCAGTAGTCAGCCCTTGGTACTATGCCACAGCAGACCCCACCAGGAGCAGCCTGCCTGCTGCTCAGCCCATCTGTAACTTTCATATCTCACTCCGTCAGACACCCAACATTCCACGCATCATAGCATTACCAACATTCCACTCCAAACACACACAGTGGCTGATCAGCAGGTGGACTGGTAAACTGCAAGATATGAAAATACTATGCAGAGCATAACAGAGTGCTGCCGGGTTGTAGCGTTGGCGGTGCGGAGATCCAGGGTTCCTGGTGCTGGTCGCGGTCGGGTCGCGGATGGGTGCAGACGGGCGACGATGCGCGGCTGCCATTAAGTAGGGTTCGGGGAGGGCTGGACAGCTGGGAGCGGAGAGGGGAGTATGATAGGTCACGCTGGTCGTGCTGGAGGAGGGCCCGCGGGGGCAGCAGCGGCAAGGATAAAAGGGCGGGAAAGGAGGAATAAGAGGGCAACAAAGGAGAAAAAGAGTGAAATAAGGCAGAGAGCAGGGAAATCACAGAAAGCAGAAAAGTGCAGAAATGATTTGAAAAAGGGTGAAAAACAAATGAAAAATGGACCGGACAGCTGAGCAAGACAAAGGAGAACAGAGGCTCACTGGACCACCAGGGATGAGGCGCATGTGATCCTGCGGGTGGAGGAGGGCCTCGAAAACCAGCACACATGAGAGTGCAAGTCCAGGCCTCACTTGATGGTAGTGCTGCAAGGGAGGGGGAGCAATTTCACTGACAATGAGTCCGGTTCCACTGATTGGATTTTTGTTGTTCTGGTCTTAAAGTATTTATTAAATGTTACTCTATTATACTAAAATAGTGTGGGATTTTTTTGTGTTGTGCTTTACTTTATTTCTGTTTGAAGTGCTGCATAAATACTTTGCACATTGCCTCTAAGTTAAGCCTGACTGCTTTTGTGCCAAGCTACTAGAGGGTTAAGCGCAGGTTAATATGTGGTTTTCTTGTGACTTCACCCTAACATGGAGTGTGGTCACTGCTTGAATAGGGTTTTACCACCCTCATCCAGTAAACCAATTTCTTACAAACTGCAACAACAACAAGGTCATGAATGGAATGCTTCAATTAATCTCAGCCACTGGTAATTGTTCTGGCCCACAATCCAGTCCATTGCTTTTCTCCCTCCATACCACCTCAGTTTGTACTTGACCCTGCTTGAACTGCAGCCCAAGTTCTTACTGATCCATTACACAAGCAACTCAAGTGCAGTTTTTCCCAGATCTGGTCTCTATAGTTGGGTTTATCTAGGTTCTAGTGGCACAGTTAGCATGGGACCCACATCTGGGCATAATCATCGCATTTAGGGTTTCAACTGCAACAACAACAAGGTGATGGATGGAATGCTTGACTAAAGCTAAGCCACTCACAATTCCTCAGGCGGCAATCCAGACTGTCGTTTTTCACCCACTAATCTGGGAATTCTGGAAAAAGTGTTTTCCAACCTCCAAAACTATGCCCTCAAATGAGGATGCCAACTATAAGCAGAAGCAGTACAACAGGGCTGACAAGTTAATTTAGTGTGTTGAAAGCATTACATTTCTATCCATAAATCTTTAACCATTGTGCTCCCCGTAAAGCCGTTCACTGGTAATAAGAATAACTAATGGTTTCTCATGTCTAGCTCTCTATGCCTTTGCATGTACAACCGCTGTAGGAGAGACTAGGAATTACTTTCCCAGGATCAAGAAAATACTGGGACTTAGTCTTTTTTCAACCTTTAGAAAACGTGGGACGGGGTACTGAAGTCACCCCAGGGAGGATGCACCATGGCAGGCAAGATGTTTAGGTTCATACCTTTTAGAATTTCTTGCCACAAGGAAAATGGCTGGAATTCGACCTTGTGGTAAAGATATATGACCTTGTGGAGCCCTGACTCGCTTCACCATTCAGCCTCACCCAGCTGGTGAGTTTTGAAATCCAAAACTTTACCTAAGTCCGAGGGTAAAACTTTGGATCAGGGTAAGGTGGGTAAGTTATCTTGGCTGCAAAACACTTTTGGAAGGAAAGGAAATCTGCCTTTTCCCCTAAGAGCTTTTAGCACAAGAACTGAAGTCTCGAAGACAGCATATTTGACTTGGAGAGACCTTTTGAATCTTAAGAACCCTGTCTTGCCACACTTAAGGATTCTGAGAACCAGAAAAATAACAAAATTCATATTTAGAGAAAGTTAATCTGTCGTTACTTTCTAGGTTTTGCTTATTGATTTTTGTCTTATTATAAATTGGGAAAAGGGAGCACGTACCTGTAATGAAGGGGAAGCAGGATAGAACTATCTTTCCCCTTCATTAAGAGTGGTGCTTCCTTTCCCATCCACCTCTTTCAATGGTTGTGTCCTGTTCTTCTTTCCCCCTCGTTTGTATTATTACTGCTTTCATGGGGATCTGGTTTGGGGGGGAGTTTGGGATGGTATTTTACTTTGTTGATATTCTCGCCTTGCATGGTGGTTGGTTTGGGGGTCTTTATTGTGCCATTTTTGTTAATGCAATGAGACAATTCAATAAAGAATTATAATACCGAAATACCTACATTGGTTTCGGAATGTTATTATGTTTTTGTCTTAACTTTATTTTGTTAGGTGCTCCTTGAATTTAGCACACATTTACCTTGTCAATAACCTGCTGCTTGAGCAGCACAGCCACAAGGGATTAGGAAGAGATTCATAATGAACAGTTTTGTGGCCCAACTAGGTTGAGTATAATACGTAGGCAGGGTATTTACCCCATATTAATAACCCAATTTCTGATTTAATGATCTATATAGGGCCCACTAAGGGCCTCATTATGAGTGCTATGGGCACTGAGGGTCCCTTTGCACCGTGGGGTGTGGGCTAATAGAAATTCCAAGTTGACCCTTTATAGATGTCTGAGAAATGAGGAATTACCAGGAGAAAGTTTAATTCTGTGTCCATTTCTCCCTGTAATATTCCATTTAGTCCCTCATTTCTCCTTCTTTTTTTCAGACTGCTTTCAGCAGCGAGAGCCCCCTGGGTAGTATATGGGTGTGCAGTATTCCGGTGAATATTGGATCAACGAAGGGAATAGTAATTCCCTTTGGAGTGATGAAGACTACATTCCACCCCGCACATACTTTGCTTTTAAAGTTATGTTACTGCAGTATGTGATCCCTCAGAAACCAGGACACTCTAGCTGATCGAGAATAAGGCTCTTGGCCATGCCATGCGAGTCATGGTTATGGGAACATGCAAGCAAGAGAATTTCATCACAGACTAAAGAGCGCCCATATTAGGGCTGGGGTGGCTTGCAAAACTGACCCAAGTGTTATGGAAAGATGTATGTCCATATTCCACGAGAACCTCATATATATTGGTTAGTGTTTATAAAAATGAAATTATGCAAAGTGGAAATAACCAATTTGTTAATTCGAAATTTAAAAAAGAGTAAATGAAGAAAAAAGTTCACTTCAAAAATCGTGATATGGTTATTATTTACGTTGAAACAACCAAACGGTACTGAGATATTAGCCATTGAGGGGGTTTTCTAAGAATAGAACAATAATCTATTTTAGCTCAAGCCAGCAGGCACGCTTCAAGAAAGAAGACCAACATTAGTTCGCAATCAAAGAAACAGGGATGTAAATATTGGTAGGTGGCCAGGATGAATGTCGTTGCAAAAGGAATTATCAAGAGAATAAAAACGGTCACATAATCTTTTATAAGGTTTGTATACACCACTGTGGAAAATCGTAAACGGCCTTTTGTCAAGATCTTGGGTCTAAGGCATTGTGAGGAGACCATGTGCAATATTGTGGAAACGATCAGCCCGACTAGTACTCCCCCTGACTATAACTACAGCTACCCATTAGGAACATAAATATATATGTGCTATATTTGACTTCAAAGGCTGGAGTATGAACCTAAAATAATCCAAAAAGTAAGTATGAAGTAGGTTGCTTGCTTTTTCAAGCACTCCTACGACGCAAAGCACTCCTATGTGATGCATTGCTGATTTGCGACACATACAGGTGCTTTACAACACGCAAATCAACCTTATGTCACATAGGTAGTACTTGCGTTGCAGCACTTTGCACCAATTTCGAACCCATTGCATCATTCTAGTTTGGGGGAAGCACTCTGAAATAGACTACTGTGGATCAGGGGCGGCTCCTCTGCTATGGCGTAGGAGCCTCGACCCACTGCTTTTAAGCAGAGGGAAGCAGAAACCTAAAATGATAATACCTTTGCGTTATTATAATTTTAGGCTGCTTCCTGCTGCTTTGCCTGCAGGTGAGTGGGCAGGCCTACTCTGCTCCTTGAGCAGAACAGGGGCAGAGTGGTTTGACCACTCAAGTGCTCAATGTCTGTTTGGTCGGCCCTCTCAGACCACCCAAACCAGTCATGCGCACTTTACCCTTCTCCATGCAGACTGCATTGCAGTCTGCCTGGAGAGCAAGCCCAGGCCCCCATTCCCCTGTCAAACCAGGATGCTCAAAACCAACCACAACACTGCTGCAGCATTATGATTGGTCAGGGGAGCCGGGGTGCTCATCATTCACAACGCTGCACTGCAGTGTTGTGATTGGTGAGTGTGGCCTGCTTCTTCTTCCTCGATGTGCTCGAGGAGAGCAGGAGCAGACGCGGGACCCGGCCCGGCTCCAAGATACGTTTATTTTTACATTTTTAATGTAATGTGTTCATGCATGACCCCCGTGAGCACCGCCCACGATCCCCGCTTGCAATCCCCTCCCCACGCCCGACTCACCACCAACGAGCCATGCCGGCCGCCCCTGCCTTGGATCTTGACGTTGTCAATTTATCTGCAACTTAATGCTGTTTCCTCAATACCCCTGAAAGCAATCAAGAGAAATACCAGACAGAAACATAAAATAAAAGAGATTTGAAGTGCAGTCCCCTCTGAAAAAAAGCAAACTACAATTTACAACGAGATATGAAGTACAGCAGTTGAAAGTTGCACCAGTTTAAGGTATTTTCACACAACTAAACAGATGTAAAGTATAACTAACATAATGAACAGGTATAAAAATAAATGATTTTCAAAAAAATCAAGTATGACTGTTTCTTGGCCCAGTGCTTGGGTATTTAACATATTGACCCTGATTTACCAAGACGTTTAGCCTTTCACAAAGTGATGCAAATGTGATGCATTGAAATTTACTTTCCAGCGCAAAAGGTATTTTGTGCTGAAAAGTTGCCCTTTTCTTAGCGCAAAATGTGCTTTCGGTCCCTTTGCATTGCTTTGAATCAAATGGGTGTTACTGGGGCGTTACTTGAGCGGTTAAGAGCAAACACTCATAGGTTTTAATGCAAAGTCGATCTATAAGGAAAGACAGATTGGGCTTTGTCAGGCATTAGCAAGCAGAAATATTTGCGCTTCTCTAAAAAACGAACTCATTGCATGAGTGCAAAAGTGCACAGAAAATATCCAAAGCGTGGGATCCATCAGCGGTTGTATCGGTATATAAATGTGTACTAGAAGGGTATGCTTTCAGTACAAATCCTAAATAAACAGCTCACAATCACCTCTGCACCATGGTGCGAGCCTGTGCGTTGCACAATGCAGCATATTTAAGGGTAGGGGCGGTGCGACCATTAGGGTGCTGGGGCGTTGCCCCACCAGCCGCCCGTGCCCGCAGCTCCCTCGGCGTCTCTGAACTTAAGTAAACTCTCAGTTTTCTTACGTTCAGAGACGCTGAGGGAGAACTGACAATGCATGTCAGTCAGCATGACGGTTGACCGCCCACCCCCTTCAGCGTCTGAAGGGGTGGGCGGTCCGGCATCATGTTGACTGACAGGCATTGTCAGGGGCAGGCAGCAGCACAAGTGCGCATGAGTGGGTCAGGTTTGCGAATTTTTCGTCCTTGCCCAGTCATGCGCACTGGTGCCTGCTCAGGCTGGCGCATACCCATTAGGAGAGCGAGGGTTGAGCAAAGGCTCAAACCTCGGTCTCCTAATGGGCTGGCGGGCAGAGAATTACCGTGCCCTAAGTCAATCCTGGTGCTCCAATTGTGACATTTACATATATTCATAAAAACACAACATGTTTTGCTTGAGTGGCTGTTTAAACTATATGGGAGTGATTTCACAGACTATTCTTTTGACACATCCCTGGTAACTCCCACAACAAAATTAAGAAACTACTTGCTAAGGTGTAAGTTATGCACGTGTGAGTTGTGTACTTGTGTTTGACTGACTACAGCCAGTTCAACTTTTTTATTTAAAGAATGTATAGCACACAAAAACATTGGTTACTCTTATTTCTACTTACAGCCAAACGAGATCTCGTAAGTCTAGAAACCCACATTGTACATCTTTCCAACGGTACCTTCAAAGGAAACAGTGGAACAACCACAGGACCATGTGTGGAAAGAGATAATTAGGTGCAAAGTATTGGAAACTGTGTAGAAGGGAACCCTTGGTATAAATATGTAAAATAATGTGCTGAATACATTGCTGTTTCGAATTGAGATGTGGGACAAGACATGGATAGTAGCCACTGTTACAGAATGTACAAGTACATTATCCAGAATCATTAAAACAATACTAAGAACAAATACTGCGCAAGCACGCCATGAATTGTACTTTAATATTAGTGATAGGCTGTTATTGGGCACCTGTGCAAATTCAATAATATGCAATAAAAATATCTGAGTATTTGTTACAGAAAACAATCAAAACTAGAAGATAAAAGCAAGAGTACTCGTGGGAAAAACATTAGGACCTCAAATAAAACCGGTTGGGGAGATGTGTACGTAAATGTTTTAGAGGAGACGGCACTGCTGTCAGTGGGTGTGAATAATCATTTAGAGTTCGCAAAAAGCAGGATGAGCTCATCATAATATCAAATTAGCTGTGCCATGAGTAAAAATAAAAAATATTTAAAAAAAATTATTACAAGAAGTAAGTCAAAATTCTGCAGAAATCCTGTCTTATCCCATACTGACTGCTCTGCATATACAGTATAAAGTCCTTGACTTGCAAGAATCATAGGAAAGATGATACTCTCATGTAAACACCGACTATGCCTGACGTGCCACCATTACAACCAAGAGGACAGAAGAGTGAGGGCAGACTGATTGCCTCTAATGGCATTTTTAAGGGTGTCCAATTACAAATGAAGAATGGCATGATCATCATTCAATATAAAGGAATCATGGTCAGTTTTCGGTGTACTTTTCGGGAACAGGAAGAAGTCTTATACATTCGCAGCATTAGTGCTGAAATTACAATTTTCGACCACTTATTTTCGTAAATGATGGAAAGACAGTGCATGGGAAGGAAAGATGTCAAACTGACAGACAGGCTTTGGGAATATGTAGTGACGTTAAGTGTAGGTGACAGGTAAAATAGGAATGCTATAATTGTGAAACACAAGGGTGATACACAATATCTATCAGGCCATTAAATGTTTTCAGGCAGGCACTATTCATTTTCTGGAGAGTGCAAATGGGATCAAATCGCAATTTGTAAGATAAATTCTTAGACCTTCCCACTGATCGCTGTTAACGTGCTTAACAGAGAAGCGAGGGAGAAATCAAGTCCCTCACTAAATGGAATCTGCACACAAACAAAATGGAACAATGGATTGTTTTCGGGAAATATTAAGAAGAAGAATATACAACGTTAAATGTAGATGTACTTCAAAACGTGGATAGTTTTCGAGTGTGGTTCATTGCTCCTGTAGTGATATAGAAAAACAATACATCACTTGTGAGCATTTCTACGCACACTAGAATATTGCACGCCACTGCAAAAATTAAGGTATATATCATGAACATTATTGGACCTTTGTGGACCACTAGTATTTAAAAAGCTATTTTAATAGAAGTAGTGTAAGAAAGTTGATTATTAGTTGAAGTCTCAATAATTTAAAGGTGAGCTAAACCCTAGATAGCTGTAGCACAAGCAGATAGGCTTAACATAGAAGAAATGTGTAAATCTTTTATTAGCACTCAAAGAATTAAAAAGTAGAAAACACAAAAAAATCCTTTCCGTTTCATAAAAATTCTAAATTCTAATGAGTAATTATCTACAAACCAACAAAAATAAGATGTAAGCAACCGGAAATGTGATTTTTCAAAGTTTAAAACATTGCTAGCATCAAAAAGTGAAAAGCTCCAACTGAGGGTATTTGGTCACACTAGGCTGGGTCAAAATCAATGGATAAGACCGACTGTAATGGAGCGGAGGTCAGATAGAGGGACCAGGTCGGTCCTGATGGTAAATTTTACATTATATCCAAATGCACTTGTAATGATATTCGCCATGTTTATGATGGAGTAACCCATCCACCGAACTTTTAATCAAGCCCTTAGTCTTTGGAATGGAAGCAAAAAGTCCAGGCAGCAGGTTGTAGCTGAGATGAGTTCTATGAGGCTGGATAGCCTTCAGACAAAATCCCGGTAAAGTAGCTGAGTTTTGGCTGCAAAGTTCTCAGTAGGAGAATATCAAACTTTGCGCTCAGTAAAAGTCCCTTCTCGGGCGGATACTTATGGCACCTTAGCTTGGTGAAGATTTCTACCTTCAGACTTCGAAACTTTTCCAGAAGTCAGACTTCTTTTAGCAGGGCAAATCACTAAGTTGAATCGGAGTGGTGTTGCGATGTCAACAGCTGCGGCTTGAGGCTGGTCCTGTGGTAGCCTGTGGTTCTTTTTCAAAATGGTTTGGAACAAAGAAGTGTCCAGCCTAGCAGTTGTTGATGCCAGTAAAGGCTCCATGAAAGTTTGGGCACCACTGTGGGGTTAGGGCTCAATCTCCCAGAAGGCAACAGCAGGGTCCAGAGCAAATCGAGTTGGAACTGGTCAGTAACTGTTAGGCCTGGCATCCTTGGTGTGGTTTCCCCTGACTTTTTGCCTTCTGACCTCTTGTTTTGCTGGTCTTAGGATGCTAACCAGTGCTACAGTGCAAAAGCTCTGTACTCAAAACATGGTAACAATGGCTTATCCACAATTGGCATATTGTTCTTACTTATAGGGCCCTAGTAAAGTGCACTATATGTGCCCAGGAGCTGTAAATTAAATGCTGCTATTGGGCCTGCAGCACTGATTGTGCCAACCACTTCGGTAGCCCTTTAAACATGTCCCAGGTCTGCCACTGCATAGCCTATGGGTACAGTTTAAACTGCCATTTCAACTTGGCAAGTTAACCTACTTGCCAGGCCCAAACATTCCCTTTTATTATGCATATCTCACTCCTAAGGTAGGGCCTAGGCAGCCCTAAGGGCAGGATGCAGTATATTCAAAAGGTAGGACATGCACTTTGAAGTTGTACGTATCTTGGAAGTGAAAAACTACTAAATTCGTTTTTCACTACTGCAAGGCCTATCTCTTCCATAGGTTAACATTGGGGTTGCCTTAAAACATCTTGGGGCCGATTCACAGAACTAACTTAAGACAAAATCCTAAACTTACTACTTTTGGTATTCACAGAAGTTAGGATTTTGTCTCAGTTTGTCTTAAGACAGACTTAAGACAGACTTAAGACAGACTTAAGACAGACTTAAGACAGACTTAAGACAAACTTAAGACAAAATCCAGTGCATAACCATGTTCATTGCATTTAACCCAGACGTCCAAAAATGCAACTGCTTGTTTGCTTATGGTGTGGGTAAATTGGAATCGTGAGTTTCTTGAATTAAGCTGATCAGTATTCTCCTTGAGACTGGCTTCTGTCCCTAGCCAAATCAAAAACGTCATCTATGTACCGACAAAAAAATAAATGATAAATGATCAGTCCACTTTGGTCTTGCAGATATGTGTTCTGCCTCAAATTTTGCCATAAACGTATTGGCATACAATGGGGCTCCAGCAAACCCCATCGAAGTGCAGCTCAACTGAAGATAAAACTTCTTATCCCATTCAAAATAACTATGGTGAAAGCAGAAATGCAATAATTCTAGCAGAAATATCTTGTTGGTTCCAACCGAGTTTTGCTGAAGTAAAGATCACTCTATAGCCTCCAGACCTTCAGAGTGTGCAATAGATGTGTACAGTGAAACAACATCTATTGTGCACAATACACACTCATTTGGAGATGTTTGAACAAATGGCTGTAGAAATGTGTTGATGAATCTGCTAACAGGTTCAAACACAGACCCACATCCCGACACAATGGGTCGGAATGGTGGGTCGTGGAGATTTTATGGACTTTGGGAAGCATGTATTTTTGGTCTGCGCGGAAATGCTGTTAGTAAATATTTAGCAGTATTATCCTCAATCCACTCCATGTTTACAGTTTTATCAACGATCTGTTGCAATAAACTAGAAATCTCCAATGTGGGGTCTTTGTCTAATAACATGTATATACTTGTATCACTAACATGTTCTCCCACTTTCATTTTGTAAAAATGCGTGTCCATTAGAACCAGGGCTCCGACCTTGTCCGCCTTTTGAAAAGTAATCTCGTTGTTACGGGACAGCTGTGCTAGGATGCTCTTTTGTGTGCGACTTTAGTTATTAGGTAACTCTTCTGCATTTTATAGTTCAACTTTTTTAAGGTCCTTGCTTACCAAGGATTCAAATAAGTCCAAGGACTTGTGTGACACTGGAGCTTCGAATGTGCTTTTAGGCTTGAAATCTCTTGTCTTGACTTCTTTAGGATCTTGTGGAGGAACTATATTTTCAAAAAAGTTTTGTAACCTCAAATCTCCCATAAACTTGTACAACGAGATTTCATTTTCCAACGGTGATCCTGTGTATGTAGGAACTGTTGTTCAGAACAGAAATTTCCTTAGGTGTTTGGACACGTGATGATATATTGATTACGAGGGTTTGCCCTGGCTCCTCAGGCCTTTCTTCCCTTTGTCTTTTTCTTTGTCCTCACCTTGTTTTTTGCTTCCTTTGTCTGAGCTTGCATCTGGTGGTTGCCCCATGTCCGGTGCCTGGGACAAAAAAGAAACCTGCTGCGATGATGACCCTGCCTTGTCTTTGGTGTTCTCCTCAATCACCAGTTACGAGCGTTTTACAGGTATTCTTGCAGTGTCTATATCTTTGTCTGTCGCAATGCTTTCCTCTGAAGATGCGTTAGGCCTCTGTGTGAAACGACGCTGAGCATACACCTCTGCCCAGGTGCATGTCTCATTAAGTTTATAGTCAATCGTGTCACGTTTGAATTTCCGTAACTAGTCTCCTGCAATTCTTTACCATATTCGTCTAATTTGGTATTTAGATCTTGCAAAAACTGTTTCCATTCATCCTCTGGCATTATGCTCGATAGATCTATACGAATATTCACTATTTGCTCTTCTAATTCCTGAATGGTTTTGGCCAGCTCCTCTACCAAAAGGAGGATTAAATCCAGGGAGCATTTATCAAGAATCTGGTACGATTTTTCCATGAAATGGGCATTGTGCTGCAACCGATATAGCATGGGTTTAATTGCTAACCTTAAACCACGCAGTATTCTTCGAACCTTATGATATTGTATTAAAGTTGAAGCATGAAGCCTCTGCTTAAGCTCATTTCTTGTGATGAATTCAAGCTGTTTTAACTGGTGACTAATTGATCCACTGTGTACATTAAATTGTTTGGTCTCTTGAATAAGACCTTAGATTTAATTAGCTTGTTCTGAGGTATAAGCTTTTGTAGTAGCTCTGTTGTCAGTAATAGTTGCTATTGATTCGAAAGACATTTTTTTCAGTGGGTGCAAAAGTCCAATGGTAGGTAAATGAACTAGGAAACTAATTTAGTGGTGTGGACTACGCACTCTGGCTACATTAAATTAATCCTGAGATTTCTCAATATAATGATCAGTGTGCTGCATCTGACGGTGTGTACCTTACACACTGCACTGAAACTAAAAAGGGGGGGCCAGCAGCCAACCTGTCTGTGCACAACTTAAATGTTATACATTCCTTCACTTGTTCTTGTTCTAAGGTATAAGCTTATGTAGTAGCTCTGTTGTCAGTAATAGTTGCTATTGATTCGTAAGACATTTTTTTCAGTGGGTGGGACATGTGGAGTAATATTAGTGGACGCTTTGGTTTTGCTGATGTTGTTAATCCAGTGAATAACGCGGTGTGTATGTCGGCGAGATCGAGTTTTGCATTTTATTCTTGGGATATCAACATGACTTCGGTATTGTTTTAGTTCATTTGGTTTTGGTTTCATGAGAGAGTGGTAGTCACAATATTATTATTATGCGCGTTTTTGAGCAAGATTAGGTTCTACTACATTTAAAGATGGCGCTCACGTTTTACAACTTTACCCCGTCACGTGACAGGGTTCCATTTCGATTAATAACACGGCAGCGGTCTGTAGTCTCAGCGCGCCGTTCCTTTGAGGAGCTTGGTCTCAAGGACTACAGTGAGATTTTTTGAGAAGCTGCCTTCCAGTTTGTGTGGTTACTATCTTTACTGGCGGAGCTCTTATACTATTTTTATTCTTCACAGGTTGACAGTCTTTTGCGAGATACGCGTTGGTATCAGGGTTAGTGTTATTTCGGCCATAGTGTTTGAGTGTATCATCTGGGCATAGAGCCTCAGAGTAACTTGCTTGATGTAGCACACCGTGCATTTTATAATTTTGATCTCTCTGGTAATTACAGCATATGTATTAGGGACTTCTGGAAGCGTGGAGGTTGAGAGTCTTTACATCTGGAAATGTATTGATTGTAGTCATCGCTACCTCGTTTTGAGAAGATATGCACTCTTTCAATCTGCTATGCTTCATATTGACGTAGCTTGTATGATGCAATTGTCATCATGAGAGTTCCCATTCTTTTTCAGCTTGCATTTTTAACAGTGGGTCTACTTGACCTCATATATTGATTCTTCGCACATCCATTGAGTACATTTTAGTTTGATGCATTATTTTGACAGATACTTGATCTAAGCTCTATTTTGCCTTTATTGTGCTGTTCCCTTGTTTCTTTTTGCTTATGACTATCTTCTTGACTGTTGCACCCGGTCGGATCATTTCTTTTCCACATTTCATGACAGAGCTTCTATCATGATGAGATGGGTTCTGTTGGATTACTTATCTGTTCAAAAGGGTCACACTGGTCTATAGTCAATAGGTGACTATTGGTCTGCATAAATGAACATGACACAGTAATGCATTGTTAATTTTTGTTTTTTGCAGTGATGCTCCTGAGGAAGGGACAATAGTCCCGAAATGCATTGGGCTATGCTATTTACACCTGTTATGTTTTGGATGTCTAGATTTTGATTTAGTATTGTTAACTTAGCAACTGTTTTAATCACAGTATTATATTTGTATGTATATGTTTGTAGGAATGTGTACAACGGGCAGACTCCCGAAGTTTGAAATTTCATGTTCATAATATGTTTATGTCATAATATTAAATACTTTGTGAAAAAAGATGTAATACTATGGTTTCATAAGTGAAGGATTTTATAACATTTAAGTTGTGCGCACCTGAGTCCAGCAGACAGGTTGGATGCTGCCCCCCCTTTTTTTTTTCTTACTTTAACCATTCTGTGCCTCTGCCTGTCTCTGAATACATGCCTAGGTTGGGTGACAGCTGAGCTTTGTGCATTCCCTCTAGACCGTCACACAAGGGAGGTGGGGTATGGTACCTGCATCCTGATGGCCCATCACCAGGCTGATGGGCCTTCCAGAGGTAGATTGGGAGGGAGGAGGTGACACTTGCACCTGAATAGGGCTGTACCTGTCCCCGCACACAGAACTGCATACCCCCCTGTAATGAGTCTGGAGCCAGAGCAGGAAAAGCAGGGACCTTGTGATCTTCAAAGGCTTTTTTGAGGTCTCCCCCATTTCAAAGGCAGACTGAGTATAAGTACTGGAACCTTGACATAACCAAATCAGAACTTTGATGGAACCAAGGCCATTCTACCTGGAAGAAGAGCTGCTCTGCTGCAAGAGGGACTGCAACTTTGCTGCTTCGCTGTGTTGGCCTGCTGACTATGGATTGCTACGTTGTAGGAGGAACTGACACTTTTCCATCAAAGACTTTCTTCATCTGTGAGTCCTCTCTTGCTTGAGGAGCTCCTGCAGTCCTGGACCCCAGAAGTGGGTTCTGCAACCGTTTTGCTCCAAGCTCGACACATCGTCACTGCTGCACCAATCAGAACTGACGCAGTGCCCTTTGATGCTGATGCAGTGCTGATCCAAAGACATTCCTGTGCAGCTAGATGATGATGCAGGACCCAACTGCGAGGTTCGACAATGCAGCGTCTGCATCACAAGGTGTTTGATTACAATATGGGACCCGATGTAGGTCATTTCTTGCAGGGGGAACTATAATGAACTTCTCATGCAACCTCTGTGTAGTGGGCCTGGCACACAAGGTCCTTGTTTAACCTACTCCTGTGGCACCTTATGGCGTGCTATGATTCCTTGCCTGATTTTCCCCAATCCCCCGGATTCTAATTTGCCTGAGCTTGCAAGCATTCCCTGAACATGTGAACCAATGGCTTGCCGTGCTCCCTCTGTTACTGGAATCTTGAGGTGTTCTTCCTTGCGCACGTTTAGACAATACATTCATTTCCAGTTAATTGATTCCATCCATTAGTTTGCACCTGCTGTTCATGTAAGGTCAAAGCCAGTGTTGTAACACATATTTCCTTCAAGAGTCTTGAAGAATCTTCCAGATTGCCACGTGCGCCATGTGCCACACGTGATACCACTGTATCTCTATTGGACCCTGAGAATGTATATAAACCTTTGTGAAGACTAAAAGGTAGTAAAGTTAGACTTTTGGTCTAAGTTTACCTTTGTGAATACTGAAAAGTAGTAAACTTACACAAAAGTGTAAGCTTACCTTTGTGAATCGGGCCCACAGTGTCTATTGCTCATATTGTGCATATGTTGATTTCCAAGGGATGTGGTTCATTCTTTTTGAAAAGTCCGTACTATCCATCAATTAGGATAGTAGACTCTCCACAAAAGGGATACAAATAGATAGACGCCCTTTCTAAAAGGCTACCAGTTGCTGACAAAATAGGCCACCCAGGCAGTCTGTCCCTATTTTTGTGTATTTTCAGCAAGAAGTAGAAGGTGGGAACAGTTGTATGCTTCATCTTCAATAATTGATGGTCTTAATGTTGCAGGATTCCACTAACCTTCCACGTCTTAATCATTGTATGATACTTGTCTATTAGTTCTTTGTGGTCATTTCTTTCCACTGCCTGGTAGCACATGGTATCTCCCAATTGAATTAGCTCTTCCTCCATATAGAATTCCTTACACAGAGTACAATAGTACGCCCCCTTATTGGAGGGTTTGATAACACAATCATTCCTCATTCCTAGTTCCCATGGAGTTTTGTATTGTGACCATGTAAAATTCTGGTATTTACCCCAACTTTTGTAGGATTGTTTTCTTAGGAGTTTAATTTTCTGAATTGTAAGATCCTGGAATACATGAATCACACAGTGTGGGAGAGTCGGGACACATCTAGATTTTGTTCTAAAGTCACTTCCACTGCTCATATTTGTCAGTAGACCCATTTCATTAATCTTCCTGATCATTTCTCTGTCATCATCACCTGGGTCATTACTATCTCCCATGTCTCTTCCTTGATCTAGATCACATGCATTACATAATCCCTCCACATCCCCCACTGTCTATGGTGTTACATCAGTAACAGAGCTTATGCTCCCCAATGTTCCTCCTTCTTCCTAGATGTGAGTGGGCTTTAATCAGTTTTAATTTTCGAATGAAATTAACAGATTCACTCTTGCCTTTGAATAATCAAAGTTTGTTCCGTTATCTCTGCTTTGGTTAGATTTATCTCTGCATTCTCATTTGCTCCATTTAGGGCTTTCCCCTACTTTTCCCTCTTACTGATTTGCCTCCTCTGTTTTGGTCATCTTCCTCTGCCTTTTGTTTCTTCTTCTCCATCTCTGGTTTTTACTTGTCTGGGTGCTGCTTGTCACCGTTGGTGGAGCACACTGTACTCTTTTAAATAAGTTTGGCTTGTGACAGGTTCCCTTCCAGTGCTCAACACTGTACCTGTGCCGCCTGACTCTATATCTGAGCTGACCAAAGAGCTTCCTTCTGACATGTTCCCCTCCTGTTGTTGTTTCCCCATATTGGCTTTTTTACAATGATTGTTGCCTAGTCAAACGTTTTGGCAAATGTGAGTACCTCTCTGTCTTGTCCCTCTGAAATTTCCAGTGCTTATGCTCCTTTATATCTTCCTAATATTTCTTTTTAAAATTTGTATTTATCAGCTGTCAATTCACAATATACAGAGCTCCAGAAAACGAACCCAGCAATCATACAATGTCAATGTGCAGCACAAGCAATTTTCAAAATACAAGCAAAAAACACCGCCCTACCCCCCTCCCAATTTCTCCCACATGGCAATTGCTGTTTGACAGATAAGTTTACAACTTTCATAGTACTGTCTTCGCAAAATTGTTGGATAGGCTCTAGTACATTTTGTTTTTTCCACGTACACATTTATTCATTGTGCTTGATGCAAGTCTGGGTTCCCAAGTAGATACAAGGAGTGCGGCGCCCAGAAGGCTTTAGGCCTAGAGGCCTCAGGCAGTTCCTCTGCATAGATCCCCATTTGCTCGGTATAGAGTCAGAATATCAAGTTGGAAATCTCGACTTGCATTAATATCGACTTTGAAATATCGAGGAACAGAAATATTGACAGCAAGATTATCGTGGTCCAGAATATCGAGTTTAAGATAAGAAATATCATTTTTTTAAATATCGAAGTCATTAATATCGTTTGCAAAAATATCGTTGTTAAAAATATCGTTTTTTAGTTAGTGTTATGTATTTTAGTATGTATTTTAAATCTATGTGCTCTGTTTTTTTGTCTAAGTATTGCTTTCGTTTTTTAATATATGTGTTAATTTTTTGGTAGTTATTAATTTTATTTGAATTACATCTTGCATGTAAGTTCCGTAACGGGTTGTGGGTTTATAGGGGAATAGGGTGGGAAGTAATTTAATTATAATTAAATTATTTATTTTTTCATTAATTATTATTTATTTATTTAATATTCTATGCTGTTAATTGTGGGAATTAATTTATTAATCATTATTTATGAATTGGTTGTTAATTATTATTAATTAATTTGTAATTATGTTAATTGTGTCATTTTTTTAGGAACGGGTTGTGGGTTGATAGGGGAGTAGGGTAATAATAATAATAATCTACATTTGTAAAGCGCGAACAATCACCCGTAAGGGTCTCTAGGCGCTGGGGGCTGTTGGGAAGATTAAGCAAGCTATTGCCCAAAGTAACATGGTGCTGGGCTAATCATATGCAGGGGCCGGGGATCGAACCATGGTCCTCAGATTCCGGAGTCAGTCACTCTGGCTGCGGCGCCACACCTTTTAATTTAATTTTAATATATTTATTTATATTGTTTATATAATATTTATTTAATTTTATTTTATAGTGTCATTTGTGGGAATTAATTTATTAATAATTATTTATCATGTGTTTGTTAATTGTTATTAATTAATTAATAATTTGTTATTTAAATATGTTAATTGTGTTATGTTTTTAGAAATGGGTGGTGGGGTTTATAGGGGAATAGGGTGGGAGGTAATTTATTAATGCTAATTAATTAATTAAACTTTAAGTATGGCAATTGTATAATTACTTTGATATGTGAGTTGTGGAGTTTATAGTGGTAAATGGTGGGAAGGAATATTTTTTAAATTAATTAATTATTTGTGGTTAATTGATATTAATGTATTAATTGAAAATTTGTTATGAAAATTGTGTAATTATTTTTAGGTGTGTTTTGTGGTGTTTATTGGGGTAGAGGGTGGAAACTAATTTACTTTAAATTAATTAATCATTACTTGATCATTAAGATTAATTTATTACTTGAAAAATATTTTTGGTAATTGTTTATTTTTATTTTGTTTGTGGATTTTGGATCTATAGGGGTAACGTTGGGTTAGTACATTAATTTGTATCTATTTTAATGTGTTTTTTAATTAATAAAATGTGTTTATTTCCAAATTTGGGAGGTACACTTTTTTCTAAAATTTAGATGTGTGTTTTAAATTGTGTGGTGTTATAGGGTAGGTACAAGAAATATTATATTTATGTAATAGTTAATATTTTTGATTATAAATAATTTCTATTATAATTTTTAGATATTTTTAATATTATAATATGTTTGTATGTTTTGCAATTTTTTATATTTTTATATATGTTTTGTTTTTTGGTTTTTTAGTATGTTTTGTATTGTAATTGATATTTTGTTTGCTTTTAAATCAAAATTTTCTTCAGTGGGAATAGTAATTTTTACCCCTCTGCTATCCAACACTTTCCCTACTGCTGCATTCGCAAGAGTGGCAATAGTAATTGATACTCCTCCACTATCCAACACTTTCCCTACTGTTGCACTCACTGGAGTGGGAATAGTAATTTTTACCCCTCCGCTATCCAACACTTTCCCTACTGCTGCATTTGCAGGAGTGGGAATACTAATGTATACCCCTCCACTATACAACACTTTCCCTACTGTTGCACTCACTGGAGTGGGAATAGTAATATTTTCCACTCCGCTATCCAACATTTTCCCAACTGTTGCATTTGCTGAAGTGGGAATAGTAATTTTTTGTCCCTATCCAACGAACCCAACACCGCCGGATACATCTTTCGAGAAGGCATGGAAGCCGTCACCAAATGGATGAAAAACAGCTGCCTACAACTAAACACCAACAAAACAGAAGTACTCATCATGGACCCAAACCCAGATGCCTGGAATGACACCTGGTGGCCCCCCGCCCTCGGAAGCCCGCCTACCCCCATGGACCACGTACGCAACCTGGGAATCATCCTGGACTCAGAGCTCAAAATGGACCGCCAGATCAACTCTGTCTCGTCCTCCTGCTTCCACACCCTCCGCCTCCTACATAAGACCTTCAAATGGATCCCCCTCGAACACAGAAAGACCGTCACTCACGCCCTGGTCACCAGCAGGCTCGACTACGGCAATGCACTCTATGCCGGAATAAACAAACACCTCACCCGCAAGCTACAGAACATCCAAAACGCCGCCGCAAGACTGGTCCTCAACCTGCCAAGACACTGCCACATCTCCCAGCACCTGCGAACACTCCACCGGCTCCCCATCGAAGCTAGAGTCACCTTCAAGATGCTAACCCACGCTCACAAGGCCCTCCACGACACCGGACCAGCATACCTGAACAGCCAAATCAAATTCCACACACCCAAAAGGACCCTACGATCAGCTCAGCTCTCCTACGCAGTGGTCCCCCGCACCAGAAAGACCAGATCGGGAGGCCGCTCATTCTCCTTCCTCGCGGCCAGAGCCTTCCGCTCTACCTCAGACAGATAACATTGCTCCCCGTCTTTGCAAGCAACCTCAAAACCTGACTCTTCGACAGACCCCCTCCTTGATGGACTGGAACCTCCGAACCCCCCCCACACCCCCAGCACCTTGAGACCCTTACGGGTGAGTAGTCGCACTTAACAAACACATGATTTGATTTGATTTGATTCTACGCCTTAGATCTTTCAGGACACCAGCTTGCTCCCCTGTGCACTCCCCAGGAATCGTCACTTTGAATGCCTCCCAGAGTGTCCCTGCACTGTCTACTGTTCCCTCATTTTCAGCAAAATAGATTCTAATTGCATTCCCAATTGTGCTCCTGAACACAGGGTCTGTCATAGAGGACTGCTGTAGTCTCCACTGAAATGGAGGCTTCGCGCATTCAGGTGACTCATTTTAACTGTCCAGCGGCATACCTCCTCGGACATAAGCCAATAGTCTGGCCTGGACCATGACCCGTGCACCGCAGAGACAAAGGTGCTCTCCCGTGCCTCTGGGTTCTGGAGTCTCCATATATCTTTAATACCTTCAGCATCCATCAGCTCTAGCAAAGCATCAGACTCCTGCTTCCCATGTCCCCCAGTGGAACCTGAGCGGTCAAGACCCGTGTCCAGGCATACATTGAAATCACCACCCAGAGCACATTCACAGGTGGAAACATAGAGATACGTCGCCAAACATCATTAAAAAAGGCACGATTATCGACATTAGGTCCATACACATTAACCAGCAGAACAGTCACACCACCAAGTCTACCCAGAATCAACGCCACCCTGCCTTGATCGTCCACCTCCGAGCTAATCATGGTAAATGGTACACCTTTTTTGACTTGGATCATCACCCCTCTGGAACAGGAGGAAAATGTGGCCCCCACCCTCACCCCAGCCAAACGAGCCCCTCCATTTTCCTCCGTGAATTTGGTTAAGTGTGTTTCCTGAAGAAAAGCAATTTGTACATCCATCCTATCCAAATACGCTAAAACTGAGCGAATTTTCCTGGGGCTGTTGAGCCCGTGTATGTTCCATGTGAGAAACCTTATAGTACTACCCAAACTTGCAACTCATCAATATCATAATATACGTTGGCCGACCATACCACACATGTGTATTCCACTAAAAATGATGTCTTTACAGAATTGCGCCTTCACCCTGCCCCCCCACCCCAGCATCCCCCCACTCACTTCAGCACCCCCAACTTGCTAAAGACATCCCCTGTTGGCAAGAACAATCCCCTAAAAAAACAGAATATCATGATAAACCCTATGCATGCACATTACTGCTCTTCATTGTCTGGGTCGTTTGATGATTCACACCGCCGCCTTTTCAATGTTTTGGCATGCTCAAGTGCAGGCTTTGGAGTGGTAAATATCTTAAAGGACTCCTCTTGGCCAATTCTACGGTGAGCGGAATACAGCATGGCATACGGAATGCCCTCCACCTGTAGTAGTTTCTTTACAGTTCCGAATTCTCTCCTTGTGGCCTGTACCGCTACAGTAAAGTGCGGATAAAAAGCCAGTGTGTTTCCATGGAAATTTATGGTGCCTTTTTCTGTTGCCATTCCTAGAATAGAGTCTCGGTCCCTGTAGTTCTATAGTCTGGCAATGATGGGGTGCGGAATTGCTCCAGGGACCGGCTGCAGAGCCAACGAGCAGTGCGCACGCTCCACAATCAGCATAGAGGACAGATTTTCTGCACCAAAAATATCTCTGATCAATGTCTCAACAAAAGTCTCCATTTTACCTGTATTGGTTGATTCAGGCAGGCCAGTAATTCTGAGGTTATTCCTTCTGGACCTAGCCTCTAAGTCTTCGTTTTTTGCCTGAATTAGCACCAAGACCTTTTCCTTATTTAAAAATGTACTGGAGATTGTGGTCAGTTCATCCTCAGCGTTGGAAACCCTCTGCTCAACCTCTCTAATTCTGGTATTTTGTTTCTCTAGTTTTGCAGACATGTGATTCATTCGTAAATTAAAGCGTCAATCTTTCCATCTATTGACTGTAGACTACGCTGCATTGCTAGGAGCATTGTTTCCAGGGAGGGGGCAGCTTACCCTTGGGCATCAGCCTCCGAGTCCGACGCCGCCTTTGACCGTGTCCTGCTAGGTTTCCGCATCTCGAATGTGAGGGTGGGTTAAGATTTGTCAGTTTTCCCCATTTTCTTATCCCACACGCCTATATGTCACAGTCTAATAATGCACTCCTTTTCCTGTTTTCAGATGTTTCTGCACTCTATGCGTCATTTTCACAGACAGTTCACGTCTATAACTCACTGTGTATACGATGTATTGTAGGATTTTTTCCTCCCCCCAATTTCCTGCTTTTCCTGTTTGCTGTTCTTTGAGCCTAAGCCCCCCTGCTCGCCAGTATCTATTTTAAAATGCGGCCCATTGTCTTGCCAGTCAAAGTAATGGAATGGGCATAACCCTCCATATATATATATAAATATATATATTTCCCTTTCCGTTGCCACCACTCACTGCCAGTTACGTTGCACCCCCGGTCTGGAATTTGCCTGTCACACATGGCAGAGCAGAGGAATGATCACCTTCAGCTTTACCAGGTACTTTTAACTAGCACGTGCAGTATTCAAAACTGGCCTTTCCGCAATTCGGCCTGCATCTATATGCAGGGAAACACCCTGGGTTCACAGCTTTCGCTCTAAGCACTCTGCGGCGCAATCTGTTGGTTTCAGTTGGAGGAATCAGTTTACGCGTCATTGTTATGAGCCACCATCAAGCCCCCAGTCCTCCTCGCTGCCAGTCCCCTGCCCTTACACTCCGGTGGGTCTGTAGGCTGCGGCCGCACACCCAGGCCCACACCCAACTCCACAGGCACAGGCCCAGGCCGGCAGCATGCTCACTCACCGCGCTCGTCCTGGGCCGCGATGTTTACTCTCGGGGCCTGGCAGGGGCCTTGTCGGGTGACAGCAGGTCCGATCTGTGCCTCTTCCTGCCTCCTTCATTCATTGCGCCACGGGCTTCACCCTGCAATGCAGTTGCGCCTCCTCTATGCCAGGATGCGCCACTCCGCTCTGGGCACATCTCTTTCCAGTAATATGTAACGGTGGGCCGCAGGCCAAACCCCGATTGTCCACTCACTTGTCGAAGGCTGGATCCGCTGGTTCTCCAATGCTCTCTCTGGTGCCTTTCTCTCAGCAGACAGACCTTCAGCAATATACGTACGGTGCCTCCCAGGTGGAAACGGCCGCCATTTTACTCTTGCAGGATCAGCCACCTTCACCTCAGGATTTGTACGATGTATCAGTGAGCGGCAGCCGCAAAATGCCTCATAACTGTTCAGGGCTGCATATTTTGAGTCCCTTTTTTCAGTATGGATGCACCGTATTCCGGGTGGATCGTTGACGGATTGTGGATCACCCAGCGGAGCTGCACTAATGTGCAGCCATCTTGCCGTGCGCCCTCTAGCACCCCCTCTATCTTCCTTATATTTCTGTATTTTTATTTCCATATATTCTGCAAAAGATTCCATCTCTTATTCCCCCTTGTAAGAGCCTTGTTCTTTTTCTAGTTCCTTGACCTGTTTTATAGTATCTTCATATTCTTTCCATGTGTATATTATCATGATCTTGATCATTCCCTGTCTGTATTATTTTTGGTCCATTCTTGTAAGAGTTCATCACTCAGACTACCATGTGTTGGCATTGTATAGAGCATTAGACCACGCAATATGCTTTTAACATCCAAATATTTCTGGAGAGTTTGTCACTCCCACCATCTATTAATTTCACACTTTCTCAGTTTCTCCAGTCTTCGCAATTTCTGCAATAGTGTTGTTTGTCCCTCATTTGAAATTCTCTCCCTTTCCTCTGTTCCTGTTACTGAGGTTTCATCTAAAATGAACAAGTCCTTAAGGGCTTCCAGCCTCTTGTTTGCCCTGTCTGTAGCCATTTTCATTTACTATATATTTTCTGCACCTTGCACCAAATCCTCACAGTTTGTTTTATAATTATGGCATGTATCCACTGCTCATTTTCTTTTCGACAGTTGTTTTTTCTTCACTTTCCCCTCTCCCTCTCAAGATTTGTGTGTATTCATAGAGTCTCATATTTTTACAGTCTATATTCACCTTGAGCTAACTCATCATTTATTGACAAGAGCACCATCCTGCGTGTCATCTCATTTAGGCAGTTCTGTATTTCTGTTACTTTACACATAAAAAGGTGGCTTACCTTCCTTATGTCCACTGTGGATTAACTATTCATTTGTAGACCTTCATTGCAGACCAGCTTTTCCGACTATGCTGGATCCCTTCATTCCCTTGCATTCATTTGGAAGACCAGCCAGATTCTTTGCGTCCTCTGACCTCTGTCCAATGGCTCCGTGCAACTTAGCCCAAACTCCAGGTACAATTGTTGAGCCAACATTCAGATGTTACTTTCGGTGTCTTGCCAGTTTTGATTTTAGCTTCCGAGATAAAGCAGGACCGGGCCTTTTTCCCCGTAACTTCATAAGCCTTTCTCCAGTTAGTTTTCCACAGATGACGAGGTGTTAACTATTTTGTACACAAATCTTGGTGGGGGTATTTTCGTAATCCCAACTCCGAACAGGTTGGCTCCACTCACAAAAGCTTTGCAATTTCTCCAGCTCCACCTTGACATATTCCTTCCTCTTGGTGCAGCTGCTGCGTGAGGGTAGCAGCAACCCTGCTGTGTATTCCAAAACACTCATCCCGTTCTCTCTAGGGATGAAAGATGTCCCAGAACAGGATTTGTACTCTTTAACTGCTCTTAGAGGTGGTGATCCCCGGTGTTGCGGGGAGGGCAGGTGGGGCCCCTGCATTGTTACTATTGTTTGCCCCAGGGAGGTGGCATCCCTGGGGCTGCCGGGGGGCCTGGCCGGCCCCCCACATTGATGCCATTGTTTGCACCGGGTAGGTGGTGGCCCCAGGGACACAGGGGGGGCTGCGTGGGCACCCCCACATATTTAAACATTAGCGCCTTGGGGAAATGGCAGTCGCAGGGGATTTTCTAAAGTCTAGGAGGGGTGTCCCAGGAGGCCCCCTCCTTTATTTAATAATCCTGCATGCCTCTGGGATTGGGCCCACCCGGATCCTTCCTTTAAAGGAAACTTTTTATTTGCAATTTTGCCATGGATCCACCAGCAAATGCACAGCAAACTTGCAAATAAAAAATCTATTTTTAATGCCAGGTCAATGTGGGATCCCGCCCCCCAGCATATCTGGGGGGTCAGGGTATTCTACCCTTCCCCCTTTTCTTTGTTTTGTACATTTTTTGAGAGACTCTGCTCCAAGTCGAGTCCCAAGATGGCTGCTAACACTTCCTGGTTGAATTGTTGGCAGCTAATCAAATTTCAGCACAGGGACTGTGGATCCGCGATTCCTCTGCAAGGATCTGTATCCCTAGATATCTATATTTTTTAATCTTGAATATCTATAAAACTACTGAATGGATTTTCACCAAATCACAAAAAGCCAGGGGTGGGCAGTGTTTGTGTAGTGGGTGAGGGGTGGGGGGAGTTTGTGAAGTTTTGCCAACTCCGCGCTCTGCTGAGAGTGCGGAGTTTGTGAAAAACTCTGATTACGCCTCGTGGCAGAGTTTGCCCTCGCTGCCCACTCCTAGACACCGCCTGCTTTGCTTTACACAAGTCACATGCTGTCATTTTCTTCTCGTTTAAGCACTCCCTGCCCTCGAGGTCTCTGATATCCACTGGTCAGAAGTTCTTCAAAAACAATTTGTGGTCATGAATATTTAATAGGTGTGGTCTGAAGCTTGGGCACCGTTAGATGCAGCATGAATTTCAACATGGAGACTATGCAAGCAGACCAGTCTGGTGGGCAGGCTGCATGTCAATGAGCACGGTGTCTCCAGCTATGCAGGTTAGAGGATGCCCATCAATACCGGGAGACATGTCGTCCTTGGTGCGGCCTTTCAGCATCTCCAAGGGTCCCTGCAGCGCCTGCCCCTCCTCTGCATGCGGGACTCTAGCATGTGATATAAATAGGGGGGCTGCCCTTTAACAGATCCATGCACGGGTTGGTCAACTGAGTAGTGAGGAGTACAGAGGTGAGTGGGAGGAGAATTTATCCCACTCTTCCAATACAATGATGAAGATACTTATTGTGCATGCTGAGAAAAAAGCAACATTGTTCTTGGAGGAAATAGATAAATTGGAGAGAGAGATAGGGGCAAGTCCACTTACTGAGGTTGTGAAAAAGAACTACGAGATCTTGGACAAAGTGATGGAAGAGTATCAATTGTATCAGAGGGATAAAAAGGCCAAGAAAGTTAGAAGAGATGAACAAGATTATCGAGAGGGCAGAATTTACACATTTGCTAAACGTTTTGATGTTACTCAATTGAGTGAAACAGCTAAGAGAAGTAGAGAGGAGACTTCTGAATCTGGAACAGCTAGTGAAAGTTCCTGTGTTTCTACTGAAAGTCTACAATCAGGGAGTGACAATCCTAATGTGTTATTGCCACAGGAGAAAAAGAGCTCTTTTTTATTAGAAATGGAGAGATTACGCATCAACAGCAAACAGCCCAAAAGAAACACCAGACAAGGCGAGGAGGTAGGAATTGGGTAAAAAAACAAAAAAGAAATCCCAAAACTAGGAGTAGACTTGAGGTCATCGAGGAGGAAGTAGATGAAGGGTGTGAAAGTACAATGAGTTAGGATGCGCAAGACACAATGATGCCTAAAACAAGTGGTTTGTCAATTATTAATCTGTCAGACCATAATCTTACATCGGAAGAAAATAGTGTACTGCAAAAAGGCCTTGGTTTCTGTCCGACACAATCTTGTAAAATCATTGATGTCATAGTTGATTTATACAAATTTGTACGTTTGTTGAAATTAAAACATTTCTTTCATTGCAACTCTGGAACTAAGGAGTCTAATACTGTGAGTAAGGCACCCATGGAATATACGGTGGGGGATGTGGAGAGTATACATTTAATCATGTCACTAAATGAAGAAAACAACATTTCCATAGAAGACCTCAACAGGGAATTGGGAGTTAAGGCAAAGGATGATATAGATAGTGGCTTAAAAATGAGATCGAAATTTATACCACAGTGTACACACCCGAATATTGAGTCCTTCAAAACACGTATAGCGGAAGATTTGCACAAATTGTTAAATGAAAGTACCCGTAGAGATAGGGGCCCCTATAATTTAACACAGGGGGAACAGTCAGCTCTACGGGCGCTGAGTAATAATGACAATATAGTTATACGTGAAGCTGACAAGGGAGGAAATGTGGTAATCATGAGGAAGTCAGACTATATGGGAGAAATTTCAAGACAATTGTCAGATACCTCCTGTTATGAACCACTTCGATCCAACCCCATTGCCGAATTGACATTTCATATAAATGTCAAGTTGGAAGATTGGAAAGAAAGAGGTTTGCTGACAGATGACGAAACTAGATATCTCATGGTCAGCAAACCCAATTTCCCATGTATATATGTCCTCCCTAAAATACACAAGGGGGGACCTTTTCCCCCGGGTCGACCGATAATTGCAGGTATTGACTCACCCACAGAACGACTATCTGAATATGTGGATTCCTTTTTGCAACCGCTAGTAAAAAATCTACCAGCATACATACAGGACAGTAAGGACATCCTTAACAAATTTGAAGATGTAACATGGGTGGAGGGACTATCTTTTGTCACCTTTGATGTGGTCAGCCTATACACATGTATTAAAAAAGAAATAGGCATACGGGCAGTAAAATACTTTCTTAACACGAGATCGGCAGAATGGTTTGAACACAATGACATGCTACTTGAAATGACGGAATTGATACTCTCAAAAAACATTTTCTTACATGATAAGAAATGGTTCCATCAACTACAAGGTACCGCGATGGGAGCCAAATTTGCTCCTTCGTACGCGGGCCTCTTTATGGGACTAAGGGAAAAGGAACATGCCTGGGGCAGATATGCCTCCCCCTGGATGGAAAATATTCTTTTCTGGGGGAGGTATATCGATGATATCATTGTAATTTGGAAAGGCACTAAGGCTGAACTTGATGGTTATTTTAAGTTCCTAAATACCAATGCATGCAATGTGACCCTAACCATGTCATACTCTACTGAGAGGATTGACTTTCTGGATTTAACATTTGTGGCTTGTGACAACAAGATTCAAAGTACTCTGTACCGCAAACCAACCCATAGCAACAGCATTTTACATGCAACCAGCGCACATCCTAAGGCTACTATCAACAGTATCCCACATGGGGAAATGATCAGGATACGTAGAAATTGCAGTGACAGGACATCCTTTTTGAAGAACCTGAAAGATACCAAACTTAGGTTCAAACAAAGGGGATATAAACAACCGACTCTGAACAATGCAGAAAAACGTACCCTTGCTAAATCCCGTGAAAGTACGTTAGCATGTTCCAACCAAATGAATCCTGCTGAGAATAAGGCCAAGAACCTATCGGTCCCAATAGGACTGGTGACTAGGTTCAATAAGCAAAGTCAGGATATATATAGAATCTTCTGTAGACATTGGCCTCTGCTCCATGAAATACCCGGGGTTAAGGAAGTAGTCACCCAGAAACCCAAGATCACATACAGACGGGGCAAAACACTGAGAGAAATGCTTTGCCCTAGTTATGTATCCTATGAGGAAAATATTGGAGCCACTTGGTTACCTGGACCATTGAATGGCTTCTTTACGTGTACAAACTGTAATGTTTGTCAATTTGGAAAGAACAAACTTAAGGAGTTTAGTTACAACACACAACGGAGCTTTACCATTAGACATACCATCACGTGCAAAACAACATACGTGACATATGTAATTGGCTGTAGCTGTGACATGATCTATGTGGGGAGTACTATCAGACCCCTTAAAAACAGAATTCAAGAACATGTACGGGCCATTCGTAACCGGGATACCAGATACCCCATGACATTACATATGAACGAACAACATGGAGGTAGACCTGAAATTTGGTTTCATGGTATTGACCATGTCCCTATGAGATCACGGGGGGGGGATAGAGAGACTGCATTAAGACGCAATGAAGCGGGTTGGATTTGCAGACTACGGAGCACTGATAAGGGACATAATAGTGATGATGAACTACACTATTTCTTATAAAACCAGGCTATGATCCCATTGAATTAACAGGCACTTTGATAATATATTCTCCAAATTTGATGACCCTGTAAGATAAGGTGCACCTAAATGTAATAATCAAGATATCGGTTGTTTATGAAAATAACGGTAGTTGATCACTGACTTTCGGTTGGTCTTAAATCATAAACACCAGGGAGCAAGTGTTTCAGGACTCAAAATGGATGCTTGACACTTTGATAATATACATTTTGCAGGGGGTCTCTGTATGTTGGGATCCGCACAGCAGGATTGTCAATAACCCCTTTTCTTTCCCTTTAATCAATCTGGGACCCCTTGGTTTCATAACAAACTGAAATTTAACGTACTAATCGTACTAATCAGGTATGGGTGGAGGTAATCTCCTCCCTTTTTGGAACCAATTTGTAAGATTAAGAATATATGACTTGACTGTAATGGCCTTTGATTACCAGCTGTATGGCCGACTATATTTCATAGTATGAGGTAACTCATACTCATACCAGAGGTACACGCTAAGGGTCTTTTGGACAATTATTATCAAGTGTCTATACACAATTTGTGCATAAAGCATCACTATTCAAAATGCAATATGTACATAGATCTTTGTGCTCGGGATCCCTGACTTCGACAAACCAAAAAAAATATAAATAATGGTTGGAGGTATTAGTTGCTTTATTCATATAATAACTAAAGCGGCTTTTGTGACCTAAAGATGAAGTCTTAAAACTTTATAAAATGGACAAAACATAGTAACTCTCGTAACAAGTGTGGCACAAACAGTTCCGCTATAACAATAGTATCTTTCTCTCGCATGGCTTTTTCTGAACCCTTTGGTTTCTGTTATTTAGAGATGGTCCCTAGCAAGCATAATTGCTAAAACGAACGTAGGCCCATGTGATCTACGTGGTTACTTATTTAAATTACGGAAAGACGCACGCGCGCTTTCGTTGGAGACCCGACAGAGACGGATAGACGACCGACAGCGTATACTGCTTGGAGGTGAGAGGGGGTAGATGTTGGCCCTTCAGATAAGCTCGGACTATGGAGTGTCGTGTTTTAGTTGGTTTCGTTTAATTTAATTTAGAGACTTCACTCCCGGACACGCGTGGAGTTGGAATTCACGCATGGTTTTGATTATAACTACATGAATTATGGCGTATGTTAAGGCGTGTAGGTTTAAAATGATCTTTTGGTGCATTTCTATTTTGCCACTTCGTATTTCGGTAGGGAGGGATCTTAACGACGCCATAAAAATGAGGTATTGGTTTTAAAAAACAAGTCCTTTTTTATATATAAGGACGCGCAATCTCAGAATTAAGGCGTGTAGGGTCTGTTAATTTGGAGGCCTTGCCATTTGATATGTATAGCGTGGTGCTCAGATATACATTGGAGGACTTAGTATCTTGCATTTGTCAAAATTGCGGGTGCGAGAGGCCCAATAAATGTTTTTATTAATGACGATGCACTGTCTTATAATTTAGAGTGCCGAAAATATGGAGGTGCACTTTATATCGGGGGAATGCGAGGCGCAACACACGTTCTCAATTATAATTATGTTTTACAGTCGAGCGAGCTTTACATAATGACGAGAATCCCATGGCTGTAAGATACGTAGTGCCAATCAATTTGAGGCTGCTTTACTTATTATATGCAGCAAGGAATTAATCGGCGATGGGGAATAGGGTGAGGTCAGAATATAAGACCTTGATTGTTTATGACCACTTTCGACATGGTGTGATTATATTACAGGCACACTAGCCCAGTGACACTCGTCTTGATGAGCAAAGTACAACACTGAAGGATCAGCACACCCAACAAACTTGTAATGACCAGAAAATCTATGGTTCCGTCCTATACAGTGCATAATTAATGCTTTCTACACGTCAAAGAAACAATTGGTAGGTGCATCTATAACCTTTCCAATATGATTTTAGAGTGATATGGAACCCTTGTGTTCAGAAGAAGCCATGTTTTAAACTAACTGGACCATGAACCTTTAATGAGTGCTTTTGAAATGTTTTATTAACATCATACAATAAGATGCTCCCCACATGACTTGCCCTATCAGGAATATGTACATGAGATAGAAAGGATCACCAATCTAGCAATTGAATTTTATACAAATTGTAATGCACCATTTTGGACATGTGGAATCTATTAGCTGGATGCTATCCATAACTTCTGTCAATAGGTCTTTGCGATTGATTCACAATACAATTGTATTATGCTTATTTTACAATTTTTATTGAAGTTTGTATTACATATGTGTTTTTAAAATGTTTTTTCAGCCCTGACGAAGTTCTTTCTTAAGAATGAAACGCGTTGGCTGTTTATGAACTTTCACACTATAAGAAGAATAAAGAGCATGACTTGAAAATATAAACATCACTGGATGGACATTGTTATTTGGACTTTTTAAGGTGGTGCGACCTTCAGTGGGCCTAAAAGTTTTGGATCAAGTGGATCATCCCCGGGAAACGGTGGGGGTTGTAAGGTTGCACACTGTGTTAGCTAAACAGCTTTTCTTTTTGAACCTAATATTTAGGGAGGCAGGTGAGAGATTGGTCAGGAGAGGTGCGACCTGCACCTCAGGGTACAGTAATTGAACCGTTTCTTTGTTTGGGTTAGTAGAGGTGAGTGACCTTCAGTGAGCCAGACAGGCCAGCAGCGAGTGAGTCAGAGCACTTATTGCCTCACTGACGTCACTGTCAGAATGACACAACTAGGCTGGAAGGGAGACTCTGTAGCAATGTTGTGATCTCTGGTGGGGGTGGGGGAGCAGGTTCAACATATGCAGACAGTCAATTGCACGAAAACTGACCTCTAGGCCCTATGCTCCTAGAACGACTAACGACTGTGGTTGTGCATGTTGGGGTCGGGAGGAGTGTACTCTTATTTCCCCGTTATGTATTGTTAGGAATGGCTAAGTGGATGTGGTGTTGGCAACAGGGCCCACAGATCTGGGTTCTTCAAGTGCCACCTTCCTGATATTGTGTAACCCTGGGCATGTAGCTATCTAATATAAGTAAACTGACACTTTTGTGTTCCCTGTGCCCATCTATGCAAAACTGAAGTAAACGTGGGTCATCATTGTGTGCCAAGAAGACCCACGCACTGGCAGGGCTGGGTGGAATTACTGGTGGGTGCAGTCCCAGAGATGGGGGTGGAGATGTGTGGTGACTCTATTTGGGGGTACAGTGAAGACATTCGGGGAGCCTGTTTACCACAGTTCAAGAGGTCTGCATCCCGGCGGAAAAAGGAACAACATCCTTGAGCATGACCTGAATCTGGAATCGGGGTGGGGAATGGATACAGGGTTTGCAGCTGTGGGTGTTGCATGCGTTACAGCTGAGAACTGGTGGGATTTTACTGGGGGAGTTTACTGAGAGCTTTTACTTGCTTTGTATCTTAACATTAATAATTGGGTCTGGTGCATAAAACTTAGAAAATCCTTTTGTTTTCCATCATGGCAAAAACAGATCTTATTCCTTTTAATGAATTATGTCCATTATTCAAACAGTCACCTGACACCATTAATAAGCAAGAAGGAAACAATAAATTTCGAAAATAGTAAGTAGTCTGTGGTGATTGGGAAGGGTGAACAGCCATAGCTGGGTGGTCATTTGCTGGCAAGGGTGGAGCAGAACTCTGTGGAATTCCATGGAGTTGTTATGCAACTCCACGAAATTCAATGTAGTGCAACTCTGTGCACCCTACAAAAAGCATGCTTTCTGGACCAGGATCTAGCTTTCAGGCCAATTTGGTGTAATTCCGTTCAGCGGTTCGGGCTATAGTTGTGTTCAAAACCCCTATGGGAAAATTAATGTGGAAAAACACGTTTTGAGACCCCCTTTTTTCTCAGCCCCTACTTGATGAATCACCCCAAACCTTCCAACACAGCAACCGAGCTGACTAACAAAAGTTTCAAAAATGTTATGAAAATCCGCCAAAGTTATTGGCAAAACAAAAAATGCTCTTCCTATGTAATTTTTTTTTTTTTTTAAATATATATATATAGTTTTTGTTTTGCCAATAGTTGAAAGTTTGGGGGTGATCCGTCAAGCTGTGGCCGAGAAAAAAGGGGGGCCCACAATACATTTTCCGTATGTTATGGGAATTTTTCATTTTTTAAACATGACTACAGGACGAACCGCTGAACGGAATTGCACCAAATTTTGCAGAAAGCTTGATGTTGGTCCAGAAAGCGTGTTGTTTGTGATTTAGTGTAAATCTGTTTAGTAGTTTCAGAGATAAGTAGGTAAAAAAATATTAGATATCTGGGAGCTCCAAATCCTACTGAAATTTGATTAACTGCCAACACTTCAGCCAGGAAGTGTTGGCAGCATTCTTGGGACTCGGCTTGTAGCCAAGTCTCACAAAAAATGTTTAAAAAAAAGAAAAGGGGCAGGGTAGAAATACCTTGACCGCCTAGGCCTCTTGGGGGGAAACCCACAGGGACTCAGCAGGGCCATTAAAAGCATTTTTTAAAAGCTTTTTGGCTGAAAATGTAAAAGAAAATCAAGTGCAGGCTTTAATCATTACTCGCTGAAGGTGGGCCAAGTACCAGGGTCATTATGCACATATAGGAGGGGGCACATGGGCCCCCCTCCCTGGGACTTCTTTAAAAAAAATGTGGGGAAGGCCTGTACAGCCTTCCCCGCTGCCCCAGGGACCACCACCACCCTGGGACTTATAATTTTATAAATAGAGGGGTCCTTTTGGACCCCCCAGCCTAGGTGACTCCTACCTCTCCATAGCTTCACTAGAAAAGAATACAGGGGGTATGTGGACCCCCCCACAGCCCCAGAGATTGCCACCTCCCTGGGGGTTTTCTTGTATTGAATGCGGGGCATTTTAGGGCCCCCCGCAGCCCCAGGAACCACCACATTCCCGAGGCAAATAGAAAAAAAGGAGGGGGCGCTTGGCCCCCTCCTGGAGCCAACATGGCCAAATAAATTGGCTAAAGAGCAGGGCAGCTCAGCCCCTCTCCCATTATTATTTTTTTAATTTAAAAAAAGGAGTGTGGGCCCCAGGGGCCCAGGGGCTGACTTTGGCAAGGAGGGGGCCAAGCCTCCCCCTCCCCCATTCTAAATAGGCCTGGACCTAGGGGATGGGATCCCAAGGGCACAAATTGGTCCAGGGAAGGGGGGCCACGTGTCCCCCCTCCCCGAATAAAAAATAAAAAATAAAAAAAAGACCAGCAAGAGGCCAGAGGCCCCGGCCCTTTCTCCACCACTCTGCAAATGCGCCTACTGGCACACTGCTGGTTGGGGGATGAAGTCCTCTTGGGTCCAGAGGGTCCTTGGGGTCCGACAAGCCCTCCTATTACCTGCAGTAAGTACCATACTGTGGGATTGCTGAGAAGTCTTCAGAAGTCATGCCCCCTTTTTCCACCACTCTACAAAAGCACCTCCCGAGGCACTGCTGGTTGGGGGATGGAGTCACCTTGGATGCTGAGGCTCCTTGGCGGCAAACAAGCCCTCCTGTTACCTCCAGTAAGTCCCACACAGCCTGATTTCTAAGATTACTTCAGAGGCCACACCCCTTTTCTCCACCACTTTGCAAACATGCATGCTGGGGCACTGCTGGTAGGAGGATAAAGTCCTCTTGGTTATAGAGGGGACTTGGGGCCAACAACTCCTCCTGTTACCTCCAGTAAGTCCCACAAAGCACGATTGCTGTAAGGACTTTGAAGGCCATGCCGCCTTTGTCCACCCTCTGCTAACACGCCTCCTGCTGCAATACTGCTTGGGGGATGAAGTCCCCTTGGCTACTGAGGGACTGTTAGAATGGGGAACCTCTGGTTGGCACAGGTAGGTACTTGTGACAAGCAGCGGTCCCTTCTTCTATTCAGGGCGAGGGAATTACCCCTTCAGAACAACCCCTGCTCACCCTATAGGTAGTGTGGCGCGAGCAGTCAGGGCTAAACTTCAGGGCGCTAGTCAGTTAAGCATTTATGATAACACACAGTAAATCACAACGATCCCCCACAAATGGACACCAGGCGTAAGTTGTATCAAAAATACGGATGCTTTATATAAAAAATTCTTTGTTACGCAGGCATGTACAAGACCATCAATAACGGTTACGAAATGGAAGCCACAAGATGATAATTAGGCACTGTTCTTGTCTTTGGTAACTTATTCGATCACGAGCGCTTCACAGGGCTCGGTTGAGTCGGTCCAGTCACGATGATGCGCAGTGCACCCAGGGTACAGTGATACGGGGAAATCAGAACGTTGCGGACCCCGAGTCCGATAGAGAGTTCACTGTACCTGGGAACGTGCGATGTGCTTGGACGAGTCTTCAGGAGAGATGCAGGTTCTGCACCTCGTGGGTCTTCCGGATCAAGAATTCAGCGGGCGGCTCTCGGTAGACAGGTGCGGCCCAGGGCCTCCGACACGGACTGTGCGGGAGGTCACTGCGGAGGGCGGCACGGTCAGACTCAGGCTGGGAGGTGAAGCGGGGCGGCCGGATACGTTACGACGTACGGGCGGCCGTCCGAGGCTGGATTTCACTTCCCCACTAGAAATCCGGCGGGAGGGCGAAAGGGCACCAAGCGCGCTCCAGTAGCAGGCAGGTGACAGGGAAGCGGGACGGCCAGACTCGATGGGTCCAGAGCGACTCAGGTAGAGCGGGGCTCTCGGCGAGTGGAGGCGGCCAGGCTTCTGGGTGTCACGGCCCTAGGAGGGATGCGAAGGTGCGCAGGGCACTCCGGCGGGAGAAAGCACACGGCTCGAATTCTCAGACGAGCGGAGACACGGTGAACCCACTGGTCCTGGGGTTCAGTTCAGGGGGCAAGCTCTTCTTCCAAGCCCTTGGAGATAGTTGAAGAACAAAGTGCAAAAGTCTCTTTCAGTCTTTTTCCTCTCCTTCCTTAGCAAGGCACCTACTGCAGGCCAGTCCCTCAGGTCAGGGAAAGTTACTCCTCCTTCAGCTTCTTCCAGGTCCTTCTAGTCGGGCAGAGTTCCTTCGTGGTTCAATCTGGATCTGATTTCTTAGGAGCCAGGCTCCTACTTTTATACAGGGATTCTTTTGTTCTTTAGCGCCAGGGGGCCTGGGCCTGGCTCAGTCCAGTTTTGGAGCACTCTGTTGTGGTGACTTGGCTTGTTCCTTTCAGCAGCAGGACAGAGACATCAGCCGCTCCACAGGGGGCGGCGCCGGCTTTGTGGTGGCAGAGCACAGGTCTATTCAAGAGTCAGGGTGCACTCCTCCCACCCATCCTGGGGTAATCTCCCTACCCACCACCTGGCAGCCAAACTGTCTCCTGGAATTCCCCAGCCCTGCTCCTGTACTGTTGCTAGGCAGAACACACACACACAGCAGAGGCAGACTGAGATGGTTAGGCACGCAAAGGCTAACTTTCTAAAAGTAGCATTTGCAAACCCAGGATATTAAAATAACCTTTACTAAAAGACGTATTTTATTATCCTGAGTTCAGGCATACTAAACATGACTTTCTACCATGCTCTCTGAGTCCACTGGGGTCACAGCGTGTAGCGATCCCAGCAGCCCAATCTGGCCTATGGAGAGCAGGTAGCCTTCAATAGTGAAAAACGAAAATGGCTGTAATTCACTATTAAGACATGCCACCCACATCAGGGCATGTCCTACCTTACACCTACAATGCACCCTGCGCTCAGGCCTACCAGAGGGGTGACTAACATGTAGTTAAGGGAAGGTTTAGGGACTGGTAAGTGGGGACACTTGCTCAGTCAGCGCGACGGTACCAGACCGCGCGCAGGTTCTGCAGTGGCAGACCCTAGACACATTTTACCCCGCTGCTTCGGTGGGTGGCACAACCAGTGCTGCAAGCCCACTAGCAGCATTTGGATATACGAGCCCTTGGCACCCCTGGTGCACTCTACTAGGGACTGATAGTAAACCAAATAAACCAAACGTGGAAGTCAATTCACATAATACATTTTACCATAGGGAGCACTTGCACTGTGGCACTGGATGGCAGTGGCACAGCGCCCTGAGCAGCTAACACCAACACAAAAACACATTGAGGCACAGACAAAAATGGAAGGGTGACCCACGCCAATGGTGCCAGGTCTAACACGTGTCCCCTCCAGCTGAAAAGTGGGGAGAACTACCCTACCCCAGGGAGTTCTGCATCACTAAGGCGGAAAAACCTGGACAGACCGTCAGCATTGGCGTGATCTGTGCCAGGGCGATGCTCCACCGTAAAGTCCATACCCTGTAGGGAGATGGACCACCTCAACAGTTTTGGGTTCTCACCCCTCATTTGCATCAACCATCTGAGGGGCCTGTGGTCGGTCTGAACCCGGAAGTGAGACCCAAACAAGTAGGGTCTTAGCTTCTTCAGCGCCCAGACCACAGCAAATGCTTCTCGTTCTATCGCACTCCACCTTTGTTCCCGGGGAAGTAGCCTCCTGCTAATAAAGGCTACGGGTTGGTCAAAGCCCTCCTCAGTGATCTGTGAGAGAACAGCCCCTACACCATGCTCTGATGCATCCGTCTGCACCAGGAACTCTTTGGAGAAGTCAGGAGCCAAGAGCACGGGCGCCGTGCACATGGCAGTTTTCAGGGTGTCGAAGGCTTTCTGACAGGTGTCAGTCCATATCACTTTTCTGGGCTGCTTCTTCGAAGTCAGCTCTGTCAAGGGGGCAACGATGCTGCCATACCCCTTGACAAACCTCCTGTAGTACCCGGTGAGTCCTAAGAAGGCCCTCACCTCCGTCTGGGTCTTTGGGGGCTCCCAAGCCAGGATGGTTTCAACTTTGGGTTGGAGGGGCGCCACCTGGCCGCTCCCCACTTGGTGTCCCAAGTACACCACTGAACCCTGCCCGATCTGACACTTGCTTGCCTTGATCGTGAGGCCTGCCTTGCGCAGCGCCATCAACACTTCCCAGAGATGTTGCAGGTGTCCTTCCCATGTGCCGCTGAACACTGCGATGTCATCCAGGTAGGCGGCGCTGAACTCGGCCAGCCCAGCCAACACCTGGTTGACCAACCTCTGGAAGGTGGCAGGGGCATTCTTCATCCCAAAGGGCATCACCCGGAACTGGTAATGCCCATCTGGCGTAGAGAATGCGGACCTCTCTTTGGCCCCATCAGTCAAGGCGATCTGCCAGTACCCAGACGTTAAGTCAAACGTGCTGAGGTACCGTGCAGCCCCTAACCGATCGATGAGCTCATCAGCTCTGGGGATGGGGTGCGCGTCAGTCTTCGTGACTGAGTTGAGTCCTCGGTAGTCCACACAGAACCGGAGTTCGGGCGTGGCACCCGGCGCTGCAGCCTTTGGGACCAAGACCACTGGGCTGGCCCAAGGACTGCTGGAGGACTCAACCACCCCTAGGGCAAGCATCTTCGAGACCTCCTCTTTGATGCAGGCCCTGACCCTGTCAGTTACCCGGTAGGCCTTGTGCTTCACAGGTAAGCTGTCTCCCGTATCCACATCATGGACGCACCAATTTGTGATACCGGGAACCAGGGAGAACAGGTCAGGAAACTGCCCCAGCAGCTGGCGGCAGTCACCCTGTTGCTCAGGGGTCAGGGTGGGTGAGAGGTTTACCCCATCCACTGACCCGTCTCGCTCTGAGGCTACCAAGAGGTCAGGAAGAGGCTCGGACTCCTCTTCCGTCCCATCATCGGTGGCCAAGAGCATGCCCACTTCGGACCTCTCCAAGTGGGGCTTCAGTCGATTGACATGTAGGACCCTTAAGGGGTTCCTAGGAGACCGCAAGTCCACCAAGTAGGTGACAGAACTCTTGCGCTCCACAATCTCAAAGGGTCCTGTCCACTTGTCCTGGAGTGCACAAGGCTCCACAGGGGCCAGGACCCACACTTTTTGGCCAGGTTGAAGCTCAACCAGAGTGGCATTCTGGTCGTACCACCGCTTCATTTCCTCCCGGCTGGCTTCCAGGTTTGCCTCAGCAAGTTGCCTGAAACGCCTAGTCTGGTTCCGGAAAGCCAGCATGTAACTGTATACATTCTGGGGAGGTTTCCTGGGAGATTGCTCCCAGCCTTCCTTGACCAGACTAAGAGGTCCTCGTACTGGGTGGCCATACAAAAGCTCAAAGGGACTGAACCCTAGAGACTTTTGTGGCACCTCGCGGTACGCAAAGAGAAGGCATGGTAAGAGGACGTCCCACTTACGCCTCATGGGTTCCTCGAGACCCATAATCATGCCCTTCAGGGTTCGGTTGAAGCGCTCAACCAACCCGTTTCCTTGGGGATGGTAAGGTGTGGTGAACTTGTAGGTTACACCACACTCTTGCCAAAGGGACTTCATATATTTCGATATGAAGTTGGTCCCCCTGTCAGACACCACCTCTAGAGGGAATCCTACTCGTGAGAAAATTCCCATCAGTGCCCGTCCCACCACGGGGGCCGTCACTGTCCTCAGAGGGATGGCTTCAGGGTACCGGGTGGCATGGTCCACCAAGACCAGGATAAACCTGTTGCCCATGGCTGTCTTGGGGTCCAGTGGCCCCACAATGTCAATCCCCACCCGCTGGAATGGGGTACTGACCACAGGGAAAGGTTGGAGTGGAGCTCTCAGCTTCCTTCCACTCTTGCCACTTGCCTGGCAAGTCTGGCATGTCCTGCAGTGAGTGTCAGAACTCCTGCGCATTTGGGGCCAATAAAAGTGGGTGACAAGCCTTTCAAAGGTCTTGTCCTGCCCCAAATGTCCTGCTAACGGTACGTCGTGAGCCAGCCCCAGTAGGAAGGCTCTGAACTTCTGGGGTACCACCAGCGCACGGGCTGACCCAGGTTCAGCAACCTTAGGCTCGGAGTATAGGAGGTCGTTCTCCCAGTAGATCAAGTGAGTTCCGGACTGATCACCATTGGCCTGGGCTGCAGCCTGCTGCCGCATACCCTCTAGAGAGGGGCACTCTTTCTGCTCCCTGCAGAATTCTTCCCTGGTGGGGCCTCCTTCTTGCTGCCAATGGGTCAGCTCAGGCAGGTCCCCCAGTTCGGCTATCTGTTCCCCGGTAGGCTCCAGGGCATCCCCCTCAAGGTCTGCTTCCTCCTGGGCCGTGGGAACGTCAGGAGCCGGATTCCCGTGCCTCCCTTGCCCTCTCTCTAAGGCCGGTTCCTGGGCCTCTCCCTCAGGCTCCAGGGTTCCTTCAACACCCCTACCGGCTGCCATCGACCGGGTGGTCACACACGCCCAATCAGGCAAGCCCACCATCCGCAGGTGAGTCGTCTTCTCCACCTTTTCCCAAGGGGAGCTCTCCAAATCGTTACCTAGGAGACAATCAACAGGCATGGCCTCTCTCACAGCCACTTGCAGAGTACCAGAGACCCCCCCCCACTCAAAGGGAACCTGAGCCATTGGACACTGACTCTCTGTGTTGTCAGCGTTGACAACACGGCAGAATGCGTGCGGGACAACCTGCTCTTGAGACACCAGGTGTTGCTTGACAGCAGTCACACTGGCTCCAGTATCTCTAAGAGCCCCCACCCTCTTGCCATTTATGGTCACCCACTGCCCATACTTTTGAGTATTGGGGGGCAGCTGGGCCTCAGCGACCATCTCACTGTCTCCTAATGAGACTAGGGTCATCTGTACGGGATCCCCCGCCCCTTGGATGTCTATCTCCCTCCCCAAGGCTACACTATTCACCTGCTTGGGGGGTGGGGCACCAGAGGGTGCTGGTTTACCATACAGGGGGCACTTGGGATCCACGGAAATGTGCCCCAGGTTGTTACACTTGTAACATCTGAGGGGCCCTCTTTGAACAGGGTTACCTGTCGGGGCCCCGGTCTGCTTCGGGGGTGGGGGTGGCTGAGAACCTTTCCCTTGGTTCCCTTGGGAATTACGTTGGGGCCCTTGGTAGAACTCCCTCTGTTTACCCTTGTCCCCCCCACTCTTCTGCTGGGGACCCTGAACACCTTTGGCGGGGCCTCCCACGGGACCCTTGTGGACCCTGGTGCTGATCCAGCGGTCCGCCTCCTCAGCAAGCTTCCTCGGGTTGGACAGCTTGCTATCGATCAGGTGTTGGCGTAGCTCAGGAAAACAATTATCCGACAAGTGCTCCCATGCGATTAAATCAAACAGCCCTTGGTAATCATCCACCTTGCTACCCTTCACCCAACCATCCAGCGCTCTGCAAAAAAAGGTCACATATTCTACATAAGTGGTACCAGGTTTCTTGGTGCAATCCCTAAATCTCTGTCTGTACAATTCAGGAGTCAACCCATACCTTGTCATAAGAGCCTCCTTCATGTGTGGATAGGATGTGTGGACATCAGAGGGGAGGTCTAGCAGTGTGTCCCGCCCCTCACTCAGGAACCTTCCCCACAACCCCGCTCCCCAATCCTTCTCAGGGACCCGGTGGGAGGACATGGCTACTTCATAGGCCCTAAACCACTGCCCAATATCATCCTGCTTATAATATTCTTTGACTACATCTTTAGGAATGTGCACCCTTGACTCTGTTGAATTGCTGCCACCAGAGGGTGAGTTGTCTAAACTCCTGGCCTTGAGATCCAACTCCCTCATTTTTACCTCATGCTCCATGGCCAGTTTCTGCCTTTCTCTCTCCATTTGCAGTTTTGCCATCTCCACCTCGTGTGCTCGGGCGGCACTCCTGTCGGCCAACTCCTCTGGCGACAGGCCTCTGCTAGGCTCAAACACACCTTCGGGGGGTATCACCTCCCGGGCATTCTCTGGGAACTTTGATTCGTGCCAGGCTCTCAGTGCTGTCACGTACTGATCCTTGTTGCTTAGTCCACTTTGCTTGATTCTGTACTTGGAGAGATATCCCTTCAGGACATCATTTGTGCACTTCCTCAGTGCCTCGGGCTCCCAATCGATGTCATCTACTCCAGAGAATACAGAGGGCGCTCCGCCTCCGTTGACTGAGCTAGGCATGGTTTCTTAAGGTGGAGATTTTTCTTTAGCAACCACTGTCACTCAATCTGTGGCTGCGTTATAGGTCTGCTCTACGTGGTGATCAATAATTCACTGTATGTAAATCATAAATGCAAATTCGAAATCCCACCGCTGCCACCAATGTTAGAATGGGGAACCTCTGGTTGGCACAGGTAGGTACTTGTGACAAGCAGCGGTCCCTTCTTCTATTCAGGGCGAGGGAATTACCCCTTCAGAACAACCCCTGCTCACCCTATAGGTAGTGTGGCGCGAGCAGTCAGGGCTAAACTTCAGGGCGCTAGTCAGTTAAGCATTTATGATAACACACAGTAAATCACAACGATCCCCCACAAATGGACACCAGGCGTAAGTTGTATCAAAAATACGGATGCTTTATATAAAAAATTCTTTGTTACGCAGGCATGTACAAGACCATCAATAACGGTTACGAAATGGAAGCCACAAGATGATAATTAGGCACTGTTCTTGTCTTTGGTAACTTATTCGATCACGAGCGCTTCACAGGGCTCGGTTGAGTCGGTCCAGTCACGATGATGCGCAGTGCACCCAGGGTACAGTGATACGGGGAAATCAGAACGTTGCGGACCCCGAGTCCGATAGAGAGTTCACTGTACCTGGGAACGTGCGATGTGCTTGGACGAGTCTTCAGGAGAGATGCAGGTTCTGCACCTCGTGGGTCTTCCGGATCAAGAATTCAGCGGGCGGCTCTCGGTAGACAGGTGCGGCCCAGGGCCTCCGACACGGACTGTGCGGGAGGTCACTGCGGAGGGCGGCACGGTCAGACTCAGGCTGGGAGGTGAAGCGGGGCGGCCGGATACGTTACGACGTACGGGCGGCCGTCCGAGGCTGGATTTCACTTCCCCACTAGAAATCCGGCGGGAGGGCGAAAGGGCACCAAGCGCGCTCCAGTAGCAGGCAGGTGACAGGGAAGCGGGACGGCCAGACTCGATGGGTCCAGAGCGACTCAGGTAGAGCGGGGCTCTCGGCGAGTGGAGGCGGCCAGGCTTCTGGGTGTCACGGCCCTAGGAGGGATGCGAAGGTGCGCAGGGCACTCCGGCGGGAGAAAGCACACGGCTCGAATTCTCAGACGAGCGGAGACACGGTGAACCCACTGGTCCTGGGGTTCAGTTCAGGGGGCAAGCTCTTCTTCCAAGCCCTTGGAGATAGTTGAAGAACAAAGTGCAAAAGTCTCTTTCAGTCTTTTTCCTCTCCTTCCTTAGCAAGGCACCTACTGCAGGCCAGTCCCTCAGGTCAGGGAAAGTTACTCCTCCTTCAGCTTCTTCCAGGTCCTTCTAGTCGGGCAGAGTTCCTTCGTGGTTCAATCTGGATCTGATTTCTTAGGAGCCAGGCTCCTACTTTTATACAGGGATTCTTTTGTTCTTTAGCGCCAGGGGGCCTGGGCCTGGCTCAGTCCAGTTTTGGAGCACTCTGTTGTGGTGACTTGGCTTGTTCCTTTCAGCAGCAGGGCAGAGACATCAGCCGCTCCACAGGGGGCGGCGCCGGCTTTGTGGTGGCAGAGCACAGGTCTATTCAAGAGTCAGGGTGCACTCCTCCCACCCATCCTGGGGTAATCTCCCTACCCACCACCTGGCAGCCAAACTGTCTCCTGGAATTCCCCAGCCCTGCTCCTGTACTGTTGCTAGGCAGAACACACACACACAGCAGAGGCAGACTGAGATGGTTAGGCACGCAAAGGCTAACTTTCTAAAAGTAGCATTTGCAAACCCAGGATATTAAAATAACCTTTACTAAAAGACGTATTTTATTATCCTGAGTTCAGGCATACTAAACATGACTTTCTACCATGCTCTCTGAGTCCACTGGGGTCACAGCGTGTAGCGATCCCAGCAGCCCAATCTGGCCTATGGAGAGCAGGTAGCCTTCAATAGTGAAAAACGAAAATGGCTGTAATTCACTATTAAGACATGCCACCCACATCAGGGCATGTCCTACCTTACACCTACAATGCACCCTGCGCTCAGGCCTACCAGAGGGGTGACTAACATGTAGTTAAGGGAAGGTTTAGGGACTGGTAAGTGGGGACACTTGCTCAGTCAGCGCGACGGTACCAGACCGCGCGCAGGTTCTGCAGTGGCAGACCCTAGACACATTTTACCCCGCTGCTTCGGTGGGTGGCACAACCAGTGCTGCAAGCCCACTAGCAGCATTTGGATATACGAGCCCTTGGCACCCCTGGTGCACTCTACTAGGGACTGATAGTAAACCAAATAAACCAAACGTGGAAGTCAATTCACATAATACATTTTACCATAGGGAGCACTTGCACTGTGGCACTGGATGGCAGTGGCACAGCGCCCTGAGCAGCTAACACCAACACAAAAACACATTGAGGCACAGACAAAAATGGAAGGGTGACCCACGCCAATGGTGCCAGGTCTAACAGGGACCTTGGGAGCCAAAAAGCCCTCCTGTTACCTCAAGTAAGTCCATTACAGTGGGATTCCTGAGAGCTGGTCAGAGGCCCTGCCCACTTTCTCTCCCACTCTGCAAACGTGACTACTAGTATATAAAAAAAAACATATTTAGGCTGAGATTTCACTTGTACAAAACCAGTGAAATTCAGCAGCTATAGGTACCTGAGCTAACTATAACTTACGCCCCCACAATGCACTGCTTATGACCTCACATATTACATCAGTCATGAAATGGTCAGTGACATCACTGATAACATCACTGATGACATCTCAAATGACTTGGGTAGAGGGTCTGTGTCCCCCCTCACCTTTATTAAAAAAGAATGCCCCAAGAAATTATGTCTCTGGGACTTATGGAGGCTCGGAGAGGAGGGGCGTGTTCCCACCTACACTAATATTAAGAATTTTGGCCAATAGTGATGGGGACCCTGGGTCCCGTAGATGCTCAGGGAGGGGATGCATGCCCTCTCCCCTTAATTAAATAAAATGGCCCTGGGGGATGGGGTTGGGGTTTACAGGGCGGTGCATCCTTGCGTGGAGTTGGCTGCCCGTGGGGGCTTGGTAGCAAGGCCTGTGGCCAAACCCCACCATTCACAGCCAAAGGCCCTGCGCGGCTGGGGTTGCCATTCTGCTGGAAGGTTGGATGCTGGGCTGGCCAACCCCACACCAGACACGGCCAAAGGCCATGGGCTGTATGGGGTTGCTTGCCTTTTGCCAACCCCCACCATGCATGGCCAAAGCCTATGCACCGTGGTGGTTTGGCTTTTATTAATGGTAATAAAATATTGCTTGATGCTAAAAAAAACTTAGAAATTCACTGAAAAAACGAATAAGTGACAGTATAGTTAGGTGAAAATTTGAATGCCAATGTAATGTTTTAAACTAAAAAAAAATGAAATTCACCAATAATAGTCAACTCTAGTAACTGTAACTCATACCCGAAGGTAACTATTGCTCACTCAACATTAGTAGTGACACCAATTGTCTTTGCCAATACTTGGTAGGTTTGATGTGTAATGGTACTTTTCCCCATTCATCGTAAACATTTTGTATTTTATTCATACACTGAGGGGTTTTGGTTCAGCCTTGTTCTGTTATTGGTTTCTTCCCTCAGGAACTTTCAGCCACTGGCTTGAGTCTGAGGGACACATTTATTAAATATCGCATCCACAAATTGTTTTTTCTACTGCTTTCCACTACAGTAATCATTTATTTTATATTGCTACTGTCAGCAACCCATGGGCCTTGCCAATTCTTGTTTTTTCTGCTGTTTTCAGAACTTTTCCATCTGGTAACACCCCTGTTTACAGGCAGCTGAGTGGCAATCTGTGTGGCAAGGGATTAGAACAGTTCCTATTTCTCCAACTTCATTAGGATGTGGCAGAAGGAGGAAAAGGTCATTTTAGGACAGTCTTCATAGGTGACTGTAGTTTTCTCTGATGAAGAAAAATAGTATCTAGTTGACTAAAAAATGGAGCTCTAAATGATTGTTGTAAGCAGTGGACCTGAAAATATGATCTCAAATGAAGGCAAAATTTCATGTATTTCTGATTCACAATATCATCCATGAAGTGATTTGCCAAAGTTAAAACAGTATACATTATCCTCCATCCCTCTAAAAGCAGATGTAATGCAGAAGATTGTTTGAGAGTTTTATATAGTGCATACGTAGCCTGAGAGTACTCTGCAAGAGAACCAGATTACAGTACACGTTTTTTTAGGTATAAGGACATTGAGTTGATTACCCAGAATTACAGGATATTGAATTGGAGCGAGATTGCTGTACCTATACAATTGGATTTGCACACGTCTTAACTATGTGCACTCTAAATCAAAGAAATGTCCACCACTCCTAAAATAGTCCCTCTTTGACATAACAGCATCGAAATAACGTTAATAATTAAAAATATATATTTACAGCTAGAGTAATGGCTTGACCACCATCAACTCATTCTGGGCCACTTGCTCAATCTAAAATAGGGGGCACGTGAGATTCCGTGTTTAATGATATCTAAGCATCCAGCATTTTCCCCATGCATAATCCTCCTGGTAGTATGTGAAAGAATTTGGCTGGGTCATAAATGTTGGAATCGAGAAAGTGTGCCATTTTATTGCAAAGGTAAACCAAAACTGCATGTTAGCATCCATTCTCTACTGTACAACTCACTATCTAAAAGGTAAAACTACCTTAGGAAAAAAACACAGGGGCTTTCAATATGTGAGGCTTGTCATTTGCAGATTGGCTGGCAGTCTTATCACCAGCCCCACCAGGAATTTTGAGGTCTCTGTAGTTACCTTATATCATTCATTTTACCTCCGAGAGATTTTGCCTGAAAATTTTGGATGATAGTAGCTGAAATCTGGGATAATGCAGGGGTGAATGTTCAAAATACTTATCTGTAATATTCATTACTCTTAGTCCTATTTCTCCTCATCACATTCATTACTTTTGAGGTAGAGTCCGCCTCACGAGGCAGAAAAAAAAGAACAGGAAATGTTCATATTGGTGTCCCTTCCTCTTAGACAATAACCTAAAAGGATACAACATACCCAGCATTCGTCTTGAAATATGAAGCTACTCAATATGATATGAAGGTTGATAATCTGGGAGGAGGTGCGTAATGAATGAGACGAGAACAAACAGGACTAGGAGAAATGAAGAATACTGGTAACCAAATATGAGCATTACCTCTATGTCTTATTGTCCTCGTCCCCCTTCATTACTTTTGACAAATACCAAAGCAGATAACCTTCTTCTTTCTTACATATTTGAAGGGTTATATTCTAAGAAAATGCTTAATTCCGTAGTGAATTACTTTTTACTTTCTAGTTTCTGCGGACACACTAAAAAAGTGGCTGCTACTTGTTTAGGTATTTTGCGTGGGCTCAGGCCAATCCTGCAATTTTTTGACGCCCCCACTAGACAGTTGATAATTCAGGCCACCATACTCTCGCGGCTTGATTATGCGAGCTCGCTCCTGTTGGGGGCCAATCAGGCGGAAGTTATCCGGATGCAGCGCGTACAGAATGCGGCGGCCAGAGCCCTGGTGGGCCTACCTAGGTTCTGCTCTGCGAAGGAAATCATCCGGAAACTCCATTGGCTGCCCATGACTCAAAGGATTGAGTTTAAGACTCTATGTCTTTCCTACAAGATTCTTAAACTGTCCTCTCCCCTGATCCTAGAGCATCTTCTCACCCCCTATGTCCCCTCTCGTTCTTTGAGGTCATTGGGTCAAAATCTGGCTACAGTTCCACGGTTCAAACGCTGCAGAGCGGGTGGACGTTCCTTCCGCTATTTAGCGGCTAGGCTTTGGAACTCATTACCAGCTCACATTCGCGCCCTAGATGATTTGCTAACGTTCAGGAGGGCTATTAAAACCTATCTTTTCCCCTCTGGACCTTAATATACTGCATGGACCTTAATACACTGCCCCGTTGCTACTTTTTTCTGGTTTTTCCTCTGTTTTGTATGTATATTCCTTCTGCCAGTCAAAGCGCCGGGACGCCCCTTTGCTGGGGCAGCTGTGAGCTATAGAAGATGAGATAACATAACATAACATTGTGTAAGTGAGGGGTATGAAGTTGTTATGGTGTTGACTATCAGGTTTATTAATGTGCTTTTTTCTAGAGTTTATATAACAAGAAGACCATTATGCGGATTGCCAATATGTGTTGATTTCTTAGAGTCTATTTTAACATGAAGCCCTAGAGGAGTAGATTGTGTCTTTTTTTGTCATTGTGAATGAGAACTTCTTTTTGATTGATTTTAGCCCTCACTTGTCTTTTGGTCATCTTGTCGTAGTTGCTTTTGAGTGGGGTCAGACTGTTATCGCCTTATACTCTATTTGGAGCCTCAGTGTCCAAAATTTGAGAGGAGTCTGGATGGGTCACGGATCTACATGTCCTGAATTAATGGACCAATAAAGTGGCTAAAGTGAGTACAAATATGATTAAAATTTCCCCAAGGTGGGGGTTCTTTCACCCCACACCCAAGGATATAGAGATATGGTACAGTTGCAATAATTCTCTGATGATAGCTTTATGTGTACTATCCACACAGGGACCGTTGTTTGCTGTGGATTTTAATATTCTGGAGATTTACCTATAAAGGAGTAATTGACGAAGTCACATTATTGGTTCTGACATTTTTTCTTGTCATATATTGGTATGTATATACCTTTATGGATATGTTAAGTATGTATGTTTCCGTCCTCTACTTCTTTCTTTCTTATCTTTGGTTCCGTTTTGCGTCTTTTTAAATTCTAAACATATCCCATGGTATATGTCCAAAGTGCCATACTTGTATAAACACATGGTTCACTTTTTATCACTGGTGATATGATCATTCTTTTTGTAGGTATCTCATTCTATTTTCTAAAAATGTATTTTGACTTATGAGGGCTTTCCCTCCTTATTAATTATATTTTAACTTGTGTGTACAAAGAGGTCTTATTAGAAAAGTATAAAAATAAATATATAAAAAATAATAAAAAATTAAAAAATATATGTCACTATCAATTAAATGAGACTGGGATTTTGTCCTTATGTATATTTTTTTGTTATTTAGTTGACAAATGTATTGTTTGGAACCGTGTGTTGTTCATGTCGTTTTTCTTTTTAAAAAATGTGTTCATATTAGAGGATGAGTTTATTAGTAGTATTAGTGTGTTTATTTCTTGTGCCATTTAGTCTGTATATATTTGTTTTTTTTTCATTGTGTTTTTATTTGTACATAAATGTTTGTATATATATATATTGTGTTGCAGCCCTGAAGAAGTCCATTGTTTGGACGAAACGCGTTGGCTGCTTTATTGTTGCACGTATAAAGGACCATTTCAATTGAAATTTCAAAATAAAAAAAGACTAACAAAGATTGAAAGACTGTTTGCCTTTGACTATTGATTATGATATATGAATGTCATATGGTGCACCATCTTGTATATGTTTGCAGTATAAAAAGGCCTTCATATCCCAAGAACAAAAAAGATAAACCACTGTTATATGCTGCACCACTTACAAAATTATTCTAAGGAAAATCATTTAAGAAAAGGCAGAATTTAAAATGTGTATTGTCATCTAAAGCATTTTGAAGTCGATAATGTATTACAAAGGTATTAGAAGGTGCCCAAGTGGTTGCCCTACAAAATTCAGCGATAGACACCCCCTTTAGTTCAGCCCAAGAAGCTGACACTCCCATTGTAGAATGACCCAGCATACTTGCTGGAGAAGGGGGTCTTGATAAAGAATAGGCCAAAAACATTGTTTGTTTAATCCAGCTGCTAATGCAAACCAAAGATGCTCTATTCTCCTTATTCGATGATCCAAAAGAAATAAAGAGAGAATCTGACTTCCTAGAGATTTTTGATAGTTCTAGGTAAACCTTCAAGGCACTTCTAACATCTAAATAATGCCACTACAAATCTTCAGAAGTGTTGGTGAACTCAGCTAAAGCGGGTAGCACTATCTCCTGATTCTTATGTTAGGAAGACATGACCTTAGGAATAAAGGCTGAATCAAGCCTCAGAACAACACCATCCTGAAAGAAAGAGAGAAAGGGTTCTCTAGCAATTAGAGCTAAAAGCTCCCCAGTTCATCTAGTCGATGTTCTTGCCACAAGAATACAACATTTAGGGTAACAAACTTAATATCCACTTGGGGAAAAGGCACACATGGATGATAAGTTAGGGCTCTCTGAGCCAAAGGTAAATCCTAAAGAAGATATATTGGTGACACCACTGTGGGAGAAAGAGGAAAGCTTTTCAAGACCCGAGAAACTAAATAATCTGTACCACATACATTTCCAGAAGGATCCCAAAAGGCCCTAATATCTGCCCACTGAGAGCATAAAGTTGAGATAGTAAGATGTTTTTCATATCCCTCCCATAGAAATTGATTAACATCATTATGATTACATTCTACAGGAGAAAAAAAGTGTACTGCTTGTCTCACTCACCGATGGGATGGCATGTCTTGGTGTGGTTTGACGATTTCTGGGCTTTCCTATCACTTCTGTGGTGGCGACCTGCCAGTGTACCTATGCATCCTTGTGGAAAGCTGGCACCGTCGCAGTGACTCGAGGGTGCTCTTCACTGTTACTAGAGGGTGCCTGCGTGTGTGCTGGATTGCCTCGCGGTCTGGTGTAAATGAGCAGTGTGTGTTCTGGGGCTTCCATTGTGTAAGAAAGGCAGCCATAGAGAAGAGATCGCAGCGATCTGCACTCCTCTGATATCCAGTGCATTCTGATGATACATTAGAATGCTGCCGGTGTGATGCGTGTCGTTAATTATGGCGTCCCGCACACTGGGTGTAACAGACATTGGAGGAGGCAGCGCGACTGTTGTCAACAGACACAAAGGATGCTCTGTTCGTGCGTGGTTGGTTACGCGCCTCTGCCATACAAGTCGCTCATCTTTCACCTTTCTACTTTCAAGAATTCTACACTCAGAGGATTTGCGGTACGCGCTCAAGCACGTGGGAAGGTCACCTGGCTACATCAATTTGTCTTAACGACTGGAATTTTATGGAGTCAAGCAAGTATCGTTTGTGGCAGAGGAAAGTAGGTGAGAGTTGGGGTATACCTGGCAATTGTTGTCTACTGGGCAGTACCTCACAGTTTTCTCCAGAATAGAAGGATGTGAAAGGGTGTGTGGTTTTCTATGCACATTGCCACTTCCTATAAACTGTTGTGTACGCATTTAAGACAGTGTTGACTATACTTTATTTTGTTATTTCAAACATTTTGAGACTAAATTGGGACAAGTTAAATTCCTCTACATGTTTAACATTGGTGTATCTCATTTGTTGCATTTGCAGTCAACTTTAATAATCACATTTGTCATGTGTACCTACAGATCTTGCATTCATCTACAATATGCAAAGCGTTCAAGCTCCTCCCCCATTCTTACTGCTTCCAGGAGACCCATCCCTTAGGTGGAAAGTCTGGTATGAGGCTTTTACAAAGTATCTAGGGGCCATGGGGGGATTAGATTCAGTGCAGAGCAGAATACGTTTATTTTGGACTACAGCCTTGGATTAGAGGAGCAAGCTGTGTTGGAACACTTACCACCTCTTGAAGTTATTGAAGGTGAAGAACCTCTTAATGAGTTTGAGCAAGCTGTTGCTATGTTAGAAAAACAATTTGATGTTGAAGGGAGTTTAGTAGTTGCAAGACACAAGTTCTTCACTAGAGAGGAAGAAGCCGATGAGAATATTGTATCGTATGTGGCTGCACTACGCATTTTGGCATCAGAATGCAAGTTTGATCATTTTACGTCACAGTTAATCAGGGATCAGGTTGGGGTACATTGCAGAGACAAAAACGTTCAAGAGAAACTTCTCACTTTGAACAATCCCTCATTGCAAGAAACTATTTCCCTCGTTAAAAGTATATAATTATCACACAAAGCATCTGAAGAGTTAAAACCTAACAAAGCGGTTGTGGGTGTGGTAAAAGAGGCCAAAGACCAAGGGGGAAAAGATTTGGTGAGCAGAAGGGCAATAGATATGCTTCAACTAGACCTGAGAAAAGGGGGGGTCAACAAAGGAAACTATGTTCGAAATGTGGGTTCCCTTTTCATTTTCCCAATTTGCGATTGTGTCCTGCAAGGAATGCCGCTTGTCGCAAATGTGGTAAACAAGGACATTTTGCTAGTGTGTAATTCTAGCGGTAATGTTAATGCGGTTTACACTGAAGATGATAAGGGTGACATGCCAATGGATGTTGTTAGTTCCATGAATTACTTGATGCTTGTTGTCAAAGAAGATTCGGATGATTGTGTGAATCCTTTCGTGGATGTGATTGTTGATGGAAAATCCATTTGTTTGCTGGTTGATTCTGGTGCCCGTATGACAATGATTACCGAAGAGTTGTTTGATTACAATTGGGTGGATAAAGAACTGGAACCTCCTGACAGAAATCCTGTTTCATATGAGGGCAGGAGGATTGAATAGAAAGGATTTTTTTAAACTAGTTTGATCTTCAAGGAGAGATGCATTAGTGGGAAGGTGTATGTAGTGAAGAAAGGATTAAATATTTTGGGGTGGTACCACCAGTGGCTGTTTGGGATGACCCCCAGAACGGGCAAAAGAAAGAGGCATCTGTAGTGGATGAGAATGTGCAGGGTGATGGTTTATCCCACTGGGATCTTAGGTTCAGGAATGTGTTTGCTGACAAGTTGGGGCACATTAAAGGTTTTAATCATCTTATCAAAGTGAAAGATCAAGCTGTTACTGTAAAACATAAATTGCGTAATGTTCCCTATAGTGTCAGAGATGATTTAGCTGAGGAACTCAAGAGGATGTGTGAGTCAGGGGTCATTGAGCCGGTAGAGTCGTCTTTAAGGTTGTCTCCATTGGTTGTGGTCCGCAAGAAAAATGGGAGTCTCACGGCTTGAATTGACTTGTGCAGTTTGAACAAAGAAATATGGGTTGATTCTCATCCTCTTCCTCACATTGATGACATACTCTCCAAATTTGGAGGTTCCAAGTTATTTTCTAAGATAGACCTATCCTCAGCATACCATCAGGTCGAGCTGGACCTGAGTTGCAAGCATTTGTCAGCTTTTGTTTCTCCGGTTGGAACTTTCCAATTCAAGAGGATGTCATTTAGGCTTGCCAGCGCATAATAGAAAAGGTTTTGGAGGGTATTGAGGATACTGTAATTTTCCAGGATGATATCTTGGTGGCTGGAAAGTGCAGGGCATCGCATGACAGAGATCTTACTCTAGTTTTGAGCAGGTTTCAGGAGCAGGGCATTGTTGCCAACAAACTGAGATGTGTTTTTGGTGTGGAATCTATTGAGTACCTAGGACATCGCATCTCCGGTGAAGGGATTCAATTGAGAGAGGGGTTAATTGATGCCATTTTGAATGCTCCGTATCCCAAGTCAAAGGAACAAGTGACTTCATTTTTGGGGTCTGTGAGTTTTATACCAAGTTCATTTCTAATTTTGCTGTCAAAACTGTGCATTTACATGAACTACTCAAGAGGAGAAATACTTTCCTTGGGGATCAGGTGTGTCAGAATAAATTTGATCAAATCAAGCAAGAGCTTGGGACATGTACAATTATGGCTCCTTTTGATCCTTCAAAGCAGTGTATTGTCTCGGTTTATGCGAGTTTGGATGGGTTGGGTGGTATGATTACTCAAATCAAGCAGGGCAAGGAGCATACTTTTGGGTTTGCTTCTCTTGCTCTACGTCAAAGTGAGAAAAATGACTCTCTCTTATTGAGAGGGAGCTTTTAGCTTGCTGTTGGGCAGTTGAGAGATTTAAGACCTTTTTGTGGGGGAGGACTTTCAAGTTGCTGACAGATCACAAGCCTCTCACTTCCATCCTCAATGGACATGTAGTTAAAGAGCACACCCCAAGGATTGCATGTGGAAGAGGTGTGGCGCAGCGGCCAAGGTGCCTGACTCTGGACTACAGGGTTCACGGTTCGATCCCCGGCGCCAGAGGAAGGTTAGCCCAGCACCATGTGACTCTGGGCAATAGCTCGCTTAATCTGCCCGAGGGCCCCCAGCGCCGGGACATCACTTCAGAGGTAGCTCTGCACTTTAAAAATACTGGTATTACATTTCATTGCGAGATTAGGTTCTAAATTGTTACAATACAATTTTGTGGCAAAGCACATTCCTGGTGGGAGAAATATAAGGGCTGATTTTCTCTTGAGGTCCCCTTTGCCTTGTCATGAGGGTGAGTTTCTAGGACGTGATGAAGAGGCGAGATGATCATGCAGGGTTACAAGTTGATTCCCCCGAGTGTTTAAGATCTTGTATCATTGATTCCGGTCATGAGGGTCATCTCAGGCAGACAAGCACCAAACGGAGGATTCGTGCTGTCTATTGGTGGCCTTCCATGGACCGGCAGGTTGATGATGCTGTCAGGCGTTGTGTCATTTGTTGCTCAAGTGACAAGGTTGTCAAAACAGTCACTCCTCCTGTACAGGTGGTTGAACTTCCCAGTGGACCTTGGATGAAATTGGCTGTCGATTTTGTTGGACCGTTCAATGCTTTACCTAATAGGTATAAGTTTGCCTTGGTAGTAGCCAACTACTACAACAAATGGTGAGAGGTGCATTTTATGTTTGATCCTAACACCCAGGAGTTCATTAGATTCTTTCAAAGTCTTTTCGCAAGGGCAAGTTTCCCCAAGGAATTATTGTCAGACAATGGGGTGCAACTCATTTCAAGAGAAATGTCTGATTTTGTTTCTCAATCTGGGATTGTGCATCGCCGGGTGGGTCTTTATCACCCTCAAGCCAACGGTTTCATTGAGTGCAAGAATCGCATTCTTGTTGAGTGTGTGCAGTGGGCTATTTCCAATAGGGTGGAGGTTAAGTAAGCTGTGCAGAGCATGTTGTGGGCTCCTCGCACCACTCCCAGTCTGGCAGTTGGCAAGAGTCTTTTTGAGCTGTTGCGTCGGAGAGTGGCCATGTTTGACATGTGTTGGACTTGGCCCTTTTTGCAGGGTCATCCCTCAACTTTTTGGCTTCCTCCTAGCCTTTTTCCTGACATAGTGTTTGTGGTTTTAGGACTTTGGGCACTTTAGCACTGCTGTCCAGTGTAAAGTGCGTGTGCTCTCTGTGGTAAACATGGTAAGATTGGTCTACACCTGTTAGACATATTTAATTTACCTGTCAGTCCCTTGTAAAGTGGTATCACATATACCCAGGGCTGGGAAATTAAATGCCACTGGTAGGCTTGCAGTGCTGATTGCACCACCCACCAAAGTAGCCTTTCAAACCTATCCCAGGCCTCTGCCATTGCAGGGCCTGTGCGCGCAGTGTTACTGCCGCTGTGACGTGGCACCTAAAGTGTGCGCCATGTCTATGACCCCCCTTTTACTGCATGTTAGTCACCCCTAAGGTAGGCCCTAGCTTGCCCTATAGGCAGGGTGCATTGTAGGTAAAAGAGAGGAAATGTACCTTAAGTGTGGGACATGTCCTGGTAGTGACAAACAGCCATATTGGTTTCTCACTACTGTAAAGGCTGTCAAGTTTGGTATGTTTGGAATAGTAATAATAAATGCTACGCAATGGTGTGCACAGATTTATTATAACTATTTTAGAAATGCCACCTTTAGAAATTGGCATTTCTGTGTGCTATGTGTCTGCCTGCCTGATGTGGATTGCATGTCTAGCTTTGGAGTGACAGGGGCTAGTGAGGTGTGTGTGGCTCCAGGAGGGGCAGGGTGAGTCAGCGCTAGGTTGAATAGGACATCTGCATTTGGAGTAGTGGCAGGAGTAGTCCACTGACCCTGAATTGGATTGTGCCTGCCTGGGTGAATGCTGACAAAGGAGGGTGGAAGCCCTGTAAGCAAAGTGCTCCACACCCCCCAGAACAAGTTGCAACTGGTTTCCCCAGCCCTGTGCCAGGGCAGAACAAAGAAAATGTTGATATAAATATTGGGTGGGGCTGTGAGCCCATGATAGTTTATGGTGTTCCTGTGGTTACTGGGGCTTGCTGCTGCTGGAGTCCAGGAGGAACCGCCACAAGGTCTTGCCTCCTTGCTGGAGGGCCCTGTGTGCTGGCCTCCCTGGGTCCAGCTGTGCCCCTTGGACCTTTGGAAATCTAGCGCCTCGTTGGCACTATCTTTTTGTTGCCAGGAGACACAGAGCATATGTGCTCTGCAGCGCGGTGCTGTCAGAACGACCTAAGGGAATCCCTGTGTGGGGATTCCCCTGCATTGTGCAGGAGAGGCGGGAGCCCACCCCCATTTTGCAACTCTCGGGGAGAGCCCACCCAGCATTGGTGATTTGGAGGAGTGGGAGCTCACCCCGCTCTTATGCCACATCAAGCGGGAGCCCACCCGGGTTTTGCCTACAGAGGCGAGAGCTGACCCTGTGTTTGTGTTTTGGAAGAGCGGGAGCCCACCCTGCATTGCCGACGCCCCAAGGATCTACTGTGTTCTAGGCTAATGTGATTTATGCCTACTGTTATTGCCTCAAGGTGATACCTATTGCGTGATGTGTTTATGCTTATGAGGTTATTGCATAATGTGTTTATGCTGGTGAGGCCTAATGCGTAATGTGTTTATGCTAATGAGGTTTGGGACTAATGTGTTTATGCCCAATGTCATGCTATGATATTTTAGGATGGTGTCTCATGCTAATGTGATAATGCTGAGGTCATTATGGTACCAGTAGTTACTGGTTGTGTTTTATATTTACTACCTGCATTCTGATGGTTCTGGCCGTGGCCCGATTGGCCTGGTCCTGTATATAATCCCCTGTGAATATTGCCTAGTGCCAGTTGGCACAGTGCATATGTGTGATTATGATTCTAATGTGTTTTGGATAATACAAAGGCTATTTTTTATATAACCTTGTGTGGAGTTTATTTTGTGGTGTGCCTAGTGTGTTGCTGCTGTGTGTGTGTGTTGCGCAAACGCTTTACACATTGCCTCTGGGATAAGCCTGACTGCTCGTGCCAAGCTACCAAGGGGGTGAGCAGGGGTTATCTTCAGCGTGTAACTCCCTTGCCCTGACTAGAGTGGTGGTTTCTGCCTGGCTTTGGCGCATGCCCTAGCCAACCAGAAATTCCATTTCTAACAACATGTGTCCTGCTTGGATGAGGAAAGGGGGCCTGTGGTTTAAAGCTGTTTCTCCTCATTCTGATGTGGGGGAAGTTATTTTGCAGTGCAAACCATTGTTCAGTCATCCTCTAAGAGTGCCAAGGATGTTTTGGGTTGGAGTTCCAAGGTTCAGGTGGGTGACTGGGTTAAAACTAAGATCTCGTACAGTGTTCCCAAGGGGTTGTTCAAGTTCGGTCCTCCTGTTCGGGTGGATTTCACTTCTCAATATGCTTTGAGAGTCAATGGGAAGAGTTGGTGGAATCTCTCAAGAATCTACAAGATTCCAGATCAAGTGGTTCATCAATTGGGTCTGGAGGTTTGTGTTGAGCACTCATCTGTTGATTATGATCAGAGTGACTCCAGTACCAACGTCCATGGGGTTTTTTCTCAATCTCCTTATACGCGGAGGAGTGGTAGGAAAAGTGCCCCACCGAAACGCATGAATTTGTGATTTTGTTCTCTTGCATTTCTTTGCGTTTAAGCGTGAGTCCTAATGTGTTTATGCTTTTCTTTAATGTGCAAAAGTAATATGATGTATGTTATTTCTCATGTACATTGACGTGGTGATCTATTCTTATATTTGTTCTTATTCTTTTGTTTTTATTCTCCTTCTTGTTATTCCTTTTGTTAATTTATTCCCTTTATGCTCTTTTGGTAAAGAAGGGCGATGTTGTAGTAATTAGAAAACCTGTTTCCTCTATGTTAACCTGGTACTATGGTTACAGAATGTTGACATTTGAAATGCCAGGGACTGTTGTGCCATTCCCTGGAAGCTGTGGGGATGAACGGTCAATAAACTGAAGGTTTCCTCACTCACCTGATCTGGTGTGGTCACTTCAGTCTCACTTCAGAGTCCTGAAAAAGTGTTGCAAACTCTAATTTCTTGCCAGTTTTGACAATCTGGAGAACCCACTAGTCTGAAGTGGAGAGTAGTCAAGACTCCAAGAAGTGACGAATTCTGCCTCCTACTCCAAACCCTTGGCCATCTCTGGGATAGTCAGATCCTTTGCTTGTTAAAAGACATGAACTTTTGATAAGCCACATTCCTAGGTCTGAGCTTTCCCTACTAGTCTGAATCTGCCCATGAGAGGGTTGACGAAAAGGAGACTTCTTTGAACTCTGTGGAAAATAACTCTGTAACTCTGTTTAAAAGGAGATGAGTGCGTGTTTCTCCTTAAAGATCTTATGAATCCTCTCCTGAAGTTCAGCTACTAAGAAGTGAGTAACTTCAAATGTGATCTTCAAGGCAGAAGCCCCCAGAACGGTATCAGTCTTTCTATCTTTCAGAATCAAGTTATTCCTTGCAGTGATAGAAGCTCCAGCAGACAAGGCTGAAGCCCTGACAATGTCAAAAGAGATATCTGAAATGTATTAGATTTGCCTCTCTATTCCTTCCAACAGAGAAGAACGCTTTGTTGCATCCTTCAAAGCCTTAAGCGATTGATCATTAATGACAGCATCCTCTGTAAGAGAAGTTCTAACAGCAAGGCTTGCCACAAAAGAGTCTATAGATATAGTATCAGGGAGTGGCTCCTTCATATCAGCCAGAGGATAGAACTTTGCCATGAAACAAGGAAGAATGATCTTGTCAGGATTTTTCCATTACCTTTTTAAGCAATATAAGGATGCATTGGAAAATCCAATTGAGAGGATATTTTAAATTGTTTCAGCAAATTACTTGAGGACATTTCCAGAACCTCATCCTGCTGAAATCCCATATTTAGTTTAACTGTGACAATAGCTCTGGCAGCAAATTCTTTCCAATCTATTTGCCATTCTGTTCATCATTAATCTGACTCTCCTCCTCTTCATTTCTCCTCATTTTCCGCGAATGGTTGCCCATCGTATCACTGATATTAGTTCCCAGAACTCTCTAATACTGCAGAGTCACAGAACAAATAGAGAGCGTTTCACCAGAAACAACTACCCGCTATGCAGACTTACCTGTCTCTCCATCCTGCACTATGTACCCTACACAAAACAGCACTGGAGAAGAAGTGCAGTCATACGCATGTGTGAATCTCCCACTTCATCATGCATGCCTGAAATCCCAGAACATGCTGTAACACTGTAGACACCTGTACATCTAACTACTACACAGCTCAATTCCTGAAGGGACGCCCGCAGCAAAAAAGTAAGAATTTTCAGCTGTCCCTGCAAGCAAGAGAGAGAATCTGAAGTAAGGTGTATCCTAATAGGCTATCGCCTAGGAGAGAGATATACCCATTTGAGCATTTCCTTCGCTTGTGTTCTCTCTTTTTCTGTCTTGTGGGGTGGACTCCACCTTAAAAGCAATGAAGGGGGATGAGGACAATAGGACGTGGAAATAAAGAAGAATTGCTTGGAAATAGGCCTCAGAATTTCATTGGTAATTCCTCATGGATCAGGAGTTTCTCAGTGTTCAGCCCAGAATCCGGCATAATGCTCCAGCCCTACAGTTTACAGGACCCCCTCACTGCTAATCAGGTGCTGTGAAATTATCACCCCCCAAATTCTTGTAAAGATGACCATGGTGGGAAACGGTATCCCCCGGTGGTTTTATGTTCTAATGCTCTGACCAGGTTGGAAGGCAGAGTATTCTTCTGAACAACTAACAGCGAAGAGGAAGAAAGGGAAGGTTTGGGAATCCCTTGAAAACTACTGCAGCTATAAGTTTGGACGGAGAAAGCTTGAGCGAGGACCGACCTTTAGCATGGGTGAGCTGGAACCAGGGCGCCAATTTTCTGAGGGGCGGATGGAGCTGTGTGCATCAAGGTTATGCCAACAGCAGCACCCTTCTCAGCTTGCTCCGGCCTTGTCCTTTTCTATGCCTGTTCGTTTCTGTATGATTTGCCAATTTAAAATGCTTGTATTTCTTCATTATCATACAGCAGCGATGTTTTTAACACACTTTGATGCCCCTTCCTTGCCCTCTGAACTCTGTTAGCACACATCAAAAAACCATCATCTGCCCAGGGCAGCTAAGCTATCATTGATTTAGGGGAGCTGGGGAAGGTCCGGGGATGTTTTGTGTTCAGGGGCAGTCCCTGCTCATCCAGGTATTGACCCCCTGCCTCCTCATTTATTGTACTACCAGCAGCAAGGGCGCCACATGTATCTCCGCCCACTCCCAGGGCGCTAGCTTAGCAAAGGCCGGCTCTGGCTAGGGAAAAGAGTTGATGGAAAAAGGTAGGTATCAGAAGTAAAGTTTTGAAGGTAATCGACGTAAGCTCTGGAGAGCTCAGAATGTTCTGCAGCTGGGAGCTAAAGTGTTCTGCATGATCACTTGCCCCTGGATTCACCCACCGAGCCTGGCTGTTCTCGACATCCAATGATGCATAATTCAGTTCAATACCTTCATTCTTCTGTATTGAAGGCAAATATTTTCTCGATTTCCCAAGCTGTTTTGTTTATCATTACAATGGCCTGATATGGCATTTATTAAAACATTTTGGGCGAATTCTGATGAGTTACTATTAATATTGATGAGCCAATGTTATTTTCATTTTGACAACTTAGCCTAATTCAGTAAATATTTCTATCAAGGTAAACACTGGCCTGGGTGCTTGCTGCTAATACAAATTAGCTGAGGTGATTGAGAGTGCTGTATGTTAAGCAGAGCACTGGAGTATTCCGCTTTGATCGTGTCTAATAATGCACGTTTTTGCCTGCTTCTTTTTGAAAGCACATGCCTACATGAAGAGAAAAAACATCAACCGTGGACATCTAGTCATGGTTTTAATTTTACAATGACCTGCTGCGTGTATATTTACTCAGGGGCGTAGCTCCCATTGGGGAAACAGGTGCAGTGGCACCGGGCTCATCCACCCATGGTACTTGCTCCATTTCACTACCGCAATAGCAGTCAAACTGGCCATTGCTTGCTCCATAGCTCATGGCATCCTTGATCCGCTTCTGCATTTGCTTTTCCTTAACATTGACATTCTGCTCTTAAATGCACTTAAATGTCTTATAACATAAAGTGACCATACAACATATCAACATTAGGTTTCTGTGAATTGGATTTTTGTAAGTAACCAATAAGTAGTCAGAAACATTAACTTGACAGCTAGTGAAAGAAAAGGGAAACTGAGATAAATTAGATAAGGTCGCACGCAATATCTAGAGTCTAAATACCTCACTGGCACTACCAGTATCCTGGTAATGCCAATGTGGCCAGCTAGATTGGGATTCCAAGAGATGTAAACACACTATGGCATAGCCACAGCTTTAAAGTTTTCATCCAAATATTTCAACTGCTCAAAGCATGCACAATGTGTACGTGAGAAACTGCAACAAATGGAGAAAATAGTGCAGGAATCAGCACAGAAACAGGTGCTGGCATGTTATTCCCCATTCCAGCTGTCAAACTCAGAACGACCAACTGAACAACTGAAGGTGTTGTAATACCTTATTGTTTCAATGACACTATTACAGTGCCATAACACGGGTTCACGTGTAGCCTAGGCATGAGAGGTGGTGACCTTCGACCTACACACTGAAAAGCCCTTTAAAGGCACTTGAACACCATCAACAACCTCACAGGGAGGCCCATCTGCGGGGCCGGATGCAGAGCTTTAGCAATGGCTGTTCTCAGAAGCATTGCACTGTCCCAGCCTTAAGAACAGACCAGGAAAAAGCATCAAACATCACTTTGTGCACTGACAGTGAAAAACATTCAAAACAGTAAGAAGGACATCACACCACGTCTACTCTACTTCATCTTAATTAATGCCTACATACCCAGATATCCAGGTTTTGGAACAAAGGCAAAAAACACACCCTCTGAGCTTTGCAAAAAAGGAGTCAAGCAACACAGACACTCAATGTGCAGGGATATCCAGTCAGACTAAATGTGGCAGAACTTGATACGTTCTATCTATTCAAGGGCCATAATAATATTACTATTATTATTAATAATAATAATAATGCATACTAATAGTAATAGCAACAATAATAACTATTACATTCTTTTTGCAGGTATGCATGTAAGGGTAGTTGTGTAACATAAACATAGTTGGGAGGCAAAACTTTAAGGTGACATATGTTTGAGAACATTATCAAGGAGGTATAAAGAGGGGGTGCCTAACACAAGAGGCGAGGTATTCTGTGAAAATGTCAGCTTTTGGGTTACTTGTGAATTTTAGCAGAGAAGAAGTCATTTTAATTTCAGAGGGGATGCTTCTTCAGATCTTTGAGGCGTGTAATGCTCTTTTCTTTTATTGCTGTGGTTGGCAAGGGTTTTGACGTTTGTTACCCACTCTGACATTACAATTTGATGTATGATCGCTGCCCGTTTACGTGCACTTGAATAGTTCGGCGCTGTGTAAACTGTGCAGGCAATGTTAAGGTGTAAACGCTTCATCAGGTAATTGGAAAAAGCATGCCATACTGCATATGTTTGATCTGTTTATTTTGGAGCGTTATGACAAAAGCCATTGGGCCTTGTGGGGCTTAGCTGGGGGTTTCCACAGGGGCGAAGTGGAAGGAACAGATGCTGAATCCCACTTCCCTCACCCACCTCCTTCGCCAAACAAAGTCAAAGCAGAGTGGAGGAGGTGGAAAAGAAGGGAAAACAAGGAAAAGGAGAAGGAGTAGAGTACACTGGTCCGTCTGGTGTGATGTTGCCTGTGTTTTCTAATGGGCAAAAATAAAAAAGGTAAGAATAACCTTAGGACCACGAGAGGACTATACAGAACATGTGGCTAAATGTACCCGTGGAAGGTTCTGATGTAAGCATAAGGAAGACATGAACAACTAGAACTTGAAACCGATACAGTGGTATCTAAAAGGTAGAAACATGCAAATGACTCATTAGGACTGCAGAATTTAAGCATTAAACAATGACAAGCGTGAAACATACCAAACTTATTGGAGACTACCATCTGGATTCATTAGACCTATGAAACATTTATACTATCCTGAAAAACCGGGAAAAAAACTAAAAACGTATTTTCCCAGACAGAAGAAAAAAGGAGACAAAAAAATTTCGCACAAAATGGAGCTGGGTCAGGATAGGATTAACCAAACTATTCAAAACATTAGTGACTAATGTCTTTCTCTTATTTTGCAGCATAAGAGAAGAAGCAACAATAAAATGAGTGCAGAGACTGACTCCATAGTACTAAAGAAATGAAAAATCAGATAGGTAGCTCTTATAGACACTAAACTATATACCTTGTATCCTTCCATAGGATGCGACCATTGAAACTTTAAGCTACTTCTCTGTGTGTGCTTTTCCTTTTCACGTTCAAAATGAACAAGGTTAGGCAAGGCTATCTGCGAGGAGACATAACAATGCTAGCCGGCGAGGGAAAGTCGACACTGCAGCAAGCCCCGAAAGAGGAGCCGTGACCAGAAAGGCAAGGAATGAGGAAGACGTCGGGAGAACTCTCCAATGCTGTCACAGGAAATCCAGGTAAGTGCAGAACTGAGGAAGGCTAGGCGGGGGGTCTGAGATGGAACGTGAAGTGAATTTCTGTCACAGACCACCCCCTTTTGTAGGGCTCATGCGCCGCTTTCGCCAGCTGACTTGCCTCAGCCAGAGGGGCATGCGCTTGCAGCTGCAGGCGGGGCGGTCAGCGCTGCTGCAGGCAAGGTGGTCAGCAAGGCTGCGGGCGGGGCGGCACGACAGGCCTGACCTGGTTATTGTAAAAATCATGTTTTAAAGACTTAGGGCCCGATTCACAGAACTAACCTAAGACAAAATCCTAAACTTACTACCATTTTGGTATTCACAGAAGGCACTTACTGATTTTGGTATTCACAGAAGGCACTTACTCATTTCCGTATTCACAGAAGTTAGGATTCCTAACTTTAGTACTCCTAAATGCCTTCTGTGAATACCGAAAGTCTTAAAGTTAGGATTTTTCTCAGTTTAGGAGTAGTAAAGTTAGGAGTCCTAACTTTAGGACTCATAAATGCCTTCTGTGAATACCGAAAGTCTTAAAGTTAGGATTTTTGTCAATTTAGGAGTCCTAAAGTTAGGAGTCCTAACTTTGCTACTCCAAAACTGAAAAAATCCTAACTGTACGACTTTCGGTATTCACAGAAGGCATTTAGGAGTCCTAAAGTTAGGACTCCTAACTTCTATAAATACCGAAATGAGTAAGTGCCTTCTGTGAATACCAAAATGATTAAGTGCCTTCTGTGACTACTAAAATGGTAGTAAGTTTAGGATTTTGTCTTAAGTTAGTTCTGTGAATCGGGCCCAATGGACTTTTGAGGATGGATTTGCTTTTAATAGTTATTATGTTCTTTTAGAAAAGTCAGTATTTTGCTGTGCCAAATAAAATTTTATATACATTTGTATTTTTATGACTGTATGCCACATGGTTGCTTTGTGGAAAGCTTACGCTTAGTACAATGTGCTTAAATTGGTTATGGTGAGAAGCCAATGATAAAGGCTATCACCTGATTGCTTATTATAAAAAACGTTAAGATGAAGGCAGTAGGCATATTGATTATGAAAAGGATATGTTAAAGTCGATACAAATCCATATATGGTTTATTATTTCTCTGAATTAAAGCTTACAGATTTGTTTTTTGCTTTATAAAATGTCATAGATTAGATTAGTCATTAAGGGTTTTGGTGTCGGTCACACATCTGACACACCATGAGTATAGAAGATTTACACTGTGAGAATCCTTGTTAAACCCTGTTACAGGAGATCCTATTTTCCTTTTGTGAGAAGTTGGCCTGGTATATGATGTCCACTAGTTAAAGTGGGCACCTTGCACCGGTCCAAAGAACACTTATGATGTATGAGGTCAAAGATAACCTTTAGAAAGCTATCCTAGTGGTAGCTGTGGAGAGCAGTGCCGGACTGGCTGTAGCGGGCACCAGGCAATCCCTCAGTGGGCCACACGGGTGGGTACCGGTTTTGGGCCCCTGGGGGCCATTTTTGTTACAGGGCTGTTTTTGTAAAATCGGCCCTGTAACAAAATCGGCCGAAAACCGGCCCTGGCAAAGAGCTCGGCGGCACCCCCAATGCCCGGGGGGGTAGGGGGGGTGTGGGGGGAGGGGGCGGCCGAGCACTTTGCCAAGCCCAGTTGTGGTTCCCAGTCCAGCCCTGGTGGAGAGCAGCATTGAGGCTTAATCTTGAAGGAATGTATAGCAGCTCGTTTTACCAAAATATCTCCTCCTGAATTAACTAAATGAAGGGGAACCACACAGTATGTATATAAAAATATGTATTTATTAATATAACACTCTCCACTATCCTCTACACAAGGATAGAACACAAAGCACACAAAACGAGATTAATAGGACAGTTGTAAATAGCACAATACACAGTGGGCTCCAGGGGGAGACCAAACCATATACTAAAATAGTGGTATACAATCACGACTAGACTTGAGACAGTGCCTAATGCACGTAGAAATGCTGGGATCCCAAGGAGCCACCAAAGGTGATGACACAGGGACCCCACGGAGGACGGGTGCAGAGAGGAAACATGACCGCGTGCTCCGTGCAACTCTATGGGAAAGTCGTGGTCAGAAATTTAAAGTTTAAGGACCCTTCAAGGAGGACTTCGAACAAGCCCTTTGGAACTTAAGAGGTTAGAGAACCACCCCATCCATGGATACCCTAGTACCCGAGTAACCTATCCCAGAGGAGCCTGGTGCATAGGTGTGGAATGGTGTCGGAAACCGCCGTCGTTCTCAATGGAGGGCTGTGAAGAAGTACTGCTGCCATAAAGGTGAAAAGGGTCCGGTGGAATTCAAGCCTGGACTCTGGAAGGAAGGAACCTGAAAGCAGAGGGGACAGAGTCTGGGTCACTTCAGAGTGATCAGGGGTTTGGTAGATGAATGCCCACCGATGTCGGGTGCTTCAGGTGCAAAGAAGGGATGCATGACTCTGCAGCCACGAGAACCAGGAGACATCGAGGAAAACCAGGAGCCAGATACAAGCTGTCCTACGAAGGATGTCGAGTGCTGAGGGGCCGGTTTCCGGCTGGAGCACCAACAAGCCTTGGCAAAAGCAACCAACACAGGAAGGTCAAACAGGTTACGGTGTGGCCCAGCAAGGTCCAGGGGACTCACCAAGCAATGGGGAGTCAGAGCACATCTGTAGAAACCTGGAAAGCTCAAGAGAAATCAAGATGACTCTCAGGGGTACCCACAGGCTGAAGGACCAGGAGTCGCGAGGGGACCTCGAGTAAGATTGCAAAGCAGAAGCCCACGGAGCACTCCGTGTGAAGAGGCCGGAGTTCTTTGGTGCAAATACTGCTCAGGGTCAGGACTACAGGGAGTCTAATGCACAAGCTCTGGAATTGCCAACAAGCATATGCAACTGCAAGTGGATGTGGTGCACAGGGGTTCAAGTTATGCATTCCCCACAAGGGATACTGGCCTCAAACTTGCTGTGAGGGTAAATCGACCTCAGTGACCATCAGAAACTTACCTCCTGTGTAGCTGAAATCTTTGGAGTCCACAGGAGCTCAGAAGCAGCATACCGGTCAGTTGCAGTTAGGTGCCTACTAGGGCAGGGGAGTGACTCCTTCACTCCAAGGGAGATTCTTCAGTTGTTTTTAGTGCACCACTGGTCCAGCACAGAGCCTGTATGGAGCAAGGGCACAGACTAAGCTTTGGACTGAAAGGGGAACAAAGTCGATCCCAGTCAAGGTCCAGCGAAGTCCAGAGTGCCCAGACGGTCAAAGGTCAGTGGTTTCTTCTTGTAGAATCTTGCCAATGTAAAATCTAAAGTCTTACAGCCAGGTAAGCCCGCCACGGGAGAGGGTTGGACAGATTCAGGGGATCCTCCTAGGGGAAGGGAAGGCCTGAGGGGAGGTTTGTCCTTTGTCCATTTCTGTGCCAGAGCAGGAGCCAATGGCTCCCAGCACTGGTTTGAGCTGGACTATGCACAGGGACACCAAATGTAGCCATTTGCAGACTTTCAGGCCCTCTCAGAATGTACCCACCCAGCCCTAATACACTAAACCCTGTCTGGGAGGTGGTCACACCTCCCTGTGACAGGATGCCTATTGTGCTGCCTTCCTCTGCTCGAGCTTGGCTCAGCAGCAGGAGGGCAGAAATGTCTCTCTGGTTAACAGCATCCATTTTGTGCTGTACGGGTCGAGAAGGCTGGCACCAGTTAGATGGTGACCCCATGAAGCTCGCTTTAGAAGGGTGGAATCATACCTCCCACACAGGTTACAAGTGTGGAGGTATAATTCCAAGGTGTTTGATACCAAACACAATATGTTTTTATGCAGCCTTTTTTGAGATAGCATTTACCGCAAGGTTATAATGCACCTCTACCTATATGTCCGGATGAGTCACAGACAACCCAGGAGAATGGTCTCCGAAGGCTGCGGAGAGGCTCTGCTCATGCAGGGGCACCCTCTCACATAAGACCCAGGACCCTGCCTTCAGAATTGATAAGGCCTGCTATAGGGGTGACTTACAAGTTTTAAGTGTAGTGACCAATAGATATAGTGAACCTCTATCTAAAGTATGTGGTGCAAGCACCAGCTTACACAGGTTGCAGTAGCAGACCTGTAGTTCCATTTTGCATGGCCTCTCATGGGTGGCATAATATATGCTTCAGCCCATGGGAGGCCTCTGGGGTACCTATGCCCTGGGTACATGGGTACCATATACTAGGGACTTATACGGGTACCCCAGTATCCAATCTGGAGCATAGGTATGTCAATTTAGAGGAGAAAGCAGATAGACTGGGGTCCTGATTGGCAGGATCCCAGTCAGACTAGTTAAAAACAGTGAGGCATCAAGCAAAAAGTGGGGGTAACCATAAGAAGCAGATCCTACTTTCCTACAGCTTTGTCACTGTAATTTTGTATACATTTGCATTTTTATAACTGTGTTTATGACCTGATGGTTGCCTTGTGGAAATGCTAATGCGCAGTACAGTGGGGCGAGTTGGTTACTGTGACAAGTCAATCATAACAGCCTTATGCTTGATTAGTGTGCAGAGAAATGTAATGCATAATGCCATAGGTCTGGCCTGTTTATTATGAATTGGTATTACAAAGGTAGGAGACCTTGCTTATTTATTATGAAAACATATTGTACAGCCAGTAGGCCTCCAATAGTGGATTGTGTTCACATTATGTTGCATGCCGTAGAAAGGTTACATGCAATCTCACAGATTACCTTGGTAGGCAAGGATTTTGGTGTTGGTCACCCACTCATTGTGATGATTCTTATTAGGTCCTATTAAGAGGGGTTATATATTGTTTTCCCAACTGTATTTTTGTACATATCTTTTGTTTTGTAAACTTATGACTGATGGTTCCAGCTTCTGCACACTTCTGTAGACCTGGGTTGTATATAGTGTCAAGTAATTGGTAAAGGTTAGGGACCTTATCGTTTCACTGGAAAAAAGGTATGTCAGATGCCTTAGGTGTGATCTGTTTATAATGAAACATTATGACAAGGCATAGGCCTTACTTATTGTGAAATATATGTGTTATAACAAAACGGCTTTTATGGATGGATTGTTTTTACACTATGCCAAAGGCTGTAGACAGGCATTTTTTGCATGGAATGTTGCAAATTAGTGTAGTGGTCAAGGGTTTTGATGCTGGTGACCCACCTGAACAAACCATGCAAATAGATGATTTGTGCTATGGTAATCCTTATCAGGTTCTATCAGTAGAGATTCTCTATTGTTTTTACAACTGTATTTTGTACATATTTGTAATTTTATGACAGTATACCTGAAGGTTGCCTTGTGGGAAATCTAATAAATCAACACACTAGTTTTGAGTTACTTATGGTGACAAGGATATAGGCTTGATTGTTTATAGTAAAATGTTACGATAAAGGCAGTAGGGCTGACACATCGAGTGTGAAAACCATTCACAATGTTGTTATCAATTATATCATTTCAGATGTAATTTGTGATGTTATCAATTTAGGCACCAAACACATAATGAGTACATGGACTGGGTACAAGTTAAAGTTACTTTAGGGGACAAGTTATTGTTACTTGAGATAAATATAACGAGTCAATATCAGTGGTTTTGTTAGTTTCAATTGGTATGTTTTAATTGATATTTTCACCTATCTGTAACATACCTTTAACCTTTGTTATTTTTAGTGAATTAAGAAGGTATTTTTTAATGTAAAGTAACATATTATTACAATTCATAACTATGACGTTATTCAGTGAGTTGCTATGATTTTGAACACAAAGTAAGATGTCGAATACCATGCATGGCATGTGGTTGGGCTCAGGGCCTGGCCTATGGCCAAACTCTGTGCCCAACCCCTTGGGCATCCACCCCCCAGTCATGCACTGCAGGGAGTTGTGGGATGGAGATTGGGGGTTGGGCGAGTGCGGCATTGGATTGGCTGCTGGGCCTGGCGGGAGATGGCCTTTCTTTTATTCATGAGTGCCCTGGGGCTCATTCGGGGCATTCACATTTATTCTTAATGTTGGGGGCTTCGGGAGGAGCCACTAGCTCTCCACTGCCCCTGCTGGCTCCCCAGGCAGTACCTTGACAGGAGCCAAGCAAAAGGTTGGTGCCAGCCTTTTGCTTTTACCCGTGGGTGCCCTGGTGTCCACATTGAGGCTGCCACGTTTTGCTTTTTTATGTTGGAGAATGCAGGTGGAGCACCAGGGCCTCCACAACCCCTGTTGGATTTCCAGCCAGCATCCATTCTAGGTGCAGCAGGAACTAGTTGGTACTTATGCTCCCACCTGGGTAAAAGCAGCTTATTTTCTATGCTAGAGAAAAGCTGTGTTACCTGCCGGGGAGAGTTTGGCCAGGGAACTACGAGGCATATTATGAAGGACGTTGTTAAAATCATCGCCGCTTTAGCGGCAGGAAACTGCCACTAAAGTGGCGATAATGGGATTGATAATATGCCGCAGAGAATTCCAATAGAAGCCCATGTTCACACCAGAACATGGGCTTCTATTGGGATTATCTGCGACATATTATCAAGCCCATTATCACCGCTTTTAGCGGCAGTTTCCTGCCGCTAAAGCGGCGATAATTTTAACGTCGTCCTTGATAATATGCCCCGAAATTTCTAATCCCTGCTCCAACTCATCTGGATAGGGAAAAGCATTACCTGAGATTGGATTGCCTGGGCAACAGGGTAGCTTGGGAAGGGAGGCCCTACCCCCTCTGCCTAATTGATAATAGCTTTGGCCCTGCGGAACGGAATCTCTGGGGTCTACAAATGGCTTAGGGAGAGGGCCACAAGCCTGTGTCCACAAAACTATGTTTGCGCCACGCCCTGGCCCACCCTGGAGAGCATAACATGCCATGGTTCTGTTAAATAATACATTTTTGGTCCCAAGGAAACCTCTCCACCAGGCCTAGGGGACAGGAGACTGTCCTACAGTCCAAAAATCTTTGTTGATGTGTTGTCTCATCTTTGGATCTTTTAACTCAGCGGATCCTATGCGGTGTGATCCATACATATATTTTGGGCATTCATTTCTCAAAATCTATTGAACATATGTATACCAAATCACAAACAGCACACTTTCTGGACCAAGATTTAGCTTTCTGGCAAATTTTGTGTAATTCTGTTTAGTCATTTGGGTTGTAGCTGTGTCTAATTCTGTCTAATTGCATGTGAAAAATGTGTTTTGGGACTCCCTTTTTCTCGGCCACTGCTTCATGGACCTCCCCAAAACTTTCCAGGAAGGGGCTGAGGGGAATGAGGCTTTGTTTTGGAAAGTTTTGTGAAGATTTATCAAACAGTAGTAGCAAACCAAAAAATCTATTTCCTATGGAAGCGTGGTCTTAAATATAACTACACAGTGGCAATAAATATAACAGACAGACAGTAGCCTATCTGTAGTTATAGTTAGGATTCCCAGAGATAGGAATTCCTTGTATTTTTGATAGGTAATAATGTTGCCCCCGTTTGACAAAGACCTATTGCTTTTCCTACATTGCTGAATGATGCAGACTTTTGTATTGATTTGTTAAGGGGGCAAAGAAAAAAGGGGGGGTTGCAAAATATGTTTTTCCACCAATGCATTTTCCATAGACTGTGGTGTGTAGATGATACTTTTTGTTATCTTAAGTCAGTTGGCATAGTAGTTGGTAATTTATAAGGCAAAAAAACGTAGTGATATACTGGGCCACAATATACCGCAGTAATTTCACGGTATACTGCATTACATGCCAATGACAAGGCAGTATATAATTGACAATGCCTGTCTTAACAAAAGTAAAAGGCAGCCATGTTGTTTTTAGAACACTTGGGCTGTGTTCTGGGTTAGGGCTTTAGGTATGGGTAAGTAGTAGGTTTTATACTTTTTCTGTATCTGCTACCACTTTATCATAATTGTAATAGGTAGGGAAAATTACTTATATTTTTCTCTATATTTTAAAAAAAGTTTACAGTACTGTGGTGCAACCTTGCAAGTGCTGTGGTGCCTAAAAACATGGAAAAATAAATATGGAAACAATTTGATAATACACTGTACTAAACTACTATATTTTACAAATATAGTGTATTATATTTTTTTCTCAATTTGTTTACATATTTTAACTTTAAAAAAAAGATTATGGAGAACCGCTAGACTACCAAGAAATTAGCGCTACTAACAAAATTTAAAATAAATAAAAATATGTATAAAATTATAAAAAGCACTACTATATTATTCCAAAAGGGAAATATACTGTAGAACAGTGGTTTTTAAACATTTTTCACGTTTGTTTCCACTTAGGGCCTAATTACGATGCCGGGCGGACCGCCACCGATGGCCTGTCAGTGGCGGTCCACCCAACCATCAGCCCTTCGGTCCAACTGCCGCATTATGATGCAGGTGGTCGGACTCTTGTTGGATGGAGACAGACCGTCACCCCCGACAGGTTCTATTGATTCTGACAGGGCGGCGGTTGGAATCGCAATCGCAAAATGATGGTGATGTCGAGGCAGACACTGCCATTGGGATTACAATGTCACTTTTCGACAGCCTTTTCATGACGGTACCGATGCCATGAAAAGGCTGTCAGAAAGGGACTTTTGGGGCCCCAACCAGGACCCTCGCATCTCGTGGGCTGCTGCAAATTGGCCCTGGGGGGCACATGTGGTGCCCCCGTGCACATCCATGCACCACGTGCCATGAAACACATGGTGCATGGCACACAGTGCATGGATGTGCACAAAGTGCTCTTTAACAGTGTGGCTTGCACTGCAGACCTTTTCCTGGGCCAAAGAGTTAAAGAGCACTTTGCAACTGCCAGCACAATGGTCCTATTACAAGCAGTCGGTCAGACCACCGACTGCATGTTGGGCGGTCTCCTGACCGGCATGATAGAGGTTGTCGGTCTGACCACCCAATATTGTAGTCAGGGCTTTAGTCTGTGTTCTGGGTTTTAGGGGGAAATATAGTGTAGTACAGTGTACTTAATCAAACAAAAGGTAATATTAACACTGTACTACACTATATTTCTCCTGAAAAGCCAGAACAAACAATAAGCGTGGTCTTAACTATATCTTACACTTTTAATTTTAGAAGGGCAAAATATTGATTCAACCACACTTATTCTGCATTCTGTGTTTTAAGGAAACATATAGTGTGGTATACTGTACTTAAAAAAATATAATAAAATATTTAAAAACACTGTATTACATTATATTTAACATTGAAACCCAGAATGCAGACTAAGTACAGTCAAAAGAATATGGTAGTACCACAGTAGTCTGCAAATCTTTTTTTAAATATATAAAGTAAAAAACATTATTTCTTATCTTTGCACACATAAACTGACTCATCCCTTCCTATCCACTTATGAACCAGTAGGACACTATATTTACACTTAAGTACAAGCACACAGAGTATGATCTAAACAATATGGCTGCCTTCTACTTTTGTAAGGGCAGTCATTAGCCAATTATGTACTGTTTTGTTATTAGCATTTACAGCGGTATACTGTGAAATGACTGCGGTATACCGTGGCCAAATATTTCACTAAATTTTTGTGCCTTATGGGCAGATTCATGAAGGTAAACTTACACTACTCAAATCTACAGCACTCCACTCTATGCTGTTCCACTCTACTCTATGCCACTCTATGCTCTTCCACTCTACGCCACTCTACTGTACGCCACTTCACTTTGTCACTCCACTCTACACCAGTCAACTCTACACCGCTCCACTCTATGCTGTTCCTCTATATGCCACTCCACTCTACGCCACTCTACTGTACACCACTCCACTCTACACTCCTGCACAGTATGCCACTCCATTCTATGCTATTCATTGTACACCACATAATTCTATGCTATTCCACTGTACGCCACTCCACTATATGGCGGCAGCTAGGTTAGAAAATCTACTGCACCACCCACTTTAGCCACTCAAGAAATTCCCTTATATCAGCGTTGCCCACCTCAAATGACCAGCTGCCACATGGCCATAAATCAAATGCAAATAATCCAAAATGATGAGAGGCAACACACTTCCCAATCAAAGTAGTTTAAGTATCAGTCCAATATCCATATAATATACAATTTAATCCATAGTTCTCCGTATTGATATGCAAATTTGTAATTTTATTGGGTTTTTTCTCTCTTCTTATCACACTTGATTATTCAGATACGGTGCAGGCATTGTATGTAAATAATCAAGTGTGATTAGAAGATTACAAATTTGCCGATCAAAACTGAGAAATATGGATTGAATTGTATAATATATGGATATTGGACTGATACTTAAACTACTTAGATTGGGAAGTGTGTTGCCTCCCATCCTTTTGGATTATTTCCACTCCACTATATGCCACTGCACTGTACATCACTCCACTCTACTCCACTCCACTCTATGCCTCTGCACTCTATGCTCTTCCTCTCTAATCCACTCTACTGTACGCTACTTCACTTTGTCACTCCACTCTACACCTGTCAACTCTATGCTATTCCTCTATACGCCACGCCACTCTACTGTACCCCACTCCACTTTATGCCACTCAACTCTATGCCACTCCACTCTACGCTATTCCACTTTACACCACTCCAATCTATGCCACCCCACTCTATGAAATTCCACTCTACACTATTCTACTGTACACAACTATGCTCTATGCCACTCCACTCTATGTAACTCCATTCTATGCCACTGTACTGTATGCCATGCGAATCTGCGCCACTCCACTCTATACCACCCCATTCTACGACACTCCACACTATGCTATTCCACTCTATGTCACTCAACTCTAAACCACTCTACACCACTCCACTCTATGCTATTCCACTCTACGCCACTCCACTCTATGCCACTCCACTTTATAACACTCCACTCAATGCCATGCCACTGTACACCACTCAACTCTATGCTATTTCATTATATACCACTCCATTCTACACCACTGTACGCCACTTAACTCTATGCTACTTCACTCAATTCCAGTCCACTCTATGCTATTCCGCTCTTTGCCACTCTACTGTATACCACCCCACAATATGCCACTCCAGTCTATGCTATTCCACTGTACACCACTCAACTCTGCACTTTTCCCTTCTACGCCACTCTACTCCACTGTAATATATGCCACTCCAGTCCATGCCACTCCACTCTACACTATTCCACTGTACACCACCCCACTCTATGCCACTCCACTCTATGTCACTTCACTCTATACCACACAACTCTAGTCCACTTCACCCGACGCCAGTCTACTGTACACCTCTCAACTGTACGCCACTCCATTGTATGCCACTCCACTCTATTCTATTCTATTCTGCTCCACTTTACTTTATCCCACTCTACGCCCCTCGACTCTGTGCTATTCCGATCCACGCCACTCCATTTTATGTTATTCCACTCTACACCACTTGACTGTACACCACTCCACACCACTCCACTCTACTTTATTCAACTCTACACCAGTCCACTCTACGCCACTCCACTTTACAATATTTAACTCAATGCCACATCGCTGTATGACACTATACGTTATTCCACTGTTTGCCACTCTTCTCTAAACCACTCCACTGTACAACATTCCACCGTACACCACTTCACTGTACGCTACTCCACACTGTGCTATTCCACTCTATGCCACTCTGCGCCACTCCACTCTATGCTATTCCACTATATGACACTAAACTGTAGGACACAGTCGACCTCTGTACTCTATAACACTCCACTTAACACTCCACTCAACAACATTCCACTTTACCATTGGAAACACTTTTTAATAATAAAAAAACATTGAAATTCAATGAAAAAAATATGAATAAAACCTAGTTATAGTCAGGAAAATGTTAATTCTTTCTACACGAAACATACTAAAATTACACACACATCAGAAATTCTAAAGTTATATTTATTCCCTACATTTATAATTTAGGGACCACCTTCAAATTACTATAATTGTATTTATTCTTATTATACGAACCAAACTTAGTATAGATGGCTAGGTCTATTTATCTTAACATTGAGGTAGCTGATCATACAGTTGTCTAGTCGGCTAATCTTTTTTTCCTAAAGTCTCTTTTCATTATTTGAAGAGTTCTCTGATATTGTATGTATGTATGTTTTTTTTGTAAAGCGCACTGCTGCCGAGGCGTAGTGGCGCTGTAGACCGCTGGGGAACCCGTCCTGGCTATCCCTGTGAGATGGTCCCTCCTGGGTATCTCCAAGGTGAAACCAGGCATCCCCGGCGAATGTGGGGGGCCGTTGTGGAGATGAGGCAAGGTAATACCCAGAGTTACCGAGTGTGATCCCTGGTTAGAGTGGGCACCGAGGCGAGAATTATCGAGTCCGCTGGCCCTGGTCCACGACCCTGCCGCGTTGGGAATTGAACCCTGGTCCCGGGCCGTCCTCTGCTTCCGGGTCTGCCGCCTCTAACCAGTGAGCCACACTACTCTTATATTGTCTCCACCTTGTTTCAGAGGAACCTTGTTGCCAAAACTTAAACTATAAGTAAATGCATCTCAGAATAGGCGTAAGCCTGTGATATGTATAGGTTTTTCCCTTTTTGGAATTTACAGATCTGACAGGCATGCACCTGGAAAAACTTTACAGTTGATCAGATGTAGATATAGATTGTATGGAGAGAGCTGAACAACAGCAGTTCTATGGTTAGCTTGAAAAATAAATGTCCATGTTGATTAAAGCATTGCCCAAAAGTCTTCAAACATCAGTATTGTTCCAATCTTCCAGCAACCCACAGTGGCACCACTTACATCTAGCATCATTGGATATAAGTGCATATGTGTTGTTAAGATGGAAAGTGCATTGCAAATATTGGTGAATATAAAGAATGTTTAAAATTAATACCAACATTTACCATGGGTAGTGACAGAAACATCCCTGCGAGAACCAATGCCCACATCCAACCTAGACTTATGGTAGCAGAAAATTACACTCATTCAACAGTATTTCTGTTGTTATGAATAGGTTTATACTGATTGACTACCACAGATTATGAGTGTGTGAATCAAAATTTGCGCTTCTTAATTCAGATGCAGATTTAGGGGGAAGATGACTTACTGCGGCTTTGTGGGTGAACACAGATGCATTGATGTAGTTTCCAGTTTATGGACTGAATGTTGATGACCCAAATTGTTACCAATATCTCTTGTTGACTATGGCCCAGTTTTCATTTCTCTACATAGTGGCAGTATACTGTAATGTAATCTTAAACGAGGGGTTAGACAGATCTCGCTCTTAATCAGAATTTGTTTTACTCTGTACTTGTTGTCAATCATTGAACTATGTATCAATCTTGTTAATCAGAATTCATTCAGTGTGGAATTACATTTGGTCTACAACATTAGCCCATATATGACAAGAGATTAAGGTAGTCCAGATTGCAAAGACCATTTAATTCTTTATTGTTCAAGCTCTTTATCAATTCTTAAAATCCCATTCAAGCCAACACATTTCATCCACTCAGGACTTCTTCAAGGCTTCGAAAATATACACTAAAAAACATTTAATAGTAGCAAAATTGAACTAACACCATCATTATAAAACAAATAATGTCTATATAGCATCCACATAAAAAAGCTTCCTCAAGCACTACTCTTCTCTTTTGTTGTGAGAAACAGTCCATTATTTCTAAATAGATTCTCTTGTCACTAGGAATACATTCAATTGGAAACTGATATCATATTACTTATCAACAAATATGTTTGTATCACCATGATAATGCATATATGCATAGGTCAAGTATCCTTGTACATTGAACATTTCATTCAGGAAAGCTACTAGACGGGATTATAGGCTGTCATCAGCTAATAATTATCAATGCTGATCAAAATAATGGTGCTTATGCAGCATATTAATTTTGATCCTATCTACTCAATTATAAAAACACAATGTGGATGAATCATACCACATAAGTGCATTTCACCATATATTATGATCAAAAAGGATAATGTTATACCCATAGGATACTTGTCTGTCCAGGTTTTATAATATAGCCTCTTCCAATCATTCCTATGATGAAATACAAATTGCAATAAGTCCCTGGAGTTTGGTCATATATAACAAAATAATAGCCAGTGTAATAGAATACAAACACAGTAGTAATACCCATCATCCCACACTACTGTCTTCCGTGGAAAAGATGTACTATTATCAGGGTCATTCATGAGTATTATATAGCATGTGATTCCTTAATCAATAAGATATCACACAGCCATACTGTTATCGTGTGATCCAATCAACTTCTATGGAGCATTATTCAATAAATAATGTAAACTCAGGCTGATACCCTTACCAGAATCACAGCACAAAATACATTCTGCTACAGGTGTTTAGTACGAGCGGTAATTTATAGTTACTGTTTTGAACTTCAAACAGAAGACTTCATTGTGGCGAACCTTGAGGAGGGGTGCCACTATTTTAACCATGTCACATGCCCTGCAGATGTACTTCACCTCATACATCTGCAGCAAGTGTCAGCTGTAAAAATAGGATTGGTCGGGTGACTGGATGAAGGGTGGATGGGTGCTTAGATGAATGGACAGCTGGATGTGATAGACAATTAAATGTAGTGAACAGAGTGACAAGACAAATCAAATAGGAAAGAATGCATAGAGAAAAAAGAGCATTGCTGAAGAAGGAGAAAAGTTTAAATAGGCGTGTATGGGAGAAGAGCTATGGAAGGTTGAAAAGAGATCCAGATAGAGGTAAAAGGAGCAAGAGGAGGAGGATTGAGAGCTGGGGAGGGATGTAGAGAAAGATTGGGTAAGATGGTGATATGGAATAGAGTAAGGTATAATGGAAGCATAATAATGTGAAGCAAAATCAACTGTGTGCTCTCTTTACTTTAATCACAAACACAGCGTCAAGAGAAGGTGGGATATATTGCAAAAGGAAAGAGATTTTGGGGAACTTTATGAGAATCCTCCACTGTTTGTTTTTTAAAGATCATGCAGCATCAAAGAGTTATTGGTTAATAAACAGAAGAAAGATAATAAATAAATAAATAAATGGAATTCAAAGCATCTAGAAAATGTTTCAACCGTGTACATTGTAATAACATGATAAAGTGGAATACTATAGTACATCCTCATAAAGGTCACCAGATGTCCCACAAACACAACGCAACCCGTGACAGCAAAAACGAAATTGATTCACTCAAATGTCTATGTGGATTACTGTATGTAGGTAAAACGGAAGAGAAAATAAATACAAGAATCTCAGAACATAAAAGTAATTACAAGTCCATGGTGGACTGTGCATTTTAAAGAATTTGAGTATAATGTGACACAATTGAAATTTCAAAATTTGAAAGTTGCTGAGTATACAGAAAAAAAGAGATTACTCCAGTGGCAGATTAATTGGATAAGGTGTTTGGATACCCTACAACCGAAAGGAATGAAGGATGGAATAGAAATTACAGTTTTTTTATAATTTGTAGTTAATAAATGCACATTAAGTTCTTATATTCTATTACAGTTTAAAAATTGCTCAATACTGTGGTTGAGCATTTTGATTATCCTGTATAGAGGGAGAAAAGTTTAAAGAGGAGTGTATGGGAGAAGAGAGATGGAACGCAAAAGAAAAACATTGAAGGGTGGAAAGAGATCCAGATAGAGGGAAAAGGAGCAAGAGGAGGAGGGGCGAGATGCAGAGAAAGATTGGGTAAGATGGTGACATGGAAGAGAGTAAGGTATAAAGGAAGCATAATGAATGATGGAATAGAAATAACTTGTTTTTTTATAATTTATAGTTACTAAATGCACATTAAGTTCTTATATTCTATTACAGTTTAAAATATTATATTTTCATATTTCATTTTCATATTTTATTTGCATACTTTATTCACTTCATTGTTTTGTAATACACTGTTTGCACAGGAAGTAAGACCCTGTCATATGGCAAGAAGACTTCTATTACATCATATGGAGATAATTAGGTTTGAAGATTAGAACTGGGAATTAAGTCAGCAATTTCCGAGATAGTGATCTACAAGTACCATTTGTCAGTGCAACTGGCGACTGTTCGCATGGTGAGGACAGCGATCAGCAGATAGATAGAAGGTGTCTTTGGTTGGAGGATACACCCAGTAAGCACAATGAAAATTTGAGGAACCTTGTTGTAAACTAATCAACATTTAGGAGTGCAGAGGGGCTGCAATATTAACTTGTGTTTTCTTTTTTCAAAAAAATAATTAAAAGTGTATTTATTTTAAGCCTAATACCCTTGCCACTCAAGGCAACAAATGCAAAAGAAACAATTGATGGAAGGAATTCTGGACAATGCAAACATTAAACCCCAGTCGCAAGGATCTGGTTTTAATCCATCATTCTATTGCTCATCACGCCACCCCAGTTTGGACCCAGCCATATGCAAATCAGTTTTGACCCTGCTCCTTATGGGAACAGTACAGCCTGAACTGCCAAGCCAGGTCCTCCCTGAAAAGGAAACACGCATCTTGGGACTGGTTTTGGGGCATCACCCCTCATCAGCCAGGCAAGCTTAGATGAAGGTGAAAATGGGGTCAAGGGTGGGTCCTGCAGTGTGTGTATGGTCATGAACACGTTGTGCAAGTACAATGTTGTCTCAACATTCAAGGCGGTCTGTGGAGTTGAGGTTGCAGAGGAGCATGCATTCTTTGGAGTCGATGGCAAGGGGATATGAAGTCTGCGATGAGATTTTTGAAGCTGGTCCATAGTCCCGGTGGGCAGGAAAACCAGGCCTCTCTTGTTGGCTGTCCTTTCGTTGATCTGGAGTTTTAAGTTCATGTGTTTCATGGCTATGGTAGTGTCGTTGCGATGTTGGGGGCTGATGACAGGTTGAGTCACGTCTCAGTGAGGAAGAGGATGCCCGGTGCAAGCAAGTCGATGAGGTCACAGGCCTCAGTGGAATGTTTGGTAAGGGAGTGCATGCTGAGGAGTGTGAATGTGATCTGCTGTTGTGTTGCAGGTGTAGTGTATGCATGGGACCATGGGGGGAAGGGGGAGTAGGAGCATGTGTGGTGCAGCAGGTGAAGTGGCGGTAGCTGTGGGTGAAAGGAACTCTTGTGGAGTGAGGAGTGGTGTGGCAGCAAAGATTGTGGTTGTGTACAGTGTTGAGCATGGCAGAAATGTAAGTTCAGGGGTGGACACACTAGGGTTAGTGGCGCTTGATGCATTCCAGGCCCAGAGGGGCGCAGACAAGCTAGCCTTTGGTGCCACTGCGGCCGGAATCAAGTAGGTCATGGGGGTGGGCAGGGTTTGTGAGGTAGGAAGAAGAGGCAGGAAAACCACGCAGATGGACAGATAAGGAGCAGGGGGAGGAGTGGGACAACAGTGTTGGGAGCAGCAAAAGGGGTGACAAGAAGATAAAAGTGGAGAAAAGAAGGATAAAAGTCCAAAAAGACAAAAGGGGATGCAAGAGTGAATGCAATGAAAACGCGAGTGAGTGAAAAAAGGCACTGGGAGACAAAAGGAGATGAAAAAGTGAGCAAGAGTGAAAGCAGTAAAATGCAAGGCAAAAGGGGCACAGAGGGACGAAAAGTGAGCAAGAGTGAAGGTAGTGGAACACGAGTCAAAGGCAGAAGGAGCGCAGAGAGACAAAAAGTGAGTGAAAGCAGTGAAATATGAGTCAAAAGGCGAAAGGGGCACAGAGAGACAGAACAGAGGCAAATGAGAGCAAGAGTGGGAGCAATGAAACAGGAGGCAAAAGGGCATGAAATGACAAAAAGAGAGGCAAAACTGAGAAGAGCAAATGGATCAATCAATGAGAGAGTTTGGAGAGAGAGTGAGAGGTCAGCAGTGGGAATGTGGCATTGGGTTCAAAATGGCCTTAACTGGTTGGCGGACTAGTCCAGGTAAGTGAGGAGATTGTGTAATACTTATATATTTTAGTTATATTTTAGATGCGGGTTTCTAGGTTTGTCAGCCAATACAACAAACTTTGATGGCTGGGGCATGCTGAACCGTGATGCCGAATGCATCTTCAGGTGCTTCGGCGTTTGTTGGATAAAAGTATGACACGGTTGCCGTCCTGTGCAAGATGCACCATCTCGAAGGAATGAGAGGCTGAGGGAGAGGAACCTTCCTGCTCTGGTTTCCTGCACAGTGTGTCTTGATGAAAAGTGCCTGTTCCCATCACATCCAGATCCTGCCAAGGATTCTAATTGACTCTCTGAAATCTGTACGCATTGGAACCTACTATAGGTGTTCAATGAAAGCTCGATGAGCCCGATTCACAGAACTAACTTAAGACAAAATCCTAAACTTACTACCATTTTAGTATTCACAGAAGGCACTTACTTATTTTGGTATTCACAGAAGGCACTTACTCATTTCGGTATTCACAGAAGTTTGGACTCCTAACTTTAGGACTCCTAAATGCCTTCTGTGAATAAAGAAAGTCTTAAAATTAGGATTTTTCTCAGTTTAGGAGTAGTAAAGTTAGGAGTCCTAACTTTACTACTCCTAAACTGAGAAAAATCCAAACTTTAAGACTTTCGGTATTCACAGAAGGCATTTAGGAGTCCTAAAGTTAGGACTCCTAACTTCTGTGAATACCGAAATGAGTAAGTGCCTTCTGTGAATACCAAAATGAGTAAGTGACTTCTGTGAATACCAAAATGGTAGTACGTTTAGGATTTTGTCTTAAGTTAGTTCCGTGAATCGGGCCCGATGTGTCTACACATCCCAGCATGCTGTATGACGAAATCAAATACGCAGTTGAAGGCATGAGGGGTTTTTCAACCAATCAGCATGCAGTATAAAGAGCGCTCCAATGCGTACAGGAAAAATGCCTCTGATGAAGTGGTACGTTGGCCATAGAAACGCGTCAGGCAATATAACAAGCTTGGAAGGCTGGGGCAGGCTGAACCGTGATGCCAAATGGCAGACGCACTGTTGAGTGCATCTTGAGAAGCTTTGGCGTTTGTTGGATAAAATAATGACACGTGTGCCGTCCCGTGCAAGATGCACCATCGCGAAGGAAAGAGAGGCTGAGGGAGAGGAACCTTCCTGCTCTGGTTTCCAGCACAGTGCGTCTTGATGAAAAGTGCCTGCTCCCATCACATCCAGATCCTACCAAGGATTCTAACTGACTCTCTGAAATCTGTACATATTGAAGCCTACTATAGGTGTTCAATGAAAGCTCGATGTGACTACACATCCAAGCATGCTGTATGAAGAAATCAAATACGCAGTTGAACCCATGAGGGGTTTTTCAACCAATCAGCATGCAGTATAAATAGGGCTCCCATGCATACAGGAGAAATGCCTCTGATGAAGTGGTACGTTGGCCACAGAAACGCGTCAGGCAATACAACAAACTTAGATGGCTGGGGCGGGCTGAACCGTGATGCCGAGTGCATCTTGAGAAGCTTCGGCGTTTGTAGGATAAAAAAATATATATATGTCTGTGTGTTTATATAAGTATATATTTATATATAGTGTTACATATTATTGGAATTTATGCAATGTACTTATTGTAGAAATACTAGATTTTTGCTTGTTTTTGGACAATATTAGTGTAAAATGATATTTTATTTCTGATATTTTAGTACCTACCATTAGAAGTTTAGGTACACAAGATTTTGGAAAACTATATTTTTGACACAATATTTGTGTCAAACGATATTGCTTACCTCAATATTGTGTCAGTGATTCGAGAATTCTTCAGCTTACTTCCTAGGAGACTGGCACATGTAGCTGAGTTGCAAACATCCTTAGCGAAGGCCAGAGGCTGCTTGGAGCCAGCAGGGTCTTTTCAGCTGAGTAACTGTCTCAAAGAACAGAAAAACTGATTTGTTGTTCAGCTAAGCTGTGAGGGCTAGAGGTGACCCAATGAAAAACAAAAGGGTATCTTTGGTGTAAAACAGCTTAGCTAGGTGCTAGAAGGAATGGACTAGATAACAAAGACTAGTTTCATTATTCAATGCAATAAAATGCTGAAATACCATCACAATGCTGCAATTATTTTTAATCTTGCTTTTTAATTTCTGTCATTGCTACTGTTGTGCTAATTTTTATAGTTTCATCTATACACATTATCTGCACTAGACTAGAACATTCATTGTAATAACGTTGTAAAATACATATAATGGATTCCTTGTGTGTGTGAGTGTGTGTGTCCTGATTGCAGAATCCTCATGCAATGCATAGATAGTCCAGAGGTTACAGTCCACCATATTCCCTGTCTCAGGTTAGTAATTTGGCATTGAACATGTGCTTAGAGAGTCTAGTGCTTCTATACACTTGGTTGTATGTGTACATGGTGACATCCCCAGAATGTAATTTGGTAGGCTCATTAAACATCTTAACTATTCCAGCAGTCTGTAGCTTAACAGCTGTGAATGCAGATCTGCCTGGAGATAAGCACACCCCCCTTAGAATGTATGACTTGTGAGAGGAATTATCCACAATATCTGACTATATGTGGCCTTCTCAATTTGTGCTACACCAAAGACTACCACAATATCACAGTGAATCACAGCAAACATATGCAAAGCCTGTACTTCCTTCCCTGGAATCCACAGGTTTTATGATCAGCTGCTGCCTGCCCCGTGCCCCTTTGCATAAGTCTAGGATTGAAGCCTACAATGATGCTTACCAGTTTTCTGAAAAGAGGTTTTTAATTTATTCACCTGGCACCTCAAGTTTAATAGACCTGGCTTCCTGTTAATGTCAGCTGCAAGTCTCCTTTAGCCAGCTTGTTATATTCATCTGGCGATGTTGCTGCCATGATTTGCCCTGAAAGAGAAGGAAGTTGTACACTTTGCATGGGAAAGCCATTAACTTCGAGGACACATTGCAAAGCCCAGCTGACTGAAAGCATATGCAAGTGAGTGGTTGAGATGCTTTATGAACTCTGCACCCCAGATGGGTTGAAGAGACATTATTTCTTCTTTGAAATTATGGTTTGGTTGGAGACTTTGTAGGAGACATTATAAGACTACACGTGTGGTGACCCTGCATTTCTGTGACCCATTCTGTATCCCTTCCTGAATTTATGCATGTCTATATCATTCCTTTTTAAAGTAATGGTACAAGAGCATTCTTGTGTTCCACCTTAGATCTTAGGGCAATATCCCATTGATTGAGTCTGGTTGCTCTAATTCTCGAGCTATCTTTCTGGCTCTTATATTTCTGATGTTATAAAGGTTTGAAGATATGATTGAACACTAACAATATTCAAAGTGTTGTATTTGCTGCTGGGAACTGATTGATTTAATTATGTCTGTGAGAAAACTCCTCTTTTTGAATGATCAATCCATTTTTTTTGTAACTGATGCTGTTGGTATTTATACTCTGTACACTACTAGCCAGGCCACATGCATGTACTCTGGCCTATAAAAACTTGACAGATTTTTTCAAAATCCAAATTAGCACATTTAACTTTCCTATAAGTCCCTAGTATATGCTACCTAGTATACCCAGAGCCTGTAAGCTAAGTGTCACTAGTGGACTGCAGCACCTATTGTGCCGCCTTTCAATTGACAATGCAAAGCGTATCTTCAAGCCTGTTCCTGAAGCCTAGGGGGACAGTTTTCAAATTGCAAATTCGACCTGGTAAAATAAACCTTTTCCCTTGCCCAAATCTTCCTTTTTAATACTTGTAAGTCACCCCTAATGTAGACTACAGGGCATGGTGCATGATACTTAAAAGTAGAACATGTGTACTTACGTTTTTACATGTCCTGGAAATGAAAAATCTCCAAAGTCGTTTTTTACTGTGGAAATACTGGTTCTCCATAGCAAAGCCCTGGGTTACTTTATATATATAACACCTTATAGTGCATAACTTCATTTTGAGAGTAGCTAGTAAAATGATTCATTGACTCAAATTAATAACAATATCAACTCCATTCAAATGGCCAAGTCATGTTTTAGGTTACTGGTTTGAAAATGTCACCTTTATAAAGTTAGCATTTTCCTGCCCAAGCCAAATGTGCCTTTTTATCAGTGTTCAGTGCCACCTGAATGGCTCTACTGTGGTGAGACGTGTATTGCTCCCAGACATTGGACAAAAGGCTTAGGTGTGAGGAGATGCTTTTCCCCAGGCAGGATGACCATCTGGGCTGTGCCCAGGAACTTAATTAAACTTCAAAAAGTGTAACTAACACCTAGGCTTACCCTCTTCATTGTCCTGCAAGCAACCAGGCACCAATCCTAGTGGGAGAGGGGCTGCTCTAAGAACTGTCTTTGAGTGAACACAAGAAGGGGTTTGCCATAATCATAGACAGACCTCTGGGTGGGCACAGGGAGCTCTGTACAAGGTAGGAAAGGCCCTACCATGTTGGTATTAAACAGAGAGGAGCACTGTGGGATAGATTATAGTAAACACACTGAAAATGCTGCAATTGTGGATAGGGTCACCCCTGGGAACTTTTACCCCCTCGGTTAAGGAGCAGCCTGAAATCTCTCCACTCACAGACTGATACTGGGCATAAAATGGCATCCTCAGTACCCTCTTCAGAATACTTTTCTCTATGGAAGATATAAGAAGGACTTCACCTGCTATTGAACCTTTAGAGAGAGACCCCAACAGCTGGTCCTGCTCCTACTTGTACACAGGACTGAAAAGTGGACTTCCAGGGTAAGCTGTCTGACCTCCTGTTACACAACCTGGTTCACAAAAGCTGCAAGAAGTCACATCACATTTCTGCTGATCCATTTCCAACAGGATTTACCCTGGCCACCTTGGCTGGTGTTATTGTATACTCTTTCCCCCTCAAAACCGCAAGACTGGACACTTAGAAAAATGTATTGATCTTTTTTTTTTACAGCACAAACCAAAGGCTACCACAGGATTGCTACTGGGTCTCGCAGAACCGTTGATCAGCTTCAACTTGCCACTTTGCTCTGCTGAAAAGATTATAAATTCCAGACAAGTTTCTAAATCCGAACATAAAAAACTTCATTAGGACCAATGGCAACCAGCACCCTGTAGTCGACAACACCTTCCTGGTCTGACACTTTGTACTTCACACACTTTGAGCTTTCCCACCTTTGACATTGAGAGCCTTGAACTTCCCACTAGAGCCAAGGCACACAACGAATAACCATGTTTCAACTGTCCGCCATTGACAAGATCCTCTTAGGATTCAGCCTACAGTCCAGCCTGCCAACACCATTGTCAACAAGGACTTTTATTTAGAAAAATTGCTAACTTATAAGATGAACATCCACCAGGAAAAACATGGTCCCTGTAGTCATCTTTAACTTTTGAGTTGGACCCGGTCTAGCACTACCATATAACCCTGATTAGTGCTATCACTTCTGAAAATCATACCTCCATTTCCCTATATCTGATTTTTTTAATTTTGGTATTTACTCATTCATTAAATGTTCCTCTATTTTATTATAAATTGGATTGGGGTATTATGGTGTGGTTTTTGTCTACTTTTTAACTGTTTCTTTTTACATATTTCACCTAAGTTAAGCCTGTCTGCTCTGTGCTACAGCTACAAAGACCTGAGCTCAGTTTTTCATTTTTGAGTCCTAAAAGGACCTGGTACAGAATTGTGGCATTATTGTTTGGTGAGGACAGCTCTCCAACTAAGGGTCCGATTCCAATCTCGGCCGGAAGGGCTCCACATCGGATTTGGTTTTACCTAATCGGGAGCCCTTGTTTCCGACCGATTCGTTCCAAATTCCATACAGCCAAGTACGATGGCTGGAAACCCTTAGCGCTGACCGAATTGTTTCTGGAAGGCATAAGGAGAGATAGAGCCCTCTGGAGCCAAATTGTACAGCTCTATGGAGTTGGTTTTCCAAGCGAGCAAGTGCGATGAACGATTCAGACAGCCTTTAAGAGTCATTGTGCCCGGATCAAAAAAGGCTGCCGGAATCGGTCTTTGGGGGGCGCATATCAGGCCCCCCTTCACCCTGGGCCCTGCGTATCATGCCTGTGGGGGTACCCATAGGTCCCCCCTTTCAGACCATGCACAGTGTGGCAGGCACCAAGGGGTGCCTGCCACAGGGTACATGATTTTCCCCAGTCACCCCTTTCTTCAATGCGGGCCTGTGTACGCATTGGGTACACAGGTTTCCATTGAAGTCAATGGGAGTGTGATCGAATCATATCCGGATGCACTCAAACGCATCATGCTTGTTTGGTCGGACTCCTCTGACACAAGTCGTATGGAAAGCATTCTCGACACGAGGCGTTGCTTTCTGAACAAGATCGGAATCGGGCCCTAACAGTGCAACTCATTTAGGGGCAACTTCTATGGATTTCATTATGACGGCCGGCCCGGCCGTGGAGTGCACCACCACTGGATCCTTGCAGGCTGCAGTGTGCTTATTTGAGCAGTGGTAACCAGATCAACAGGATGCCAGTGATTCAGGGGCGACCTTTGGTGATAGTTGCACTGGCAGGGGAAATGTTTTTTGGACACGCAGGATCATGGCAAACCAACATGGGCAATACAGGAACTTGCAGCCCCATAATGCACAGCACTGACTGTTACTCACCTGTGAACTATTTGGTTTGAACTGGGTATAAATTCCTTCTCCTCTGTTCCCTCTTTTGCTTTAAGATTTGGAATTTGTGAAGAAAAGTGAGGGGTCTTAGACCTAAAGGGGCATTTTGGGCTTCCGTATCTGAACTGAGATCCGAGCTTGAGTCAGTTGATACAATTTCCTGTTGTCTTTGTTTTTTAATAATATGCAGGTTCCTCTGTGCCCAATCAAATCTTTTGGCATATGTCAGAATACGGCCCTCCACATAATCATTTTTGTCCCTTAAGAATTTGCGTTATTTTTTTGCCTTAATGGTGTCTTCGTAATTCCTTAATTTTGTTTCCAATTGTTTTTCGAAATCAATTACTGCCTTCTCACCCTTAGAGTTCTCCAATTCTTGTCTTAACTCTGCCAATTCCTTTCTAGTCGTATCCAGGTCACTTTGCGCTTATTTTACCAACATTTCTAACATGCCCTTGCATGTTTTTGCCATAAACAGCGACCATTCATTTAGTAATTCCGGGTTTGGATTCTCATAAGTGGGAATGATAGAAATTCTAGGCTTAGAGTATTGGATCAGATACCTATAGATAGGGTATCGAGATAGTGTAACCAATCCACCCTAACCTTTTTTCTTTGTTCCTTATTTCACTGAATCTTCAATGAATAACAAACTGCTGATGACCTGTAACCATTTTTTGAAAATGACTTATGAGGAACCTTTTGAAAGGAATTGCATGACTATTAACAAACATAGTGGCATGTGATAATGGTTTGGAATTGCAATGGGAAAACTGAAACATGACGTTTGCCTCATGTATCATGTATACAGCACTTACACTGAATCAATCTTGAAATAGAAATACAATGCAGTGACAATGAAATAGCACTTTATGAATTAGCATTTGGTTCTTAGTAAGATCATGTGTTGTCGTAGGGGTACATTACCCTGTTTTTATCTTAGAGTACCATGGTGCATAATGTATTGACCTAGTATATATCAGTCATGTACTTGGAATTTGCAATGTTTTTCTTGTTTCCCTTATAATGTCTATTGAACCACAATCAGGAACTAGTGGCGGATTTTTTGCATGTTGCCATTGATTAATTTGCACTTGCATTAGGAAAATATAAATAATGATGTTTTATGCACAGTTTTAAAAGGTACATTACCTGAGAGACAGAACTGATATCGCCTGCACTCTGATTCAACCGCAGTAGCGATCTTGCTAGCATTTTACGCTATCTATATCAAATACAGCCTGCATAGACCAATCCGGATTTGAATGTAATTATCATGTTGATCAAGAGTTGGATTGATTTTTAAAGATTGCCGAACATTGGCATTACAATATGCCCGCATGAATGTTTTCTAATGCATTTCAATTTATAGTATTTCTTCACTGTTCATGAACTCTGGCCTGTATTTTTAGGGTCAGTTGGGCACAGGTCTTGATAAAGGCTTCGCCGAAACGCATTGTTCTGTTTTGTGACACAATAAAATCTTTATTTTGCTCGTCCTTTGGTGTGCTGCTTGAAGTTATTTGGGAGGTCCCGAGCAGTGCTTCTTTGTGGAAACTATTTATATCTATATATATATATATATAAATATATATATATATATATTCACTGAAAAAAACATAGGTTTCACACACGTTATAGTTAGGAATCAGCATTTAAAAAACCTTGCAAATTCACTGAAAATACCATAGGTTTCACACATGTTATAGTTAGCTGGACATTTCATTCGTACAAAACCATTGAAATTCCCCCGTTATAGTTAGTTCAGCTGACTATAACTCACGCGACCGCAATCCACTGCTGACGACGTCACATATGACATCACTCATGACATGGTCAGTGACATCACTCATGACATCACTGATGACATCTCAAATGACATCACTGATGACATCATCCTTGTGTAAGAGTGGCAGACCTCCTCTTATCCTAATATAAACTTTGATACACACATTGAAAAATACAAACTAAAGTTTTGAAAACTATAGAGATACCAATACCAGTTAGAACAACCTATTCAGTAATTCCAAAATCTTCATATGCATCCACTCATTCATCAACACTTCTAAATAGTCACTCATACATGTACTCAGTCATCATATGTACTCATACACCTATACATCCTGTTACAAACCTACACTCATACATAGAGTTACTCACACACATACTCACACATGCAAATAAACATCCATTTACTTGCATATACAGCTATACACACACCACTACACTTCCTTCTACAGAAACATACACATACTTACTCTCTTAAACAATCACTTATAGAAACACATACTTATTTATACAGGAACTCTTCCAATCTCTCACTCTCATATATCCTCACTTATATACATCAATACTCACATATACTAGTTTAAAGCATATGGACTTACTCATAAAGACACTATTGAGACAGTCATTCACTCTCTTACTCACCCATACACACACTCATCCACCCATACTGTCCTGCTCACATGCTGTCTTCAAAACACATACAAACAGTGAGTCACTCATTCATGCATCTATACGCTAAGTAACATCCCCCACTGAACCATACAGACACTCATACTGATACTATAAAAATGAACGAATAACCCATATACACACCCATGTAGCTACTCACCTACCCATGCAGCCACTTATACACAAAGTGAGACAATGATACAGATATTTAAATATTTAAACATTACTCACTAATACTTGTATTCACTAAGATACTGTTAATAAGTCAGTTATACAATTAATTTTACAAAAAAGCATCCATTTAGACACTTATTTACCCATGTATTCTTCCATTAACCTTTAGATATACATATATAAAAAATATTTATTTTTCAGAAAGACACATATTCACTGGATGATGTCATCAAAGATGTCATCAGTGATGTAATTTGAGATATCATCAGTGATGTCATGAGTGATGTCACTGACCATGTCATGAGTGATGTAATATGTGACGTCATCAGCAGTGGATTGCGGTCGCGCGAGTTATAGTTAGCTGAACTAACTATAACGGGGGAATTTCAATGATTTTGTACGAGTGAAATGTCCAGCTAACTATAACATGTGTGAAACCTATGGTTTTTTCAGTGAATTTGCAAGGTTTTTTAAATGCTAATTTCTAACTATAACGTGTGTGAAACCTATGGTTTTTTCAGTGAATTTGCAAGGTTTTTTAAATGCTAATTTCTAACTATAACGTGTGTGAAACCTATGGTTTTTTTTGTGAATTTGTAAGGTTTGTTATGTATGTATTATTATATTTTTTATATATTTATTTTACAATAAACTACCTATGTATATAGTTATAGATTGACTGTATCCTGTAATATGGAATGGCTCAGCTCTTTTTTTTTGAATTTGGATAAAGTTGAACAGCATAGTTAATATCTTCTATAAACTTATAAACAGTTTAAAATGTTTTTTTTTTTTTATGGTTTTTCACGGTGCGCGCACCATGTGCGCACCGTGCGTGCACCGGCAATTTTTTTTATTAAACGAAATGTTTTTTTTTTATTTTTACGAGGTCCTTTAGGGACCCCCTGAGAAGGTCTAGGGGGTCAGGGAGTGTCTTCCCTGCCTCCTTTTCATGTTTTAGAAATCAGGTGAAAAGTAATTCATTTCTGATGCGTGCGTGCACCGTGCGCGCATACGTGCGAGCACCGTGCGCGCACGGCAAGTCCTGTGATTACGAAACAACACTTTTCATTGGTTCATAGTAGTTTCTGTTTCAGAATCTTCAAACACCACACCCACTCCCCTCACTATTTCTTTTTATTTCCTGGGACAAGGAGCTGAACAGCTATTCTACTACAATTTAACTTGAAAATGGCAGAACAGCAGTCTACTTCAGGGAGTGAGGAGGAGACCTTTGTGGTACCACCAAGGAAGACCAAACAAAAAGACTCTTTTATCTGGAAATTCTTCACCTTTCCAGAGGGCCAAAAGAAGGTCAATGCCCCGAAGGTGACATGCACTATTTGTGGAAGTGTGTTATCCAGAGGAGATCCCACCAAGAAATACTCGTTTAGTATTTATTCAATGTTGAGACACTTCAAGACAGTGCATCCTGTACCTTATGCTCGAGAGTCAACTAGAGCCCTAAGAGACAACCCTCCACCTGCTCAGCCGAGCACATCATCTGCGGACGCAGATTCTCCGTCTACCAGGTCACTGGACAACCGCCCACTTTTCCAGAAGGTGCACTACATTGTATTGTGTGCAATGCTGTTCTTTGCTACGGTGAGAGCAGTATTAACTTGATCGAAAACAAAATACAGCAGCACACATGCTCCAGCCCATAATTTTTTTCATTTATTGTTTTTATTCCTGTTGAACAGTTTTTCCTTACCAGTTTTTTTTGGTGCTCTAAAAAAATAAAAAAAAATACAAAATTGTTAAAAAACTAAAAAAAAATACAAAACAAAAAAGACAAAAAAACAGTTCTTTTCAGAACTCACTTCATTTCTCCAAGAAGAGCTATATTCCTAATATACTGTGTTGTAATTTTATTGAATGAATGTGTAGTGTATGCATGAATGATTGAAATGATTGAAATGACTGAGTGAAGAGGAGGAAAGGACAGACAGAATGAGTGAGAAAAGGAAAGTATGATCAGTCATGAAAGGGAAGTGAAAGACTAACTGCAACAAAAGGACTAAGGGTAGAGGATACAGGTAAGAAGAGTGAATGAGTAAGGGAATGGCAGTGAGTAATGGAGAGTGATGGAGGGGGAGTGAGAAAAGGGAAGTAAGGGACGGAGATAGGAAAAGGGAGTAACAGATGAAGCGGATGAAGTACAGCAGGGTAAAGGGACTGAAAGTAAGAGAAGTGGAGTCATGGTGAGATAAGGGGTATGTGGATTAGAAAAGGGGGTAAGGGAAAGTGAGAGATGGGGAGTGAGGGGATGGAGGGATTTAGGAAACTGGAGTGAGAGAAAGGGAGTCAGGATTTCAATGAGCAAAGGAGAGTGAGGGAGAGTGAAGGAAAGAATGCAAAAAGGTGAAGGGGTGTGAGATACAGACAGGAGGAAGTGAAGTAGGAGAATAGGAGTGACTATGAGTAAAGGATAGTGACAGTTATGGAAGGTGAGGGAAGGAGAATGAGAGAGAAGGTTAAAAAATTTACATAGATGGAAAATGAGTGATGGAGAGAGGAGGAGTGGTAGAAACAGAGATGTTAAGGAAATTAAGGGTAAGACAGACAAAGGGAGAGAGACAGAAACAGAGACAGAGAGCAAGGAACTGAGAAGGAGTAAGGCAGTTAGAATGACTGAGACATATGGAGACAGGAGAAAAACATGGTTGAAAAAATTGTGATGGAGGCAGTAAACCTAGGGGAGTAGTAGAGAAGGAGTGAGGGAGTTACGAAAGAGCAGTACAGGAAGAAGAGAGAGGGAAGGGGAATGAGAAAAGCAGAGCGAGGAGAAGTGAAGAAAAGGGAGCATGAAAGTGAAGGGGTGAGAAATACAGATATTTTAAACTTACCTGACCAACAAAATACCTTAATTAGAAATAAATGGGGTTTTTTAATTATAAGAAAAATGGATTCAATTTCCTAAATTTTCTTTCTAGATCTGAAAAAAAAGAAAAAAAGTAGTAATATTTAACAGTACATTTTAGAATACAGTACACATATTTTCATATTTAACAAAGTAATTTTTTGCCCTTTTTTTGCTGTTTCCAGAATATATTGAATTTCACTGAAAATAATGATATCAATTGTATTCATCACTTAACAGCAGGCAAAAAAATAAAAAAAAAATCTGAAAGATTGTTTAAAAAAGCCCTGAATCTATCCTCAGTAAAACATACCTTGATAGAAATGTAACATATATATTAAAAATATCTTCTAAGAACAATAACTATTTGGAATAAATAACGTCTGTAAATCTTGTTGCTTAAGCACATACACCCAAAAAATATCTGTCAAAGAAGTCCACAATAGAAACATTTACCTTTCCATGAGACCAAATGGTAATTTTTAAATCCTTTTAAGGTGAAATATCCAATGGTAATCCTATAAAATCGAAATAATGATTTCTTCAGATGCAGCAATTTGTATCTAAAACTTTGGTTTTAGAAAAATTAAGTAGGAATTTGGTAATTCTGCAGGCAAACGTTGCTTGAAAATCAATTGAGAATCATTACACAGTGTCCAGCCTTTTTCACATTTTAGATAAACTGTGTAATGACCAGAAGTTATAGAAGGTCCATCATGGAAAATTATTGCAACTGCAACAAAAGTCTTTCCTGATATTGATAATTGATTTCCTACAAACTTCTTTATTAAAGTGTCCAATTTTGTTCCATCAGATCTACAACGTTGCATCATTAAAATTATATACTGTCCATATTTCTTTAAAAATAACGTTGATAACATTTCTGATTTACATTGAGAACATTCCATGTTGTGATTTGCATCTTTAACTAATTTACTAAAATGTCACTGATTTACTCTCTGGTAATGTTAAATGTATGAACCTTTCAGAATCAACATTAGTGCTGCATGTGTTCATACAGTTTTCACAACAATGTTCCCATTTATAAGAGAGACCAAACATATTTTCTATTTCTACCCCTTCATCTTCCAGTACCATAAGCATATACATTAAGAATTCCTGTGCATCTTGCTGGACATTTTGTGTAAACTGTGTACATCCAGAACATACATCTAAAAGATTTCTAACATCAGAAGCACTTTCTATTTTAGTTTTATCATTACTCAACTTCTCATAAAGGAAACTCAGCAGAGAACAAAATCTTTTTTCATGATTTAGTATTATCTGCTCTTGCAAACTTTCAAGATAAAATACAACATTCAGCACTACATTGGCGTAGCAGTTGACACCAGAGCTATTTTCAAAATGACAACCAACAACCTCTTCAACATTGTCCTTTTACTTTTTGCTTGCAATCACATCACTCTCTTTTTGTTTTCTCTTCTGTACATCCTCATTACAGATATTCTCAATTCTCCTTTTCCGACAAACAACACGTTTTTCAAACACAGGATACTGACCTAAATGAGGAGCATTGCTTCTTCTTAATCTGTTATACTCCTTTACACAATTTGCATTACTCAACAGTTCATACATACATAAAGATTCTTTTCTAAACCAGCTGTTTTCGATATGTTTTTCTCTAGAGAATCCAATTTAGTTTTCAATTTGCCTGTCAATATAATAGTTATTCCTTCATGCTGTATTTTATCCACGGCTTCCATTTTCATAATCTCTCTCATTTTCCAATTTCAAAAGTTCTTCATTCAATATAGAGCATTCATGTAGTGTTGGCATTAAGCAGATTACAGTATTTGTTTCTGCAATTTTCTTGTTTATTTTCTCTGGAACTATTTGTTCTGTTGGAAACAAATTACATAGCAATCAACTCTGTAAAGCTTTTCTGCCATGTTCTGTGAGTAGTCCAATTCTGATATCTTTGAGAATACTTGCATAATCATCATCATTTGCTTGCCGCATATTGGCAAGTATGACCAAATTTTCACATTACCTATACTTCCTAATGACTTTTTCATGTCTTCATGTGCAAGAGTAGTAAATACTGGGTCTCCTTTAACTGGAGTGAGCTGCAGTAGATCCCCAAAAACTATAACATGTTTTCCTCCAAATAACATGTCATAGTCTGTCTTTAGAATTTGCTGCATTCTTAAATGCACAAAGGCAAGCATTAAGTTTGATACCATGCTTAACTCATCAATAATGAGAACTTTCATTTTCTTCAACACTCTTGAAACTTCAAAACATGCTTCTCCTGTTAGCTTGTGGTATTCTATTTTGTTCTCATGCTCTACTGGTGGTAACATTAGCAAACGATGTAAGGTCATTCCTTTTATGTGATATGCTGCTAACCCAGTTGGAGCAGTAACAACACAAGACAAAGTTGAATCAGTTTTTTTTTGTAGGTAGCTTCTAATTACTTTAATTAAGAAACTTTTTCCAGTTCCAGTTTCTCCACTCACATACATTCTGATTGGTTCAAATGATGTGCATGAGCACTCTTTATTTTCATGTAGTAATCCATGATCAATTTGTTTTGTGACTTCTTCATAAATTTGTTGTTGTTCATCATTCAGTTGTTGTTCCAAATTTGGTAAGTCTATTAAATCTTCCTGAGCTTGATTCATAGCTGTTTCCACTTCAGTCATGGCTATTGCAGCTTCATTTTCTATGATTGGTTGTCCTAGGGGATCTTGACTGAGCGTACCAGAACTTTGACTGTCTTGAGAACTGTCTCTAGCTACTTCAGCTGCAATTGTAGCTTCTTGTTCAATTTCTTCATTTAATATTTGTACATAATTTGTGAAAGTACTGCATTAAAGGAATCTTCATAGCTCTGAAAATCTCCAAGTAGTTCATCCTCTGAACGCCATGGTTTAAACAGCTGTAAAAGTGCTAAGTAGTAAAATTCCTTTTTTGTCAGTAGTGTCGCAACTCAGGTTCCTGTGATTAATCAAACTTCCTTTTGTTTGTTTCACTAAACATCCTTCCTCACCAATGACTTTATATTTTCCATTGTTGATGTCTTCTGTGGCATTCCGTGTAAAAATGTAGTTCTGCAGCACTTCATAGAGACACATGTTCTCAAGATGATGACTTCTGTTTGGGTAATATGTGTCCAACATATTTGTTTTCAAAATGTCTGTACTTTCTGGTTCGTTCTCTGCTAAATATTCAATTTCTCGAATAGATTTCAGTACCCGATTTCGCATTCCTGCAAGGCCTAAACTTACCCAAATTATTCTTCTGGATTTGGAGTACAGACTTGCAGATAATAACCTATCTGAGCATTCATATGACCCAATTTCTCTATGCGATAACATCTTTAAACTGAAACTGTATAGCTTTTTACTGACAGTCTTCTCGTGAGAAATCTCTTCCCACATTTCTTTCAATTCCGTTTTCTCAGATTTAGTGATGTAAGATGTGACATACCGAGCAACAGCAATAGAATTGTCAGCTACATACTGAATATCCATGTTAGCATTCCACATGGATAAAATGACTGGGTTGTAGTCATTTATATATTTTGACTCTTCTTTTCTTCTTAGGTTGTAGGTATTTTTCGGAGATTTTCTTGTAATGGTATGGCGCACAGCTGACATAAAACTGTTTGCTCTTCCTTTTGAAAGAACAGGTCATGGAAATCCAAATCAACATTTTGTGTAGAATTTATCTTTACTCTTGTATTTTCGTCAACAGTATTTTCCACACCGATGACTTTGGAAACGTAAAACTTGCTCTTTTAAGTTTTTTTCTTCTGTGCTTTTAGGTATAGCACGTGTTGCATATTCTTCAATGAAAGATAAGACTGCATCATCAGAATCTGTTACAAATTTTGGGGCATCCCTGATCCACAACAGCATATGAATATGAGGAGCACCTCTTGCTTGGTACTCTTTTCTCCAAAAGAAATCCACAACTTCTCCAAGAGGTGGATTTTTTTTATTGCAGATGAAGGACATCATAGCCTCAAATCTATGATTGAAATATCTGCAAACATTAACCGGATCCAATCAGCACAATTCTCCTGCTGTCTTGTATTGGATGTTTTCAATATTTGAATTTACCTCCCGAAGAAAATCGAGTCAATCATCCCAAGCGTACTCAGCACAGCTTAGGGTAAGGAACCATGTAGGATTTCCGTAACATACATTTCAATTCTCCATGGCGTCGGTACCAATATTCATTAGTTCCACGCTGACAAGCCATCAGATTAATCAATTGAGATTCCAAAGGATCATCTCGCTGTTGCACCTTGTTCATAAAATCCATTGCAGACACATTATGTAGAGGTACTCCAGTTTTTAAAATGTGATTTACTGCATAAGATAGTGCAGACAAGTCACTTTCAAATAAAAGATGGAACAAATAAGGAATACTTTGACGAAATCTTGGATCTTCTGCATATAATCTTGTAGTCCGATACTCAGAAGCAGGAATCTGTACTGGACGTTCATCATATCGTCCACCTTTTCCTGTAGGAAACATCTGAGGAAAACAACGAGCTTCCAAGCTCTCCTCCCATACACTCACGGGAGTTCCTTTTGCGTTTTTCATCTGAAACAGATCAATAGTGTTTCCCATAACTTCTTTAGAATGAAGAGGATGTATGCTGAAATGTTCATACATTTCTTCCTCTTTTGACTTATCCACTTTTTCAATTTGCCCAGTTGGTATTCCTGTGTCTGCTAGTAAAACTTATTCATCTTCATCCATATAAATTGATTCATAGTACTTATTATTTCTTTTCAAATATAAATTTGCTCTTTATACTTTTCGTACATCTACTAGCTCCTGCCAAATTTTCCTATTCTTTGTAGGTACACCGTTAACCAGAATAACTAATGGTTCAGTTTCCAAACTATCTGCATCAATTGTTTCAATATTTTTTTTCAAATCTAATGGCAAATAGACAACTCTTCCTTTTAAACCTCTTTGTAAATCTGAAGGAGGTAATTTACCTGTTTTGGGCTCCATACGAACTATAGTCTGAAACGGATGGACACATTGAATGAGTATAGACTCATACGTATTTAAATTACTAAGTTCTGCAGGAATATCAACCAATTCTAAATTATTATGTACAGCTCTAGCTGGCATTTTATTTTCTTCTAACTTGTTATAACAGTATTTACAAATACGCTGATCTTCACCCAAATCAAAACAATTTTCCAGAAACAAATATGTAACAAAATCCTTCCACTCATAATTATTTTCTTTTTCACTTTTTTTATAGAGATCAACATTCCTTGTTTGAGTTTTATAATGGCTTCTCCGGCAACAAATACAAGTAATATTTGGTCTTTCATTAGAGATGATAGTAAATTTTGTCAATTGATCTTCAAAATTTTTACTAACAGTGGGTTCTACATTCTCTTCCACATTTTCTTCAATAACTGTGTCATTTTCTGCACTTTCTTGTTCTGGACCAAAGTAACAAAACTGAATATCATCAGTAACCTTCTCTACATCTGATACAGATCCACGCAACAGAGCACTATTCAACTCATTTAACTTTAGTGCTGGACTTTTAGCAAAATACAATCTTCTCACAAACTTTCTCATTTCAGTATGATGTACTGCCAGCATCCTAAAATGGTGAAAAACACATTGACAAACTTTCCTAGAAAGACAAGCCAGAGAATGTCCTTGCAAACCAGTATTCTTTCTCACTCTGCATGGATCTAGTCTTTGAAGCATCTTAATCTTCTGTTTAACACTTTTTTTACTATATTCTCTTAGAAAGTCACATAATTTATCAATAGATTCTTGTCGTACAGTACAAATACTACTACAATTCCAAGTGTACACTGGGGCTTTAGGACGTTTCCACCTAACCTCATCAGCTAACACTTCTTCCTCATTTCTTGGAACCATTTTCTCCTTTTCCATTACACAACCATCTTTAACTTCATAAGTTCGACCACTGGTGCCAACTGCATACAGCAAACTAATACTTTGAAGATAACTCTCTTCATTAAAAAATGGTTCAGTCTCCTAAGAACACATTACAAAAGTTATTTTTTTTACTACTCTTTTCCTTTTGCTTTTTGACTTCATTACATTGACTATTTTATCTAATGTACGGATCCTGTTCAAATTTAAAATGAATAGTTTTCTTTTTAATTCCAAAGCCTTTGCAACAATTGATTCAATATGTTTCTTTTTCTTATAAAATATTGCTTTCTTCCTATATTTTTTCACATCCTTTAGCAAATTGAACACCACTCTTCTCTGAAACATTTTTTTACGAATGTTTTGAAATTCTGTTTTTCTTTTTAAGTAATTCTTTCTTGCTTCTGATTGTACATTAGCATTTAGTATTTTCTTTCTATTGTCTCGTTGTTTTCTTCTTGAAACACTATTTGCAGTGGATATACTTTGTTCGTTTTTTCTATGTTTGAGGATATTTTAAAAAAAATCCTTAGTCTGCTTACCAGAAGACTTTTTCTTTTTTCCAACATGAGGTTCTTCAACTAATTTTTGTTGTCCAGTTGTCTTCAAAAATGGATGTTTTTGCTGTTCTTTTCTCTTTCTTGATTTTATAGGCATGTTTATTTATTTCAGTGTTGTTCAGCAATACCTAAAGGAAACTAAAAAAAAAATACCTTTATGTAATTGAAATATATTACTATATTTTTTTTTAGCTTTTCAAATCGTATCATATGAGCTGCCCCTTTCCTACGAGTGCAAGTCTTACAGAACAAGAGCAACACGAATTAAATCTCTAACAACAATTCCTGTGTGCAGACAGATTCATGGTGTGATTCTAGGCAGAAAACGATATTTGATTGGCAATTTCAAAACACATTTACTACTGTGGTAGAGCAAGTGATAATTACTGTAACAGCCTGACACATTTTCCTTATAGTTTAGAGAGGCAGAAAAGAGCACATGCCCTAACAGCTACTTGAGACCATGAGCATGTGGAACCTGGGTGAGTGATTAGACTAGAGCAAAGGAAATGAGCCTTGGTGATGTTGAATGTGTTATCGTTATACACTGCTATCTGAAATACCACACAGTGCTGAATAGTAAGCATGGGAATGCAGGAGAAGAAGCTGCCTGTGTGCTAAGAGTGTGTTTCTGGAAACTGTGTATTGTCAGGTGCAAGAGAGATCTGCATGGATGCTTGCACAACTGCATGAAGACTGCAGAGATGTATGAAAGAGCACATGTGGTAAGGGTTAATTGGGCTTATGAACATGTAGGAACTACCTCACTCATTACAGTACTGCAAGGAAAATCTACCCTGTTGTTTTCAAATGTGTTAGCATTTGCCTCTCATCTGTGAGATGGTGATGTGTGCTGTATGCTAACCATCAAAGTTCAAGAAAACAAGCTGCCCCTTTCCTACGAGTGCAAGTCTTACAGAACAAGAGCAACATGAATTAAATCTCTGACAATTCCTGTGTGCGCACAGACTCATGGTGTGATTCTAGGCAGAAAACAATATTTGATTGGCAATTTCAAAGCACATTTAATACTGAGGTAGAGCAAGTGATAATTACTGTAACAGCCTTACACATTTTCCTTATAGTTTAAAGAGGCAGAAAAGAGCACTTGTCCTAACAGCTACTTGAGACCATGAGCACGTGGAACCTGGGTAAGTGATTAGACTAGAGCAAAGGAAATGAGCCTTGGTGATGTTGAATGTGTTAGCGTTACACACTGCTATCTGAAATATCACACAGTGCTGAATAGTAAGCATGGGAGTGCAGGAGAAGCAGCGGCCTGTGTGCTAAGAGTGTGTTTCTGGAGACTGTGTATTGTCAGGTGCAAGAGAGATCTGCATGGACGCTTGCACAACTGCATGAAGACTGCAGAGATGTATGTAAGAGCACAATTGGTCAGGGTTAATTACCCTGTTGTTTTCAAATGTGTTAGCATTTGCCTCTCATCTGTGAGATGGCGATGTGCGCTGTATGCTAACCTTCAAAGTTCAAGAAAACAAGCTGCCCCTTTCCTACGAGAGCAAGTCTTACAGAACAAGAGCAACACAAATTAAATCTCTGAGAACAATTCCTGTGTGCACACAGTCTCATGGTGTGATTCTAGGCAGACAACGATATTTGATTGGCAATTTCAAAGCACATTTACTACTGTGGTAGAGCAAGTGATAATTACTGTAACAGCCTGACACATTTTCCTTATAGTTTAGAGAGGCAGAAAAGAGCACATGTCCTAACAGCTACTTGAGACCATGAGCATGTGGAACCTGGGTGAGTGATTAGACTAAAGCAAAGGAAATGAGCCTTGGTGATGTTGAATGTGTTAGCGTTACACACTGCTATCTGAAATACCACACAGTGCTGAATAGTAAGCATGGTAGTACAGGAAAAGCAGCTGCCTGTGTGCTAAGAGTGTGTTTCTGGAGACTGTGTATTGTCAGGTGCAAGAGAGATCTGCATGGACGCTTGCACAACTGCATGAAGACTGCAGAGATGTATGAAAGAGCACATGTGGTAAGGGTTAATTGGGCTTATGAACATGTAGGAGCTACCTCACTCATTACAGTACTGCAAGGAAAATCTACCCTGTTGTTTTCAAATGTGTTAGCATTTGCCTCTCGTCTGTGAGATGGTGATGTGTGCTGCATGCTAACCATCACAGTTCAAGAAAACAAGCTGCCCCTTTCCTATGAGTGCAAGTCTTACAGAACAAGAGCAACACAAATTAAATCTCTGACAACAATTCCTGTGTGCACACAGACTCATGGTGTGATTCTAGGCAGAAAACGATATTTGATTGGCAATTTCAAAGCACATTTACTACTGTGGTAGAGCAAGTGATAATTACTGTAACAGCTTGATACATTTTCCTTATAGTTTAGAGAGGCAGAAAAGAGCACATGTCCTAACAGCTACTTGAGACCATGAGCATGTGGAACCTGGGTGAGTGATTAGACTAAAGCAAAGGAAATGAGCCTTGGTGATGTTGAATGTGTTAGCGTTACACACTGCTATCTGAAATACCACACAGTGCTGAATAGTAAGCATGGGAGTGCAGGAGAAACAGCTGCCTGTGTGCTAAGAGTGTGTTTATGGAGACTGTGTATTGTCAGGTGCAAGAGAGAACTGCATGGACGCTTTCACAGCTGCATGAATACTGCAGAGATGTATGTAAGAGCACATGTGGTAAGAGTTAATTGGGCTTATGAACATGTAGGAACTACCTCATTCATTACAGTATTGCAAGGAAAATCTACCCTGTTGTTTTCAAATGTGTTAGCATTTGCCTCTCATCTGTGAGATGGTGATGTGTGCTGTATGCTAACCATCACAGTTCAAGAAAACAAGCTGCCCCTTTCCTACGAGTGCAATTCTTACAGAACAAGAGCAACACAAATTAAATCTCTGACAACAATCCCTGTGTGCACACAGACTCATGGTGTGATTCTAGGCAGAAAACAATATTTGATTGGCAATTTCAAAGCACATTTACTACTGTGGTAGATCAAGTGATAATTACGGTAACAGCCTGACACATTTTCCTTATAGTTTAGAGAGGCATAAAAGAGCACATGTCCTAACAGCTACTTGAGACCATGAGCATGTGGAACCTGGGTGAGTGACTAGACTAGAGCAAAGGAAATGAGCCTTGGTGATGTTGAATGTGTTAGCGTTACACACTGCTATCTGAAATACCACACAGTGCTGAATAGTAAGCATGAGAATGCAGGAGAAGCAGCTGCCTGTGTGCTAAGAGTGTGTTTCTGGAAACTGTGTATTGTCAGGTGCAAGAGAGATCTGCATGGACGCTTGCACAACTGCATGAAGACTGCAGAGATGTATGAAAGAGCACATGTGGTAAGGGTTAATTGGGCTTATGAGCATGTAGGAACTACCTCACTCATTACAGTACTGCAAGGAAAATCTACCCTGTTGTTTTCAAATGTTTTAGCATTTGCCTCTCATCTGTGAGATGGTGATGTGTGCTGTATGCTAACCATCACAGTTCAAGAAAACAAGCTGCCCCTTTCCTACGAGTGCAAGTCTTACAGAACAAGAGCAACACAAATTAAATCTCTGACAACAATTCCTGTGTGCACACAGACTCATGATGTGATTCTAGGCACAAAACAGTATTCCTGGGTGATACCAGTACACCTTAACTTATGGTGAAGACATACTCCATAATATCTTACAAGTTCAAGGCAGTTAAATATCTTCCAAAACATAAAATGTAAAACACAACTTTAAAAGAAGAAACACATTTCTATTATTTATATCAAAATACACCACATACATCCCCTCTCAAATTCATAACTCACCTTTAAAAGTAGTTAGTTGAGAAAGAAATGTGCCATTCACACAGCAGATTGTCAGAGCCAGAATCTCTGAGCTGTACTCCTCTCACCAGAACCACTAAATGGCAAAACTTCCTTCTCTTTTTTCACACATATACATGTTAACTTCAAATCACATTGCTTCCCACATTTTTTTTAAATGGAAAAACACATTTCTATTGGTTGCAAATTTCAACCCTTTCCAAATGATTCCTACCCCCAACATGACTTCTGCCTGCTACCATAGCAACAGATCATGGAACACTGGTGTGAGCAGAGAGGTCAGAAGTTCAGCACACAATTTTTCTAATCCAAAGAGCAAGAGTGCCTGACTTTTCAAACCTAACAGCATATCCAAAGTAATCTTCTGTGGGAACACATTTTTCTGAACCAATACAAAACATGCTTTTAAAAATTTAAACATACAGCCTAGTTTTTAGTGTTGAATGGTCTGAAACAGCCAGTGAGTTCTTTTTATTAAAAAAAAGTATGTAAGCCTCCATTTTACAACTATCTTTCTTTTCATATTGCCATTCTACTGAAAGACACCTTCTGAGTGCATCCAGATCTCCTTGAAAGATGTTCACAGTGTGTATTGTAGGTCATAGCTATGTCTACTGGAGTGAAAAGTATGCGGAAAAAAGAGGTATTGTGAAAGACCTTGCTTTGCCAAATGTAGACATTAAATGGATTGGTCAGAGAGGGTTAAAGTGGCACCAATTAATGCCTTTGGTGAAATCCTTTCTACATCTTCCACAGCCTGACCTTATAATTGTGCACTGTGGTGGAAATGACCTAGGCACTTTAACTAGGGTAGGTCTGGAAATACTTGTCAAGGACACCTTTGTGCAATTGATGTCACTTTTTCCGCAAACTACCTTTGTATATTCTAATATATGCCAAAGGCAAAAGTGGAACTGGTCCAACCAATATTGTCCGCAGATTGAGAAAGCAAAAAAGCACGTCAATAAGTCTGTTTCTGCTTTCCTCAGAGACTATGGTATGGGTTCTATATACCACAACAACTTGCGTTACAACATGCAAGGCATTTACAGAGGAGACGGTGTACATTTCACAGATGAAGGGAACAGAGTCTTCCTCTTGAACTTTAGACTCTGCATCGGTACTTACTTGTAGGTACAAAAAAACACTCATTGAACACAACGGCTCTTTTTAGAGCCAACCAACATCTAAACACTTAAACTTGAATTTTAATTCTATTTTTTTAATGAATTTTTTGCCGCCGTGCGCGCACCGCACAATATATATAAAATAATTTTTTTGTTTTGGGACCTTAGGGTTCTTTCATGGTCCTCCTGAGAAGGACTAGGGGGTCAGGGACTCTCTACCCTGCCCCCTTTTCACGGTCTCCACATGTGTTTTTAGCACTCTTCTGCCTCTAAAACTCAAAATGGCCGCTGGGGGGTGCGCGCACCCCGCGATTTTTTGAAAAAAAAAATGTTTTTTTCACCCTTCGGGGTCATTCAGGGACCCCCTGACAAAGGCTAGGGGGTCAGGAACTCTCTACCCTGCCCCCTTTTCACGTTCTCCACTTGTGTTTCTAGCTCTCTTCTGCCTCTAAAACTCAAAATAGCGGCTGCGGGGTGCGCGCACCATGCACACACCCCGCAATTTTTTGAAAAAAAATAAAATGTTTTTTTTACCCTTCGGGGTCCTTCAGGGACCCCCTGACAAAGGCTAGGGGTCAGGAACTCTCTACCCTGCCCCCTTTTCACGTTCTCCACCTTTCTTTTTCACTGTCACACACAAAATGGCGTCTGACACTTCCTGATTTCGACCGATTGGAATGTTGACTGACATCTAACCACCAATCAGAATTACGCTCGCGGACATTTGGTGCACGCCCCGTGCGAGCACCATGCGCGCACGGTGCACGCATATAGATATTTATGTACTTTTAACTGCAATTTTCTCAGGAACTACTGAACAGATTGACACCATATATGCAAAAGGCACATGCCTGACCTGAGGACTACCTCTTTGCCAAATTTCAAGTAATTCTGTTCAGCTGTTCGGGCTGTACCTTCGACTAAAGGTCCTATGGGAAAATGCATGGGAAAAACGCGTTTTGGGACCCCCTTTTTTCTCAGCCCCCACTTGACGAATCACCCCGAGACTTTCAGGGTAGGAGCTGAGCGGAGTGCCCCATTAGTTTTGAAAATTTCACCAAGATAAGTCAACCGGTGCCAAAGTTATTCAAAATAGCATTTTCAGATTTCCTATGGGAACTCGGAACTCGGAACTCAAGCTGGCCCAAGGTAGACATCGGCGCTTGAAGTTACGGGGTGGTACGTTCTTGACCGGCAGAGCCACGCCGGTAAATCTGGGTAGTTTATCACTATGCAGTGAAGAATAAAGAACGCACTCTCTCGATTATAAAGTAAATGGCGGTTTATTTAATAGCTGCCATGCCCCAACGCGTTTCGGTCCTATCACTTGGACCTTGTTCATGGGTTAATTTTACACGGGGACTGGGCATCATTTATTTCTATTGCCTCACAGTTACTTCCTGTTTTTGCTATGCATGGTGATTCACGTAGTTTTTACAAAATAATAAAGTGCTAAGTGCATTCAATAAAGAAAACATTTTTTTCTTTTTTGTGCCCAGTGCTCAGTGTATAAATTATAATAACACATTAAACTTCATATATGTGTATAAATGGCAAATCTCAGTATTAGTCAGATAATTTACAATAATAGTTTTTGCTCCCTGGTGAGCCTATTTGTTGGATTCATGAAACGCGTTGGGGCATGGCAGCTATTAAATAAACCGCCATTTACTTTATAATCGAGAGAGTGCGTTCTTTATTCTTCACTGTATAGTGATAAACTACCCAGATTTATCGGCGTGGCTCTGCCGGTCAAGAACACACCACCCCGAAACTTCGAGCGCCGACGTCTACCTTGGGCCAGCTTGGATACATTGTTTCAAAGAAGTTAAGGCAGCTGCCATTTGGAAGAAAACTCAAGCGGGAATTAGAAGAATCACTCCGTAAGTCACGGAAATAATAAAGATGAGAGGCGAGCGGTAACGGAAACCGAACAGCGCCGACCTACGTAGATCCCAACCGGAGGGTGGAGAACTGCATCGGAAGTCGCCAATTAGGTAAGCAAAACCGCGCTACCTTTCTGTATACAATTTCCAGTGTAACAAACGAGTTAAATGGCATTGGGGTTCTAAGGAAGCTATCAGAAAAGCAAAACACACAATATCTTCTGCCAAATATCACCGTTAAAGAGACACTGTTCAGAAGATAAACATTAGCAAACACTTTTATTGTTCAGTAAATCTATAAAACGGAGATTAGGATCTCGATTATTAGCGGACATAGTAAATAAAGTAAAACTTTTCTGCCATGCAAAAACGAGAGGCAAAAAGAAATGCTGAAATGTCGGACATTTTTATTAACTCTAATGCACAGAGAAGGGAAAGAGGACAAACAACCATGACAAGTGACACCAAAGAAATTCTACGTTACTGGGAGAGGTTATCTAAAAAAGAAATCAACAAATGGTGGGAACTAATAACACTGCAAAAATATGTGGAGGTGAAAAGAATACCCAGGGACCTTCGCCTATTACTAATGCCAAGTCATCAAGACACCAATGGGGAGCTATTACAGGAATGGGGAGAGCATCTATTGGAATCATCGCCAGGTCTGATGCTTATTTTAATAAAGCACATTGAAAAAGCATTAAAAGAAATCCGAAAAGAACTCAAAGAACGAGAGGAAGAGATAAAAAAAATGACATTGTCTGAAGATCTACAGAAATTGAAAAATGACATATTAAAAAATCTGGAAAAACATGAAGATAGAGTCAAACAACGCAAACAACAAAAATTCCAAAGAGACAAAATAGATTTTTAAGAAGGTAGAATCTTCACCGTTGGAAGGCAATATGAAGTGCGTAAGAATAAAATTCAACTGGAAACAACAAGTAAGGAATTTTCCAGTTATGACTCACTCACCAGCACAGATTTCAGTGAAAATGAAAATGAAAATGAAAACACCCCACAAAATAGCGTAGACTCCTGAAAAAAGACCAACTTTTTAACGGAATTGAGAATGGCACTAGAACAACAACACAAAGATCCATTACCAAGGAGAGGCAGGGGCAGAGGAAGAGGAACAAGGGGAAGACAAGGAGAGGCAAAGGAGGCAAGAGAGGATCCCAAACCGGATACATGGTCCAAAGATCGATTGAGGCAACGGAAGAAATAGACAAATCTACTTCACAAGAGTTAAATGTCATTAATCTCTCTGATAAAACTTTAACTGAGATGGAAACAAAAGTCCTATAAAAAGGTTTGAATTTTTGCCCAACATCTCACTTAAATATCGCTGAAACCAGGATAGACCTATATAAATACATACGCAAAATCAAACTGGCCAATATCTATGCAGAAAAATCAACAATAAAAAAGCACATCAACCCTATAACATTGGTGAGCATGCTAGAGGCCAGAGATAGAGTCCATCTTAAGACCCTAATTACAATGAGAGCAGAGGCGACACAACAAAAAACAACAAACAGAAGTTCTAGAGGAATTGGAGGAACTCCTACTCCCATTGGGAGCAGGAGAAAGTGGTCTAAAACCAAGATCATTATACTATCCAACTCTACCACCTGGTAACAAAGTATAAAATCAAAGATATTAAGTGTAAGGATAATTTATCCCAACAAGAGAGAATGGCATTAAACAAACTACAAGAAAATATAACCATCGAAATTAAACCCGCAGATAAGGGGGTAACATCATTGTCCTTGACAAAAGAGACTATATTGCAGAAGCAAAAAGACAACTTATGGACATTGAATGTTACAAACAACTAACCATCGATCCTACGAAGAAAATTGAAAACAATTTAACAACTTATCTACAACAGTGGTTTGATTCAAATCTCATAGATGAAGAAGAATGCAAATACCTCAAATGTAATCATCCAATCATGGCTACCTTTTATTGTCTACCCAAAATTCACAAAAGTAAAGTGAACCCCCCCGGAAGGCCCATAGTTTCGGCAAATGGTTCTTTATTAGAACCAATTTCAAACTATATTGACCACTTCCTCGCACCTCTAGTGAAAGATCTTAGCTCCTCTCTACAAGACACAACGGACCTCCTACGAAAACTGGAAGGAATCACATGGTTACCGACCTATAAACTCATCACTATGGATGTAATTTCGTTGTATACGAATATTGAACATCTGATTGGCATTCAGGCATGCAAGAACTTTTTAGATAAAAGGAATATTCAATATCAAAAGCACAATGACATGCTCATAGAAATGATTACCCTTTGCCTTTATAATAACAACTTTTTGTTTAATAAACAAATTTATAAACAAATTAAAGGCTGTGCAATGGGATTTTCATTTTCTCCTAATTACTAAGCCTTGGCGAAGCACTACGCTACGCTCGCGTAGTTTGCGAAGTTCGCGCTACTTCGCACTACACGAACTGCACGTAGCACAGTACGAACACGCGTAGCGTAGTGTTGCATAGTGCTGCGGTCATTTTTTTCTTGCTCGCGGTCCTCAACGTCAAGTTGGCGACCGCGAGCAAGCAAAATGACATCCCGGCGAGACTTTTTCCTTGTTCGCGATCAGCAACTTCAAGTTGGCGATCGCGAGCATGGAAAATAAACCTCCCGGCGAGATTCCCAACGCGAGGGGGTCAGGTTTCTCATTGCGAGTGGTCGCGTATGCTCGCGACCGCTCGCAATGAGAAACTACCAGTTCGCTTGGAGAAAGCTGAAGCTCGTGTAAAAATCTACTCGAGCAGCAGAAAACTACAGCTCGCACTGTGCAAGATGCCATTTTCAATTATTGCACAGTGCCGGTTGCTTGTCCGCACTGTGCAATCATTGAAAACGACATCTGGCACAGTGCGAACAAGGTACTACGCAGTTCGCGAAGTACTACGCGTAGCTCGCGTAGTGCGAACTTCACTTTGCGTAGCTTCGCGAAGGGCTACTTCGCGAACTACGCCCAGGCCTACTAATTACGCCAATTTAACAATGGGTTGGTTTGAGCAACAGATTGCTTGGTCAGAAGAAAATGATGCATTCCTGGAAAAAAACATCTTATGGCTTTGTTTCAAAGATGATTTGTTAATCATTTGGGATGGCACTGAATCAGAGTTTCTTAAATATTTTGAAAAATTAAATAACAACGTGACAAAATTAAAATTCACCTATGAAATTAACGCCAAAAAAGTGACATTCCTAGATACAACAGTATATGTCAAAAATGGTTCCTTACAAACCACCTTACATCGCAAAAAAACAGCGACTAATGCGACACTACACAGTCAGAGCTTCCACAATGAATCTCTAAAATGGAGTATTCCATATGGCGAGTTCTTACGACTTAGAAGGAATTGCTCTACGGACATTGAATTTCAAAAACACAGTAATCAAGCGAGTAACAGATTCAAAATGCGCAAATATCCCAAAAAAGTAAATTGAAAAGAGTCTACAGAAAGTATTAATTCAAAAACGAAGTGATATACTAAAGAAAACAAAAACAAAAAATGACTCAGAAGACCAAGGAAAAATAAGACTCATAACAACATACAGCGCAGAAAACAAATGCCTAGTTCAAATAATTAAAAAACATTGGGGTGTATTACAATTGGATCCAGCATTAAGAAAAATAATGGGCAACCACCCTAATATCACATATCGCAGAGCTAAAAACATTGGAGAAAAATAACACATAGCCATTTCCAAGATGCTTCAACGACAACTTGCCTACAAAGAGAAGGATTCTGGCCATGCAAGCAATGTAAGTCTTGCAAAATTGCAACACACAAACAAGAGATTGATATCAACAAAGGCACAAAATGGAAAATCAAACAACATTTGACTTGTAAAAGCAAATATATAATCTACATGGTGGAGTGCCCATGCAAATTGCGCTATATAGGCAGTACAATCTTTGAAATGAAGAAAAGAATCCTGGAGCACATCCGAGCGATCAAACATAACAATCGCTCAAATACAATAGCTAAGCATATGGAAAACCAACATCAAAGCAAATGGGAATGCTTGAAATACTGGGCAGTCGAACAAATCCCAGAAATGGAAAGAGGAGGAAATTGCGAAAAGATTTTGCGACAAAAGGAGTCCAAACACATTCTAACATTCAGGACTCTAACCCCTAGAGGACTTAACCAGGACGAAGAACTTTATGTACACTTGTAAATATTCCTCAAGAAAACCTTAAAACCATTAAAATGTGGATCAATAATTAATTGGATAAAAGCTCACTAGAGAGCTGAGAAATTCATGAAATTGAATCCAACAAATAGGCTCACCAGAGCAAAAACAGACTATTATCGTAAATTATCTGACTAATACTGAGATTTGCCATTTATAAACATATATGAAGTTTAATCTGTTATTATAATTTATACACTGAGCACTGGGCACAAAAAAGAAAAAATGTTTTCTTTATTGAATACACTTCGCACTTTATATTTTGTAAAACTACGTTGACCACCATGATTAGCGAAAACAGGATGTAACTGTGAGGCAATAGAAATAAATGATGCCCAGTCCCTGTGTAAAATTCACCCGTGATCAAGGTCCAAGTGATAGGACCGAAACGCGTTGGGGCATGGCAGCTATTAAATTAACCGCCATTTACTTTATAATCGAGAGAGTCCGTTCTTTATTCTTCACTGCATAGTGATAAACTACCCATATATATATATTATCTACTGGCGGTCGCCAGTAGATAGTTATAGTTAGGACCGTGTTTCCATAGGAAATCTCAAAATTCAGTTTTGAATAACTTTGGCGCCGGTTGACGAATCCTTGTGAAATTTTCAAAACTAATGGGGCGCTCCGTTCAGCTCCTACCCTAAAAGTCTCACGGTGATTCGTGAAGCGGGGTCCGAGAAAAAAGGGGGTCCCAAAATGCGTTTTTCCCATGCATTTTTCCATAGGACCTTTAGTCGAAGGTACAGCCCGAACGGCTGAACAGAATTACTTGCAATTTTGCAGAGAGGTAGTCCTCAGGTCAGGGAAGTGCCTTTTGCAGGTCTGGTGTCAATCTGTTCAGTAGTTACTGAGAAAATAGCATTTAAAAGCATATAAATATCTATAAGCGCGTACCGTGCGCGCACCGTAAGCGTACGGTGCGCGCACCCTAACGTGCGCGAGCGAAATTCTGATTGGTTGTTACATGTCTGTAAACATTCGAATCGGTCGAAATCAGGAAGTGTCGGCTGCCATTTTATCTGTCACGCTGAAAAGGAAAGGTGGAGAACGTGAAAAGGGGGCAGGGTAGGGAGTTCCTGACCCCCTAGCGTTTGTCAGGGGGTCACAGTGGGATCCCGAAGGGCCCAAAAAATGTTTTTAATTTTTTGTAAAAATTCGCGGGGTGCGCGCACCGTGCGCGCACCGTGCGCGCATGGAATTTTTTTTTAAAAAAAAAGAAGATTAAGTGTTTAGATATTAGGGGGCTCTAAAATGAGCCGTTGTGTTTATTGAGTGTTTTTTGGTACCTACAAGTAAGTACCGATGCAGAGTCTAAAGTTCAAGAGGAAGACTCTGTTCCCTTCATCATTGAAATGTACACCGTCTCCTCTATAAATGCCTTGCATGTTGTAACGCAAGTTGTTGCGGCATATAGAACCCATACCATAGTCTCTGAGGAAAGCAGAAACAGACTTATTGACGTGCTTTCTTGCTTTGTCAATCTGCGGACAATGTTGGTTGGACCAGTTCCACTTTTGCCTTTGGCATATATTAGAATATACAAAGGCAGTTTGTGGAAAAAGTGACATCAATTGCACAAAGGTGTCCTTAATAAGCATTTCCAGACCTACCCCAGTTAAAGTGCCTAGGTCATTTCCACCACAGTGCACAATAATAAGGTTAGGCTGTGGGAGATGTAGAAAGGTTTTCACCAAAGGCATTAATTGGTGCCACTTTAACCCTCTCTGACCAATCCATTTAATGTCTACATTTTTTGCAAAGCAAGATCTTTCACAATACCTCTTTTTTCTGCAAACTTTTCACTCCAGAAGACATAGCTGTGACCTACAATCCACACTGTGAACATCTTCCAAGGAGATCTGGATGCACTCAGAAGGTGTCTTTCAGTAGAATGGCAATATGAAAAGAAAGATAGTTATAAAATGGAGGCTTACATACTTATTTTTAATAAAAAGAACTCATTGGCTGTTTCAGAGCATTCAACAGTAAAAACGAGGCTGTATGTTTAAATTTTTAAAAGCATGTTTTATATTGGTTCAGAAAAATGTGTTCCCACAGAACATTAGTTTGGATTTGCTGTTTGAAAAGTCAAGCACTCTTGCTATTTGGATTTGAAACATTGTGTGCTGAACTTCAGACCTCTCTGCTCACACCAGAGTCCCATGACCTTTTGCTAGGGTACCAGGCAGAAGTCATGTTGGGGGAAGGGATCATTTGGAAAGGGTTGAAATTTGCAACCAATAGAAATGTGTGATTCCATTTGAAAAAATGTGGGAAACACTGTGATTTGAAGTTAACATGTATATGTGTGAAAAAAGAGAGGGAAACATTGCCATTTACTGTTTCTGCTGAGAGGTGTACAGTTCAGAGATTCTGGCTCTGATAATCTGCTGTGTGAGTGCCACATTTCTTTCTCAACTAACTACTTTGAAAAGGTGAGTTATGAATTTGAGAGGGGATGTATGTGGTGTATTTGGATATAAATAATAGAAATGTGATTCTTCTTTTAAAGTTGTGATTTACATTTTATGTTTTGGAAGATATTTAACTGCCTTGAACATGTCAGATATTATGGAGTATGTCTTCACCATAAGTTAAGGTGTACTGGTATCAGCCAGGAATACTGTGTTGTGCCTAGAATCACACCATGAGTCTGTGTGCACACAGGAATTCTTCTCAGAGATTTAATTCATGTTGCTCTTGCTCTGTTAGACTTGCACTCGCAGGAAAGGGGCAGCTTGTTTTCTTGAACTGTGATGGTTAGCATTCAGCAGAAATCACTTTCTCACAAATGAGAGGCAAATGCTAACACATTTGAAATTAGCATGGTACATTTTCCTTCCACTTTTAAAGTTGTGTTTTACATTTTATGTTTTGGAAGATATTTAACTGCCTGGAACATGTCAGATATTATAGAGTATGTCTTCACCATAAGTTAAGGTGTACTGGTATCACCCAGGAATACTGTTTTGTGCCTAGAATCACACCATGAGTCTGTGTGCACACAGGAATTCTTCTCAGAGATTTAATTTGTGTTGCTCTTGCTCTGTTAGACTTGCACTCGCAGGAAAGGGGCAGCTTGTTTTCTTGAACTGTGATGGTTAGCATTCAGCAGAAATCACTTTCTCACAAATGAGAGGCAAATGCTAACACATTTGAAATTAGCATGGTACATTTTCCTTCCACTTTGAAAGTTGTGTTTTACATTTTATGTTAAGGGAGATATTTAACTGCCTTGAACATGTCAGATATTATGGAGTATGTCTTCACCATAAGTTAAGGTGTACTGGTATCAGCCAGGAATACTGTGTTGTGCCTAGAATCACACCATGAGTCTGTGTGCACACAGGAATTCTTCTCAGAGATTTAATTCATGTTGCTCTTGCTCTGTTAGACTTGCACTCGCAGGAAAGGGGCAGCTTGTTTTCTTGAACAGTGATGGTTAGCATTCAGCAGAAATCACTTTCTCACAAATGAGAGGCAAATGCTAACACATTTGAAATTAGCATGGTACATTTTCCTTCCACTTTTAAAGTTGTGTTTTACATTTTATGTTTTGGAAGATATTTAACTACCTGGAACATGTCAGATATTATAGAGTATGTCTTCACCATAAGTTAAGGTGTACTGGTATCACCCAGGAATACTGTTTTGTGCCTAGAATCACACCATGAGTCTGTGTGCACACAGGAATTCTTCTCAGAGATTTAATTTGTGTTGCTCTTGCTCTGTTAGACTTGCACTCGCAGGAAAGGGGCAGCTTGTTTTCTTGAACTGTGATGGTTAGCATTCAGCAGAAATCACTTTCTCACAAATGAGAGGCAAATGCTAACACATTTGAAATTAGCATGGTACATTTTCCTTCCACTTTGAAAGTTGTGTTTTACATTTTATGTTAAGGAAGATATTTAACTGCCTTGAACATGTCAGATATTATGGAGTATGTCTTCACCATAAGTTAAGGTGTACTGGTATCAGCCAGGAATACTGTGTTGTGCCTAGAATCACACCATGAGTCTGTGTGCACACAGGAATTCTTCTCAGAGATTTAATTCATGTTGCTCTTGCTCTGTTAGACTTGCACTCGCAGGAAAGGGGCAGCTTGTTTTCTTGAACTGTGATGGTTAGCATTCAGCAGAAATCACTTTCTCACAAATGAGAGGCAAATGCTAACACATTTGAAATTAGCATGGTACATTTTCCTTCCACTTTTAAAGTTGTGTTTTACATTTTATGTTTTGGAAGATATTTAACTGCCTGGAACATGTCAGATATTATAGAGTATGTCTTCACCATAAGTTAAGGTGTACTGGTATCACTCAGGAATACTGTTTTGTGCCTAGAATCACACCATAAGTCTGTGTGCACACAGGAATTCTTCTCAGAGATTTAATTTGTGTTGCTCTTGCTCTGTTAGACTTGCACTCGCAGGAAAGGGGCAGCTTGTTTTCTTGAACTGTGATGGTTAGCATTCAGCAGAAATCACTTTCTTACAAATGAGAGGCAAATGCTAACACATTTGAAATTAGCATGGTACATTTTCCTTCAACTTTGAAAGTTGTGTTTTACATTTTATGTTAAGGAAGATATTTAACTGCCTTGAACATGTCAGATATTATGGAGTATGTCTTCACCATAAGTTAAGGTGTACTGGTATCACCCAGGATTACTGTTTTCTGCCTAGAATCACACCATGAGTCTGTGTGCACACAGGAATTCTTCTCAGAGATTTAATTCGTGTTGCTCTTGCTCTGTCAGACTTGCACTCGCAGGAAAGGGTCAGCTTGTTTTCTTGAACTGTGATGGTTAGCATTCAGCAGAAATCACTTTCTCACAAATGAGAGGCAAATGCTAACACATTTGAAATTAGCATGGTACATTTTCCTTCCACTCCCGCAATGGGTGAGGTAGATCCTACATGTTCAAAACTCCAATTAACCTTTACCACACATGTACTCTTACATACATCTCTGCAGTCTTCATGCAGTTGTGCAAGCATCCATGCAGATCTGTGTTGCACCTTACAATACACGGTCTCCAGAAGCACGCTGTTAGCACACAGACAGGTGCTTCTCCTGCACTCTTTGCTCGTCCTGGCGGAGTAGTTTGTCCCGGACTTATCCTGTTTCGAAATAGACATACTGATTCTGAATTGCGTGATAGAAACCCTGCACTACGTTATTATTGCTGACTGCCTTGGCTAATCCTTGACCAAAAGACCTTGCCCATACCTCCGAAATTGTCACCCATAGAAAAATCGTTAATACTCCTGGATGCCTTTGATGCCCTATCCATCATCTTTTCAGTCCCTACCGTTGATTTCCATAGGATCCAATACCATTTAGTATCCTGCCACGACACTGTGATTTAAGAATTTAAATCTGGCAACTTTCTAGTACAGAGGTATATTTTAAACCCTCGTAACCAGAGTCCTGATGATGACCTCAACGTAAGGAGGTTGAAACGTCGTCGACCTGACAACGTCAATCGCGGCTCTTTGAAGGGCCATTTTTGATTTAAATACATTTTTTTGTAATTGTTAAATGTGTATGAATATTCTCGTTTGACCCTTATGATCTGATTAGTTCTTTGCCGCACTACGTTGTTATTTTAACACTTATGTCACTGCGCCGTTCACTTTTTCACTTAACTATCAGTGCATATATGATTGTTATGGTTACTGTAAATTGTACATGCCTGCTGTGTATTTAATTACAAATAACAATTTTCATTTCCTTTGGTCTCCCTTGTCCCTCCTTGGTCGTTTTGATTAATTATCTTGTTTAATGGTCCTTTCACATAATTTTCCTGTTGAGACATTGTTTTTCGTTATCTCCTGCACTCTCATGCTTACTATTCAGCTCTGTGTGGTATTTCAGATAGCAGTGTGTAATGCTAACACATTCAGCGTCACCAAGGCTCATTTCCTTTGCTCTACTGTAATCACTCACCCTGTAACATATGCTGATGGTCTAAAGTACCTGTTAGGACATGTGCTCTTTTCTGCCTCTCTAAAATATAAGGAAAATGTGTCAGGCTGCCATAGTAATTATCACTTACTCTACCACAGTAGTAAATGTGCTTTGAAATTGCCAAACAAAAATTGTTGTGTGCCTAGAATCACACCATGAGTCTGTGTGCACACAGGAATTGATGTTAGAGATTTAATACGTGTTGGTATTGTTCTGTCAGACTTGCAGTTGTAGGAAAGGGACAGCTCATATGATAGGATTTGAAAATCTCAAATAAAAAATTGTAATGTATTAAAATTACATAAAGGTATTTTTTTTTAGTTTCTTTCAGGTATTGCTGAACAACAGTGAAATTAATTAAAGATGCCTATAAAGTCAAGAAAGAGAAAAGAACAGCAACAACATCTACATTTGAAGAATACTGGACAAAAAAAATTAGTTGAAGAGCCTCATGTTGGAAAAAAGAAAAAGCCTTCTGGTAAGCAGAATAAGGATTTTTAAAAAAATATCTTCAAACAAAGAAAAACTGTTAAAAATATATCTACTGCAAATAGTGTTTCAAGTACAAAAGAACAACAGAGTCGACAGAAAATACTAAAAGCTAATGTTGAATCAGAAAGACTGACTTAACACGAAAAATTGATTTTAAAAACATTCGTCGAAAAATGTTTCAGAGAAGAGTGATGTTAAATTTGCTAAAGGATGTGAAAAAATATAAGAAGAAAACCAAATTTTATAAAAAAAAAAGAAATATATTGAAACAATTGTTGCAAAGGCTTTGGAATTAAAAAGAAAACTATTCATTTTAATTTTGAACAGGATGCGTAGATTAGAAAAAGTAGTTAAAGCAATGAAGTCACAAAGCAAAAGGAAAAGAGTAGTGAAAAAAAATAACTTTTGTAAAGTGTTCTTAGGAGAATGGAAGCATAGTTCAAGCACTGAACCATTTTTTAATGAAGAGAGTTATCTTCAAAGTAATAGTTTGTTGCATGCAGTCGACACCAATGGTCGAGCTTATGAAGTTAAAGATGGTTGTATAATGGAAAAGGAGAAAATGGTTCCAAGAAATGAGGAAGAAGTGTTAGCTGATGAGGTTATGGGGAGACGTCCTAAAGCCCCAGTGTACACTTGGAATTGTAGTAGTATTTGAACTGTGCGACAGGAATCTATTGATAAATTACGTGACTTTCTAAGAGAATATAGTAAAAAGAGTGTTAAACAGAAGATTAAGGTGCTTCAAAGACTAGACCCATGCAGAGTGAGAGAGAATACTGGTTTGCAAGGACATTCTCTTGCTTGTCTATCTAGGAAAGTTTGCCAAAGTGTTTTTCACCATTTTAGGATGCTGGCTGTTCATCATACTGAAATGAGAAAGTTTGTGAGAACATTGTATTTTGCGAAAAGTCCAGCACTAAAGTTAAATGAGTTGAATAATGCTCTGTTCCGTGGATCTGTATCAGATGTAGTGAAGGTTACTGATATTATTCAGTTTTGTTACTTTGGTCCAGAGCAAGAAAGTGCAGGAAATGACACAGTTATTGAGGAAAATGTGGAAGAAAATGTAGAACTCACTGTTAGTAAAAATGTTGAAGATGAAATGACAAAATTTACTATCATCTCTAATGAAAGACCAAATATTACTTGTATTTGTTGCCGGAGAAGCCATTACAAAATTCAAACAAGGAATGTTGATCTCTATAAAAAAAGTGAAAATGAAGATAATTATAAGTGGAAGGATTTTGCAACATATATATTTCTGGAAAATTGTTTTGATTTGGGTGAAGATAACAAGTTAGAAGAAAATAGAATGCCAGCTAGAGCTGTACATAATAATTTAGAATTGGTTGATATTCCTGCAGAACTTTCTGATTTAAATACGTATGAGTCTATACTCATTCAATGTGTCCATCCGTTTCAGACCATAGTGCGTATGGAGCCCAAAACAGGTAAATTACCTCCTTCGGATTTACAAAGAGGTTTAAAAGGAAGAGTTGTCTATTTGCCATTGGATTTGAAAAAAATATGGAAACAATTGATGCAGATAGATTGGAAACTGAACCATTAGTTATTCTTGTTAATGGAGTACCAACAAAGAATAAGAAAATTTGGCAGGAGCTGGTAGATGTACGAAAAGTACAAAGAGCAAATTTATATTTGAAAAGAAATAATAAATGGTATGAATCAATTTATATGGATGAAGATGAAGAAGATTTACTATTAGACTCAGGAATACCAACTGGGCAAATTTAAAAAGTGGATAAGTCAAAAGAATAAGAAATTTATGAACATTTCAGCATACATCCTCTTCATTCTAAAGAAGTTATGGGAAACACTATTGATCTGTTTCAGATGAAAAAAGCACAAGGAACTCCCGTGAGTGTATGGGAGGAGAGCTTGGAAGCTCGTTGTTTTCCCCAGCTGTTTCCTACAGGAAAAGGTGGACGATATGATGAACGTCCAGTACAGATTCCTGCTTCTGAGTATCGGACTACAAGATTATATGCAGAAGATCCCAGATTTTGTCAAAGTATTCCTTATTTGTTTCATCTTTTATGTGAAAGTGACTTGTCTGCACTATCTTATGCAGTAAATCACATTTTGAAAACTGGAGTACATCTACATAATGTGTCTGCAAAGGATTTTATGAACAAAGTGCAACAGCGAGATGATCATTTGGAATCTCAATTGATTAATTTGATGGCTTGTCAGCGTGGGACTAATGAATATTGGTACCGACGCCATGGAGAATTGAAATGTATGTTACGGAATTTAGGAACTCCTACATGGTTCCTTACCCTAAGCTGTGCTGAGTACGCTTGGCATGATTTACTGGATTTTCTTTGAGAGGCAAATTCAAATATTGAAAACATCCAATACAAGACAGCAGGAGAATTGTGCTCATTGGATCCGGATAATGTTTGCAGATATTTCAATCATAGATTTGAGGCTATGATGTCCTTCATCTGCAATAAAAAAAATCCACCTCTTGGAGAATTTGTGGATTTCTTTTGGAGAAAAGAGTACCAAGCAAGAGGTGCTCCTCATATTCATATGCTGTTGTGGATCAAGGATGCCCCTAAATTTGGAACAGATTCGGATGATGCAGTGTTATCTTTCATTGAAGAATATGCAACATGTGCTATACCTAAAAGCACAGAAGAAAAAAACTTAAAAGAGCAAGTTTTACGTTTCCAAAGTCATCGGTGTGGAAAATACTGTCGACGAAAGTACAAGAGTAAAGATAAATTCTACACAAAATGTTGATTTGGATTTCCACGACCTGTTCTTTCAAAAGGAAGAGTAAACAGTTTTATGTCAGCTGTGCGACATACTATTACAAGAAAATCCCCTAAGAATACCTACAACCTAAGAAGAAAAGAAGAGTCAAAATATATAAATGACTACAACGCAGTCATTTTATCCATGTGGAATGCTAACATGGATATACTGTATGTTGCTGACAATTCTATTGCTGTTGCTCAGTATGTCACATCTTACATCACTAAATCTGAGAAAACGGAATTGAAAGAAATGTGGGAAGAGATTTCTCACGAGAAGACTGTCAGTAAAAATCTGTACAGTTTCAGTTTAAAGATGTTATCGCATCGAGAAATTGGATCCTACGAATGCACAGATAGGTTATCATCTGCTAGTCTGTACTCCAAATCCAGAAGAATAATTTGGGTAAGTTTAGGCCTTGCAGGAATGAAAAATCGGGTACTGAAATCTATTCGAGAAATTGAATATTTAGCAGAGTACGAACCGGAAAGTACAGACATTTTAAGAACAAACATGTTGGACACATATTACCCACAAAGAAGTCATCATCTTGAGAACATGTATCTCTATGAAGTGCTGCAGAACTACATTTATAAACGGAATGCCACAGAAGACATCAACAATGGAAAATATAAAGTCATTGGTGAGGAAGGATGTTTGGTGAAACAAACAAAAGGAAGTTTGATTAATCACAGGAAGCTGAGTTGCGACACTACTGACAAAAAGGAATTTTACTACTTAGCACTTTTACAGCTGTTTAAACCATGGCGTTCAGAGTATGAACTACTTGGAGGCTGCCAGAGGGGGGGGGTGTGTGGGGGTTAAAATGGTAATAAAAGTCAGTAATCGTTCTAAGATCTATGAGGGAAAGATAGAAAGAGGGAGAGGCAACCGAGAGGGGCAGAAAGGTTATATAATGATCCTAAGCCGGCTGATGGCAGGACTAACAGTGTGCACATTTAATGTGCGTGGCCTTAATGATAAGGGGAAGCGTCAAAGGGTGGCGTATGAAATAAAGAACATGTCGTCTGATATAGTTTGTATCCAAGAGACAAATATTCCTTGGAGCAAACAAAAATGTTTGAGAGAGTTTGGTCTGGAAATGCAGGTGTGTACTACACAAGGGACCACCACTCGTGGGGTTGCTATACTTTCTAAAAAGGGTCTTTTAAAAACAACTAAAAGGGCTGCAGATAAATATGGGCGATGGGCCATGATTGAATGCATTGTGGCTAATAAAATTTATACAATATGTTCTGTTTACGGTTCTAATCATGATGAGGAACAAGTAATTCAATATCTTAATATGGAATTAGCTAATTGGGCAACTCCAGTGATTCTGTCTGGCAATTTTAACATTCAATTTGAAGATATCATTAAAGGATCCGGAGGTGATAAATATATTGGCAAAAAACCCAGAGTTTATAAAGCTCTACAACAGCTTCTCCAAGAACATGGTTTAGTTGATGTATGGCCTAGGCTAAAACACCCCGAACCAGGATATACGCATTACTCATGCCCCCATCAAAAGTTTACTAGAATAGATTATTTTTTTATAACCAAAGCGCTCCTAAAAGACGCACAAATATCGATTTATCCCCGTATAACTTCGGATCATATCCCAATTATGCTCAAACTTGCAATATCTGGTTTAATGCAACCTAGAAGCACATTCTCTTTTGATAAAAAACTAATGTTAAATGAAGAGTTTGTCGCTCACATTCGTAAATGGGTGATAGATTTTCTGGCTATTAATCGAGGTTCCACTAAATTAGGGATGGTTTGGGATGCGATGAAAGCTGGACTTAGGGGAGAAATAATCGGTTTTGATCTACGCATTCAGAAACAACTTAGACAACATCAGATACAATTATATGAGGAGTTACGCCGTTTAGAATGTAGATTAATCGAAGCAGTACGGGATAAGGCCGACATCGCACAGGCACAAACAGAGGTGGCTTGGGGTAAATCTAAGATTAATGAGGAATGGGCTAAAGATATTGCCCAAAAATACCATCTCTTCTGGAAAGATTGTTATGAGTTTGGGGAAACTACTGGCAGATGCCTAGCGAAGAAGATCAGGTGCAAGGAGGTTAAAAATATTATAGAGCCAATCGAGGACTCATCAGGGAACATAATAGAAACACCAGAGGGCATTTTAGAAGTATTTAGAGCATTCTATGAAAAACTGTCTTCTGAGGAAGATCATAGTGGAGATGATCAGGAAGAGCTATATAAGGATCCATACAGGATAATTTTGGATGAAGATGATAAGAGGGCATTAGAGGAGCCAATATCAATGCAGGAGTTGGTAGATGCTGTGGGCTCATTGGCTATGGGAAAAGCTGCCGGGCCAGATAGACTCCCATTAGAAATATATAAGTTATTACTATCTGAAATTAAGGCAGATATCCTTGAGGTGTGTCGAGAGGCACAAAAAAGCACTGCTTCACTATCCTGGGATGAAGCAAGTATTATTGTATTTTAAGAAAGAAAAACCTCCTACACTCCCAGGATCGTTCAGACCAATATCTTTAATAAACTGCGATTGTAAAATTTACGCAAAAAGTTTAGCGACACGTCTATCGCATGCAATTAAGACCCTGGTTTCAGTTCACCAGCACGGGTTCATATCAGGCAGAGACACGGTCAATCATATAAGTAGAGTAACAACATTACTGGATATTGCTAATACACGTAAGATGCCATGTGGGGTGATATTATTAGACGCAGAAAAAGCGTTTGACCGCGTCTCATGGGAATTTCTATGGACCACACTTAGGCTACATGGTGTTGGTACAGGGTTTATCCAGGCCATTAAGACTATGTACAGATCTCCAAAGGCACGAATATGTACACTATGGCTAGAATCAAAACCATTAATTATATCAAGGGGCACTCGCTAAGGATGCCCGTGCTCCCCTCTGTTATTTGCGATGTATATCAATCCGTTCTTAAACCATCTAGAGCATAGATTAAACGCTCAGCTGTCAGGCCCAAGGCTGGAGCGGGTTGATATACTCGCGTATGCAGATGATATTGCAATAATTACACCAGACCAGGCATCTACATTGGAACAGACGGAGCAATTGGCAGTAATATTTGGGAGGAGTGCGGGTTATAAATTGAACTTAACTAAGACACAGGTAATCTGTACTTAACAAACACGATTTAGGGATCAGAGAGTTTTAGAGGAGGTCGTATATTTGGGAATACGCCTGAATGCTTGTTTAGATACGATGGTTAAATGTAATTGGGAATCTCTTCTTAATAAAATTAAAAGAGATTTGGATAGGATGGAAAACTTACATCTGTCATTACTGGGAAGATGCAATGTTATCAAAATGAATGTTCTTCCAAAGGTTTTATATTTTTTTAGGGCAGTACCACTGGAAATCACAAAACAACAAATACAGAGACTACAATCTATTTGCAATAGTTTTTTATGGGCACAGGGGAAACCCCGACGAGCACTAAAATTTATGACCCTACCACGGGATAAAGGGGGGTGGGCAGTACCCAATTTTCAATTTTATTATTGGGCATGTTTATTACAGTACATTGGAATTTTATTGATGGGAACTAGTGGTGAAACTCTAGGGGATGTGCCTCATATATATCAGCTATTATTAGGTGCAAGGACAGAGCGAACATTTTTTAAAATTCTAGAGCCAAGTTATTATAAGAAGACCCGCTTTAAAGTCCTCCAGGCAGCTTATAAGGCCTGGCGCCAAATAAAGAGGCAGCTAAATATGGGTAAAATAACTATTATACACCCACGGATGCAGCGGCACTACTTCCATCTGTCTAATTAGATAGCATTATGAATAAATAGAGAATTAAGGGTATTATAACTTTGGGCCAGCTGGTAGACAGTAGTGGTGTTAAAACGTATGATACATTGATGACTAACTATGACCTGCCTAAAGCGGATTTTTTTAAATATTGGCAGATCCGAGACTTCTTGTGCAGAAGGAGGGATATCTTACGTTTGGCTGAGAAAAACAATCTTTTAGAAATTGTGATGGCCCGGGGTAAAATTGGGGATATATATCAGGCACTTATTGATACACAAAAGGATGATGTTGAGGCACAGAACGATAAATGGAAATTGAGAGTGGTCGCAGAAGGGAATATTCTGCAAGAATCTATTTATTTAGCTGAAAAACTTTTAATATCCTCAAATCTGAAAACCGAGCAATATAAAACCATGTTTAATCTATATTATACACCTGCTAAATTGGCACGCTGGGGTGGAGTAAATGAGGACAAATGTACTCGATGTGGGGGGAAACAGGCGGATATAGTTCACATGTTTGCTACATGTCCAGAGCTGAGATTATTGATAAATAGGATACAGATATTTTTAACTGAAGTCACAGGAGTACATAATGAGATAACCCCATTAGTTATGATGCTGGGGGTCATAGAGCATAAAACACCTACACATGGAATGTATATATATAGATATTTTATCTATATTGCAGTTACAGTAGCAAGGTTATGTATAGCTTCAATGTGGCGTCAGAAAGAACCCCCTACATTTGAGATGTGGAGAGGCAGATTATTTGCAATTTGTAAAATTGAGACTAGTTTATATGCCATTAAAAGCCCACGTAAACGTAAACTCAGTGAGGAGATATGGGGGGCTCTAACAGAATATCATTCACCAACAACATAAGATCTCAATTAAGCCCTGTCGGGTTGGTAGAGACTCTATGATTTTGCAATGTTTTTATTTCCTGTCATGGGGTACATGTTGTGTATTTTCTTGTGATTTGCCTTATTCTCGTGTATCAACTTACTGACTTAAGAAAAAAAAAGAAGAAAAAAAAGAAGACATCAACAATGTAAAATATAAAGTCACTGGTGAGGAAGGATGTTTGGTAAAACAAACAAAAGGAAGTTTGATTAATCACGGGAAGCTGAGTTGCGACACTACTGACAAAAAGGAATTTTACTACTTAGCACTTTTACAGCTCTTTAAACCATGGCGTTCAGAGGACGAACTACTTGGAGATTCCTTTAATGCTTGCAAAGATAGCATAGTATGTAGTACTTTCACAACTTATATTCAAATGTTAAATGAAGAAATTGAACAAGAAGCAACAATTGCAGATGAAGTAGCTAGAGACAGTTCTCAAGACAGTCAAAGTTCTGGGACATTCAGTCAAGATCCTCTAGGACAACCAATCGTAGAAAATGAAGCTGCAATAGCCATGACTGAAGTGGAAACAGCTATGAATCAAGCTCAGGAAGATTTAATAAACTTACCAAATATGGAACAACAACTGAATGATGAACAACAACAAATTTATGAGGAAGTCAGAAAAAAAATTGATCACGGATTACTTCATGAAAATAAAGAGTGCTCATGCACATCTTTTAAACCAATCAGAATGTATGTGAGTGGACAAGTAGGAACTGGAAAAAGTTTCCTAATTAAAGTAATTAGAAGCTACCTACAGAACAGAACGGATTCAACTTTGTCTTGTGTTGTTACTGCTCCAACTGGGTTAGCAGCGTATAACATAAAAGGAGTTACCTTACATCATTTGCTAATGTTACCAGTAGAGCATGAGAACAAAATACAATACCACAAGCTAACAGGAGAAGCATGTTTTGAAGTTTCAAGAGTATTGAAGAAAATGAAAGTACTCATTATTGATGAGCTAAGCATGGTATCAAACTTAATGCTTGCCTTTGTGCATTTAAGAATGCAGCAAATTCTAAAGACAGACTATGATGTGTTATTCGAAGGAAAACACGTCATAGTTTTTGGGGATCTTTTGCAGCTCACTCCAGTTAAAGGACAAACAGTATTCCATACACTTACACATGAAGACACGAAAAAGTTGTTAGGAAGTATAGGTAATGTGAATATTTGGACATATTTTGAGTATAAAGAACTCATTACGAATATGAGACAAGCCAATGATGAGGATTATGCAAGTATTCTCAAAGATATCAGAATTGGACTACTCACAGAACATGGCAGAAAAGCTTTACAGAGTCGATTGCTATGTAATGTGTTTCCAACAGAACAAATAGTTCCAGAGAAAATATACAAGAAAATTGCTGAAAAAAATACTGTAATCTGCTTAATGCCAACACTACATGAATGCTCTATATTCAATCAAGAACTTTTGAAATTGGAAAATGAAGAGATTATAAAACTGGAAGCTGTGGATAAAATACAGCATGAAGGAATAACTATTATATTGACAAGCAAATTGACAAGTAAATTGGATTCTCTAGAGAAAAACATATCGAAAACAGCTGGTTTGGAAAAGAATCTTTATGTATGTATGAACTGTCGAGAAATTTTAAGACGTTATTTGGATGTAGAAAAAGGTTTAGTGAACGGAGCTATGGGTAAAGTTGTGGGTTTTGTAAAGTACCAGAAAAAAGATGGAATTGAATTTTTAAAAATAAAATTTGATCAGATTGAAGAGGTTAAAGACATTTGTCGTTGTTCAGTTCGTTTCTTGCTTGTGAAAGACTTATATGTACGTAGGAAGCAGTTTCCGTTTTCTCTAGCATATGCTTTAACTATTCACAAATAGCAAGGATTAACTGTAGATAGTGCTTTTGTAAATATTGGTTCTAGTGTGTTTAAAGAAGGTATGGCATATGTTGCTTTGTCATGCGTGAAAAAAATATCTGGTTTATTCATGATAGACTTTGATGACTCAAAAGTTAGTGCTGATGCAAACTGTGTAAAGGAGTATAATAGATTAAGAAGAAGCTATGCTCCTCATTTAGGTCAGTATCCTGTGTTTGAAAAACGTGTTGTTTGTCGGAAAAGGAGAATTGAGAATATCTGTAATGTGGATGTACAGAAGAGAAAACAAAAGGAGATTGATGTGATTCCAAGCAAAAAGAAAAAGGACAGTGTTGAAGAGGTTGTTGGTTGTCATTTTGAAAATAGCTCTGGTGTCAACTGCTACGCAAATGTAGTGCTGAATATTGTATTTTATCTTGAAATTTTGCAAGAGCAGATAATAATAAATCATGAAAAAAGATTCTGTTCTCTGCTGAGTCTCCTTTATGAGAAGCTGAGTAATGATAAAACTAAAATAGAAAGTGCTTCTGATGTTAGAAATCTTTTAGATGTATGTTCAGGATGTACACAGTTTACTCAAAATGTCCAGCAAGATGCACAGGAATTCTTAATGTATATGCTTATGGTACTGGAAGATGAAGGGGTAGAAATAGAAAATATATTTGGTGTCTCATATAAATGGGAACATTGTTGTGAAAACTGTATGAACACATGCAGCAGTAATGTTGATTCTGAAAGGTTTATATATTTAACATTACCAGAGAGTAAATCAGTGACTTTAACCCCTTCAGCGCGGCGGGAATTCCCCCGCGGTGCTGAAGGGTTCGAGCGCGGGCGGGGCCATGACGGAACGGTTCCGTCATGAGCACAGCGCAACCGATGCTCATGACGGAACCGTTCCGTCATGGGCATGGAAGGGGTTAAGTAAATTAGTTAAAGATGCTAATCACAATATGGAATGTTCTCAATGTAAATCAGACATGTTATCAACGTTATTTTTTAAGAAATATGGACAGTATGTAATTTTAATGATACAACGTTGTAGAGCAGATGGAACTAAATTGCAAACTTTACTAAAGAAGTTTGTAGGAAATCAATTATCAATATCAGGTAAAACTTTTGTTGCAGTTGCAATAATTTTTCATGATAGACCTTCTATGACTTCTGGTCATTACACTGTTTATCTGAAATGTGAAAAAGGATGGACACTGTGTAATGATTCTCAATTGATTTTCAAGCAACGTTTGCCTTATGATTTACCAAATTGTTACTTAATTTTTCTGAAACCAAAATTTTAGATACAAATTCCAGCATCTAAAGAAACCATTATTTCAATTTTATAGGATTAACATTGGATATTTCACTTAAAAAGGATTTTAAAATTACCATTTGGCCTCATGGAAAGGTAAAGGTAACAATTGTGGACTTCTTTGACAGATATTATTTTGGTGTACGTGCTTAAGCAGCAAGATTTTCAGACATTATTTCTTGCAAATAGTTATTGGTGTTAGAAGGTATTTTTAATATATTTGTGACATTTCTATCAAGGTCTGTTTTAGTGAGAAGAGTTTCCGGGCTTTTTTTAAACAATTTTTCAGATTGTTTTTTTTTTTGCCCGCTGTTAAATGATGAAAACAATTGATGTCACTATTTTCAGTGAATTTCAATACATTCTGAAAACAGCAAAAAAGGGCAAAAAAAATGCTTTGTTAAATATGAAAAAGCATGTACTGTTTAAGAAAATGTATTGTTGAATATTAATACTTTTTTTCTTCTTTTCAGATCTTGAAACAAAATTTAGGAAATGTAATCCATTTTACTTGCAATTAAAAAAAAACATTTAAAAATGTGTTTTAATTTAAAACAAAGGTGGAGAACATGGAAAGGGGGCCGGGTAGAGACTTCCTGACCCCCTAGTCTTTGTCAGGGAGTCCCTGAAGGATCACAAAGGGTAAAAAAAACAATTAATTATTATTATTTTTTTAAACGTGCGCGCACTGTAAAAAAAAAAAAAAAAATAGGTTTTAAAAACAAGTTTTTGTGTTTAGATTTTAGGTGGCTCTAAAAAGAGCCCTTGTGTTAATGTAGGGACAGAGGAACAGAAAAAGTAAAAAATGAAAAAAACTATGGCTGAGTGCATGAGTGCTGCTCTATCTTTCTCTCAATGAGATCAATACTGGTTTCAGAAAGAGAAAAAAGGGCATGACAGTCAATGCACCGTGTATACACCCTCCGAAAAGCAGGGCGTATATCAAGAGGTGCAGAAGTAGGTGAAGGCGCCACCGCAGAAGAAGTGCTCGGCTGAGCTGCCAATGATGTGCTCGGCTGAGCTGCTGCGGATGTGCTCGGCTGAGCTGCTGGAGAGTTTTCACTAGCAGCTCGAGCAAAATGCACAGGATGTACTCCTTTAACGTGCCTTAACATCGTGTGAATACTAAAAGAGTGTTTCTTATTAGCATTTCCACGTGATAAGGTCCGTTGACAAATAATGCAGGTGACTTTGGGAGCATTTACCTTCTTCTGCCCCTCAGGAAAAGTGAAAAACTGCCATACGAAAGACTCTTTCTGCTTCCTCTGCCTCTGTGGCACAAGAGTCTCCTGATTACTACTAGAAGATGGCTGCTGCTCTGCCATTGTATCACAAAAAACAGATCAGCTCCTTCTCCCAGGGAATCAGTAGTCATAATGAGGGGAATGGGTGTGGTATTAGAAGAATCTGGAACTGAAAGTACTATGAACCAATAAAAAGTGTTGTTTCCTAATCACATGACTTGCCTGGGTGTGGTGTTGGAAGAATCTGGAAGTGAAAGTACTTTGAACCAATGAAAAGTGCTCTTTCTTAATCACATAACTTGCCTGGGTGTGTTATTGGAAGAATCTGAAAGTGAAAGTACTATGAACCAATGAAAAGTGTTCTTTCTTAATCACATGACTTGCCGTGTTCGCACCGTGCGCGCACGGCGCATGCGCAGAGCACAAGCGCATGCGCGGAGCACGCGCACGTATGTGAACGTGGCACGTGCGCATGCGTGAATTTTGCGCGCGTAGCACGTGCGCATTCGCGAACGAACCGCATGGAGCATGCACGACGTACGCATGCGCACATGAAGAACGTACGCATGCGTACGTAGTGCGCGCTCCGAGCGTGTAAAAAGCACGCGCGCATGCGTGAATTCCGGGAACGTAGCGCGCGGAGCACGCACGACGTACGCATGCGTACGTGGAGAACGTACGCATGCGCACAAAAAGAACGTACGCATGCGTACGTAGTGCGCGCACCCAGCGCGTACGGAGCACGCGCGCCTGTGGAGTACGCACGACGTACGCATGCGTACGTGGAGAACGTACGTACGCACACAGCACCGAGTGCGTACGATGACGTAGCAAATACCATGCGCGCACGGCAAAAATACTTTTTAAAAAAAAAAAGAAAGAATTAAAGTGTTTATAAGTTAATAAAAGATATTAACTATGCTGTTCAACTTTATCCAATTTTTTTTTTTTTAAAGTTGATCCATTCCAAATTAAAGGATACAGGTAATCTATAACTATATACATATGTAACTTTTTGTAAAAGAAATATATAAAAAATAAATAAAACATTCATAAATTAGCATTTAAAAAACCTTTGAAATTCACTGAAAAACCCATAGGTTTCACACAGGTTACAATTAGGAATTAGCATTTAAAAAAACCTTGCAAATTCACTGAAAAAAACGTAGGTTTCACACACGTTATAGTTAGCTGGAAATTTCACTCGTACAAAACCAATGAAATTCCACCGTTATAGTTAGTTCAGCAAACTATAACTCGCGCGCTCGCAATCCACTGCTGATGACGTCACATATTACATCACTCATGACATGGTCAGTGACATCACTCATGACATCACTGATGACATCTCAAATGACATCGCTGATGACATCACTGATGACGTCTTCCATGTGATAAATTACCACATCTTCTCACACCCTAATATAACCTTTGATACACCGACTCAAAATTTCAGAGTTCCATTCTCAAAACCATACATACTGCAATACCAATAACTACATACCCACTTTTTAACTGTTAGGTCTACATACACCTCCACTCATTCACCTGTACAGTCACTCATACTTACCTATGAAACCTATGTTTTTTTTCAGTGAATTTGCAAGGTTTTTTAAGTGCTAATATATATATATATATATATATTCACATCAAAGGTTACCGGGATGTTATAGTTAGGCTCAGATTTCGCTCGTATAAACCCAGTGAAATTCAGCAGTTTTATTTACCTGAGCTAAATATAACTTATGCCCCCACAATGCACTGCATATGACCTCACAGATTACATCACTCATGACATGGTCAGTGACATCATTGATGTCATCTCAACTGACATCACTGATAACATCATCTACAGAACCACTCACACACTAACTCACACACCCACACAACCTCTCACACATCCACTCACACACCCACACAAGTACTCGCACACCCACTTACCCACAGAGCCACTCACACACCAACTCACTCACACATACAACCTCTAACACAGCCACACACTTACCCATACACCTACTCACACAAACACTCACTCACCCATACAGTCACTTGCACAGCTTTTAGAGTAGCTGCATGGGTGGGTGACTGGGTGAGTGAGTGGCTCTATGGGTCTGTGAGTGGGTGTGTGAGTAGCTGTTTGGGTGTGTGACTAGTTTTGTGACTGGCTGTATGGGTCTGTGAGCAGGTGTGTGATTGGCTGTATGGGTCTGTGAATGGGTGGGTGAGTGTCTATTTGGATGTATAAGTGGGTGTGTGAATAGTTTTCTGAGTGTGCGAGTGGGTGTGTGAGTGACTGTATAGGTCTGTGAGTAGTTATGGGGATGTAACAGGGTGTATGAGTGGCTGCATGCATCTGTGAGTGGGTGTAATAGTGGTTTTGTGGGTGTGTTAGTGGGTGTTAGTGGCTTTATGGGTGTTTTAGTGGGTGTCTGAGTGTCTGTGTGGATGTGCCAATAGCTGTGTAAGTGACTGGGCCAGAATGGAACTTCACTTGCCTCTTTATCCAATAAGAGTCCACAGTTTTGTATAAAATATCAACCCGACTGGAGTACTTCCTACTATTTAATAATGAAGTGCTATCTCCTTGTGTAAATGTCCAGTGCGTATTCTACACTACATCTATGTAATGGATTACATGGAAATGTCTCCAGTGACCTTGTGTGAGTTTCGACATTGTGATTGTTCCCTGTGTGTCTTCATCCAGAAACATGAATCCTCCTATTGAGAAGAGAACAAGACTACAAAGAGTTAAATCTCCATCAAACAAGGGTCTTTCCTCTTAACTATATGAAGTAAGTGCTTCTTTGTTTGGTGGAGATGTCCTCATATTCCACGCCATCAAGAACGCATCACCAAAATCAGCGGGAAATGCACCGGGGAGCCTTTTGGTCAAGTTGTCCATCATCCAGGTGGCAAAAGGTTGGAAGAACTTTTCATACTACTAAGGTGGACAGGCAGGGGCAAAACAGCAGAGCTTCCAGGTGATTTGCACATTTGCATACTTGTAGTAGTTTAAAGGGAAAACCACAGACTCTGCTCTCAATTGCAGAGGCCAAAAAAGAACCTCCTGCACAGTCACTACAGATTGCGCTCCAAAAGATCAATGATTCATTCACCTCCACAAAGGATTTCAGCTCATCTTTCAATATGGAATGGCCAAAAAACCACAATTGCTTTGTAGTGGCCAAGCCCAGAAAGTTAGGATCATTTCTCCTTTACAGACATGGAGCTTCAACTGGGGCACCTGCTATGTTTATATTTGTAAGTGCCTCCCGTTGAGGTTTAATGTCTTTAAAATAAGTATAAGGAATAGAACAGCAAGGAAAACCTTAATGGGGGTGGGCAATGATTTTTGTCCTGGGGACCCCATCCTCCGGGGCCCAGCCTATTGATACTGGGTGACCTGAAGGGATCAGTGACTAAATATCGAGGGACATAATATAGACTGCCCAAAATATCAACTCCAAAATATTGAGGGACAGAATATAGAATGCCTATCTACAAACAGGTAAGTACTAAAATATCGAGTACAAAATATAGAATGTTAAAATATAGTTAACTAAAATATAGAATTTTTTTAATGTAATAAAAATACTATAAAAGGTATTAAATAATAAACACAATTACATAAAACATAGTTAAAATAAGGTAAAAAAGCTTAAAATGTAAAAATAATAAATGTAATGTAAAACTTTTTTATATATATTTACTTAATAATATAAAATAATTATTAATCTTAATTATAAAATATTTAGAACATTATTAAAAATATATTGACATATATATATAAATAAACATATTATCTAATTATAAAAATAAATATATAATAATTAAAATAATTAAAGTAATACTTTTTAGGTTAATTAATAATGAGTGCAACAGCAGGGAAAGTGTTGGATAGCGTAGGGGTAAAAATTACTATTCCCACTCCAGAAAGTGCAACAGTAGGGAAAGCGTTGGATAGCGTAGGGGTAAAAATGACTATTCCCACTCCAGAGAGTGCAACAGTAGGGAAAGCGTTGGATAGCGTAGGGGTAAAATTTACTATTCCCACTCCAGTGAGTGCAACAGTAGGAAAAGCGCTGGATAGCGTGGGGGTAAAAATTACTATTTCCACTCCAGAGAGTGCAACAGTAGAGAAAGCGTTGGATAGCGTAGGGGTAAAATGTACAATTCCCACTCCAGTGAGTGCAACAGTCGGGAAAGCACTGGATAGCGTAGGGGTAAACATTACTATTCTCACTCCAGAAAGTGCAACAGTAGAGAAAACGTTGGATAGCGGGAGGGTAGAAATTACTATTACCACTCCAGAGAGTGCAACAGTAGGGAAAGCATTGGATAGCGTAGGGGTAAAAATTACTATTCCCACTCCAGAGAGTGCAACAGTAGGGAAAGCGTTCGATAGCGAGAGGGTAAAAATTACTATTCCCACTCCAGAGTGCAACAGTAGGGAAAGCGTTGGATAGCGTAGAGGTAAAAATTACTATTCCCACTCCAGTGAGTGCAACAGTAGGGAAAGCGTTGGATAGCATAGGGGTAAAAATTACTATTCCCACTCCAGAGAGTGCAACAGTAGGGAAAGCGTTGGATAGCGTGGGGGTAAAATTTACTATTCCCACTCCAGTGAGTGCAACAGTAGGGAAAGCATTGGATAGCGTAGGGGTAAAAATTACTGCTACCACTCCAGAGAGTGCAACAGTAGAGAAAGCGTTGGATAGCGGGAGGGTAAAAATTACTATTCCCACTCCAGAGAGTGCAACAGTAGGGAAATCGTTGGATAGCGGAAGGGTAAAAATTACTAGTCCCACTCCGGAGAGTGCAACAGTAGGGAAAGCGTTGGACAGCGTAGAGGTAAAAATGACTATTCCCACTCCAGTGAGTGCAACAGTAGGGAAAGGGTTGGATAGCATAGGGGTAAAATTTACTATTCCCACTCCAGTGAGTGCAACAGTCGGGAAAGCACTGGATAGCGTAGGGGTAAAAATTACTATTTCCACTCCAGAAAGTGCAACAATAGACAAAACGTTGGATAGCGGGAGGGTAGAAATTACTATTACCATTCCAGAGAGTGCAACAGTAGGGAAAGCGTTGGATAGCGTAGGGGTAACAATTACTATTCCCACTCCAGAGAGTGCAACAGTAGGGAAAGCGTTGGATAGCGGGAGGGTAAAAATTTATATTCCCACTCCAGAGTGCAACAGTAGAGAAAGCGTTGGATAGCGCAGAGGTAAAAATTACTATTCCCACTCCAGTGAGTGCAACAGTAGGGAAAGCGTTGGATAGCGTAGGGGTAAAAATTACTATTCCCACTCCAGAGAGTGCAACAGTAGGGAAAGCGTTGGATAGCGTGGGTTAAAATGTACTATTCCCACTCCAGTGAGTGCAACAGTAGGGAAAGCATTGGATAGCGTAGGGGTAAAAATTACTACTACCACTCCAGAGAGTGCAACAGTAGAGAAAGCGTTGGATAGCGGGAGGGTAAAAATTACTATTCCCACTCCAGAGAGGGCAACAGTAGGGAAAGCGTTGGATAGCGGAAGGATCAAAATTACTAGTCCGACTCCAGAGAGTGCAACAGTAGGGAAAGCGTTGGATAGCGTAGAGGTAAAAATTACTATTCCCACTCCAGTGAGTGCAACAGTAGGGAAAGGGTTGGATACCGTAGGAGTAAAAATTACTATTCCCACTCCAGAGAGTGCAACAGTAGGGAAAGTAATGATTGAATATTTAAATAAAAATAAATTAATTATCAATACCAATTTAAAATTAATAAAAATTAATTACCAATTAATAATTAATTAACAATTAATTAATCATCAGTACATATAAATAAGAATACATATTTACACATATTCACTTAATTACAACTAAATTACTTCCCACCCTATTCCCCTATAACACACAACCCTCTCCAAATACTAAATTAAAACAAATAACATAATTATCAATTAATCAATTAATTAAAATTAATTACCAATTAATTAAAATTAATTACCAATTAATAATTCATTAATAATTAATTAATTATCAATACATACAAATAAAAATACATATTTACTTAATTACAATTAAATTACTTCCCACCCTAATCCCCTATAAACCCACAACCCGCTACAAAACTAAAATACAAAATTAAATTAAAAATATTTATTAATCCATAAAAACTAATATTTCAATTACTCTAATTAAATTACTTCCCACCCTATTCCCCTATAAACCCACTACCCGGTACGGAATGAAATTACGCAAAAATTAAATAACATAACATTCATTACTTTAAAATATTAAACATACATTACATAAATAATATATATTTTTAACACATATACTAACATACATAACACTAAAAAAAATTCGATATTATGGTAAACGATATTTAAAATTCGATATTATAGCAATCGATATTTCTTACCTTAATTTCAATATTCTGACCTACTATATTTTGGTAATTCGATATTCTGTCCACTCTATATTTTAACTTCGATATTCTGGGCAGTCGATTTTTCTGAATCGATATTTAGGGTGTTCACCGCCCTGGAGCCCGGTGCCCTGGAGCCCACCCAGGGCACCCAGTGTACTACGTTGGGGAACGCAGGGGAGCCTCAATTCCCCCGCAATCCTTGCCGACTCCCCTCCTCCACTGGGGAGGGAGCAGACAAAAATGCTGCTCCCTTGATGTGGGAGCAATTCTGTCATCTATTTTCCTGCCACCTACACAGCGGGCAGGGAAACAGATAAAAACTCTGCTCTCAGCCAGCAGAAGCAGTTTTCCTGCTCCCGTCGGCTGGGAGTGGAGTTACTGTTTGCTCTCGCTTGATGAGAGCTGTCCAAGTTCACGCCAAGTGAGAGCAGACAGTTATGTCCCAGGGTTGGGCACCCTGGGGCGTGGGGAGCTAGCCCTGGGGGGTAGTTGTCCCCACGGCCATTATTGGTTCCAGTAGGGGGAAGCACTGCTCCCCACCTTTGTTTATCAAGGGCATGCCCCAGTGAGGTGGTGGTACCCAGGGCCAAGAAAGGCCTGGGAAGTGTGCCGTGGGACACCTTCCTTTCAAACATCTTACAACGCCCTGAGAAGTTGGTGGTCAACAGGACCGTAAATGTCCCAGGAGGGGGACACCCTACCCCTTTTAATTTATTTTGAGGCCCCAGCGAGGTGGTGGGACCTGGGTCCCTGAAATGAAATGGAGGGGGTCCAAGTGGCCCCCTCCTATTTGTGTATGAATCCTTGGGGATGTGGTGGTCCCTGGGGCTCCCAAAAGCCTCAAGGGGGAAATGGCACAGCCACCCTCCAGTTTAAATTACATCAGAATACCAATGGCGGACCCCTGGGCTAAGATTGACCATGGGGAAGGAGGCCGCATACATTTCCTCCCCATTTTATTTTTGCCCTGAAGGGGTCCCTGGGAGACCCCAGCACCAGGGCTATGGAGTTAGGGTATTCCTACCTTGACCCTTGTCTTTGGTTTTAAGGTTTTTTTGGTACTGGGCTGAGGCCGAGTCCCAAGATGGCTGCCAACACTTCTTGGTAGAAATATTGGCAGCCAATCAGGTCTCTGCATTAGATCGGCAATATTCGTGGAGGCTTCGTGACCATAGATATGCAAATTGGGATTTTCTTTAATATCTCCAGAACTACTGAACTGATTTACACCAAATAACAAAAAGGGTGCTTTCTGGGCCAAGGGCTACCTTTCTGTTAAATATAGTGCAATTCTGTCAAGCGGTTCTGGCTGCAGTCCTGTCTAAAATCTTTATGGGAATTACCATTGGAAATGCACTATTTTTGTTGACCCCCACTTTTTTCTCTGCTCCTGCTTAACTGATCGCTTTGAAACTTTCCATGCACAACTACAATCAGCGGTGCACTTTTTGGGGAAAGTTTCATGAAAATTCGTCAAACAGCACCAAAGTTATAGGCAAGTCAAAAAACTATTTTCCTATGGACACTAGGTCCTAATTATAACTGAGGACATAAATGAATATGCGTATGAATATATCTATGAACACCAACTCCAATTCCTTGATCGAAACCAGACACCAACACAACGGCTCTATTGTTTAAATTCCACACGTTTATTATTTTGCTGTAACGCATTCGGTATCTCTGCCTTGCTCACATGAATATATTACCGACTGGCGGTCGCCAGTAGGTAGTTATAGTTAGTTGATTTGCCAATAACTTTGGCACCGTTTGACGTATCTTCACGAAATTTTCAAAACTAATTGTTCACTCAGGTGAACTCCTGTCTTCAAAGCTTCAGGTGATTCATCAAGGGGGGGGGCAGAAAGAAGGGGGGGTCTCCTTATTAATTCCCATAGGAAACTTTAGCTTCAGGTGATTCATCAAGGGGGGGGCGAGAAAAAAGGGGGGTCTCTATGTTAATTCCCATGGGAAACTTTAGACACGGCTACAGCCTGAACTGTTGAGCAGAATTACACCAAATTTTCCAGAGAGATAGCTCTTGGTCCAGAAAGTACGCTTTTATTAAACAGTGTAATTCGGTTCAGTCGTTTTTGAGATATTTAAAGATTTACAGATATCGATATTTGAGAATTGTGAGAACTGATTGGCTGAGCCCTCCTCAGCACGTGCTTGCCTCTGATTGGCTGCCAACACTTCAAACCAGAAAGTGTTGGCAGCCATCTTCTGCTTCAGACCGAGGGAGAGGGAAAAAGGTGACAGAAACATTAAAAAACAAAAAAAAGGGGGGCAGGGTAGGAACAACCTGGCCCCCCAGGCCTGCTCAGAAGGTCCCACAGACATTTTCAGACTGGTTGCGCTGGGTGTGCGAACCCCATTGAAAATGAAAAACAAACGAAGCGGGGTCTCCCATGCTTCATTTTTTAAAGCCCCTGGGTGGGCCTGGTCTCAGGGGCAATCCTCAATTCTGTAGAGGGGCACAGTGGGGGCCGGCAGCCCCGGGGATGCCACCTCTCCGGGGCTTTATAATTTATGCGTGGGGCTTGCGGCCCCCTGCAGCCCCGGGGACTGCCACCTCCCTGGTGCTTTATTATAAAAGGGTGGGAGGCCCCAGGGACTGCCACCTCCATGGGGCTTCATTAAAATATAATCGGGGGCCTCACGGACACCCCAAGCCCCGGGAACCACTACCTCTCCAGGGCTAAAATAAATAATAAATAATGTGTGTGGGGGGCTCGAGCTGCCCCACACTGACCCGGCGACCACCACCTCCCAGGGGCACCGTTTATTCAAATGTGGGGTCCATTACAGACCCCCGGGTCACCGGGGACCACCACCTCCCCGGAGCTTTAAACACTTGAGAGGGGGGCCGCGCAGGCCCCCTCCTGGAGCCCATGATGGCCCTGAGGACAGCCACCCCCTCCAGGGCCAGCTCCTGCAATGTCCAATGTCCCAGGATGCCGACCCGGGACATTGCTGTTCGCTATGGCAGGGCGGGAGCACGGCTCCTGCCCTGTCATAGCAAACTCTGCTTTGGTTTTTGGACTCCTCCTCAAAATTAAAATAAAATAAATAATGGCCAAGCCCTGGGGGATGGGGTTCCAGGGGCCATAATTGGCCTGAGGAAGGGGGCCACGTGGCCCCCTCTGAAAGTTTAAAAAAAAAAAATCTGGAAATGCCCCAGGGGATGGGGTTACTGGGCCTAAATTGACCTGAGCAGGTATGTACTAAGTGCTATTGGTGTATCTATGGTTTCGATATTGGTAGTCTGTATTATAGGTGTATGAAAGGTTTTATTAGGGTGTGAGGATGTGCATCAGATGATCACGTGGATGATGTCATCAGTGATGTCATCAGTGATGTAATTTGAGATGTCATCAGTGATGTCATCAGTGATGTCACTGAGCATGTCATGAGTGATGTAATATGTGACGTCATCAGCAATGCATTGCGGGGGCGCGAGTTATAGTTATCTCTACAGCCGAATTTCTAAGGTTTTATACGAGTGAAATGTCCAGCTAACTATGACGTACCTGAAACCTATGGTTTTTTCAGTGAATATATGAATGAATTAATAAAATGAATATACATATACATATATACATATATTGTTGTTAGCTTTTAGTATAAACTGTGATTAGAATAGACACAGCACTTTCAAAATAATTTTTTCACCACACTATTCTACAGTACATTTCAAGTATTTATTTTTTGGTTGTTGGGTTGGTGGTAAAACATGTTTCTTGCGTGTTTATATTTTGCAGGTATCTGTGCAAGTGAGGTCTTGGTGCATTTTATATCATTTATTGATTTGCTCGGCTACAATGTTTCTTTTATCACTTGACATAGTTATGGGAAATGTGCCCTCAATGCAGGACTTTAAGCCCGTTAGCTTTGCGAAACATTGGTTATTCAGCAGCTTCTGGTCTGTTTTCTTGATGTGTGTTTTGTATTTTATGCCCAATGACAGATAGAATTGCATATCTGTGTACAACCTATAATCTTTAGCATTGACATTTTTGGCGATTCGTCTTTATCCGAGCCCAGGTACATGTTTTTCTAGTACGGCAAGAAAAACTGGCTCATTAAATCTGTGGCATTTTCTCAAAAAGATCTTAATTTTGAAAAGTTGAGAATTTAAAAAAATTACGTAATAGATATACAAATCATTCAGTCACAAATTGACTCAAAGAAATGCTTGAAAATTAAACAAAATGGCGCTTTACAGAAGCAAAATGATCATTCAATTAGAGATATGCGTTCTCAGCACATGTTTATGCCATATTGAAAAATTAAAATGGCAGTTTGTAGGTCTGGCGTTGCCTCAAACTCAGATGCCAAGACTGTGTTGAGCTGGCGTCAACAACTGTACCATATCAAACATTATCAGAAATGTTTAAAACATGGTTTGGATCTGCCACCAGCTATCAATTTCAATAGGAGATATCTGATGTAACTTTATTAGCATGGGTGAAAGCAGAGCGAACAGATCCGTCTCCACAGTGTTCACAAACCAATGAATATCAAACTTTTGCAGCCGCATGAAGTATTTTTAGGGCAGTGAGCACATCTCTATTCATGAGAGATCTGCGCGGTTTCTGACAGGCGGTGCCTGTTCCTAACAAGGGAGGCCATACAGTGACAGATAACATCAAAGCAACAGATGTACCTTTAACGACATGCTCTGCAGGTGTCCCGGAGGAGCACGGAGAATGCCCGCTGCCGTTCCCATGCCTTATCTCCGGGCCACAACAATGCTTTTATGGAACCCAGTACACTAAGTTCTTCCCGTTATGTACGCCTTCCCAAAAAGCATCTAATCATGCCTTCACCTGCTAGGTAATCACGGCGCAGCTCCTCGAGAATAAATCACAGTGGTGGGTCCGCGCGCGCATTGTTCACCACCGCGGAGTTCGTTTTTACGAAGAAATTGCATTTCAGCAGCTCTCGGCGGTATGTGTACGGTCCACTTTCCTTCTGCCACGCAGCGATATATTATTCACTGCGTCTCACTTGATGCACAGAGCTTTGAAAACAATGTGAAGTAAAGTAGTTTCACGTCATTTGGTGAATAATACAAATGATTGCCTTCGTTGGCGTTAGCTGAAAATATGTGTGCTGCAGTGTGCTACTTCTTATTATGCGCACAATTGCAGAGACAGTTAATTGGATCGCAATCTGGCCGGTACATTGCTTTTATTTGCATACCGAGAGGAGAGTCCCAGGGATACACAGGGCCATCCCCTATCATTGTGACAATTACACTCTCCACCCACTACGTCAACATGTGGGGAGAGTTTACAGAATAACTGATTTCAAGGGAGAGGTTGTATTTGAGGAGGAAGGGGAGAAGTGAAGAGACATAAGAGAAACAAGCACATATATAAATGACACCTAGCCTCCTCAACATTATCAAACGCAAGATAGTTTCTGATTGCCTGTTTAGCACCCTATAAAACACCGAAGCACAGTGATTTGTTCTGACTGAATTCTGACCAGCGTTGTTCAAATATTTACAAAAGTTTGGTTTAGGGAAAAACAATTTTTGAATCACTATGAAGCGATGAAGTTGCAGGTGGTGCAGAATTTGGAAGCCCAGTTCTTAGTCTTATTCTTCAAAAGAGATCATTTATTAGCAACTCTGTTGAATGTACACTGCTGAGACCAGGATCCCGTTTCAATGGGTCAGTCTCATTTGAATTTGCACCATAAGGCCCATCCTACTTAAAAGGAAAGCAGAGCACTACGAGGCTTCGCTTGCTCCAGTCTCTTTCAAACTCTCAAGTATGGTGGTCAGTACTTCTGATGATTGCTCCGAGTCTAGGCCACTGGATTCCTGATCAGGTCAATTCACCCTCATGAAATCTGGGACTGCTCTAAGTTTACAACCTTGAGGGATTCTTCAAATGAAGTTAAGTAATAAATAGCTGTATTATCAAAACATCAGTCATAACTCCATTTATCACACTGTCAACATTCTGATTCATAGTAGGGGCAAGAAAAACATTATAAACACAATAGAATTGTTAAAAAACAATTACATTTATTAAATTAGCTGATCTAAATTAGCAGTCAGTGGGGCAAAATATATCTAAAATGACAACTAGATTTAATAGGCAAACAAGGCATCTTAAAGCAGCTCTGTGGTAAAGAACACCACTCGGTTTCATGCTTTTGAACCAGCAGTCATCTTATTTATACTGTTATTGGTTCAACATCAACTGCTTAAATCAATGAAAGCCGATGTTGATTGATGTTTCAGTCTCTTTATTTGTATGAGGCCATCATAAGGACAAAAGTATCATATCTGTAGTCCACTTCACTATGGGAATATTAGCATATATTTCTCAACACTCTGACTCATTAGATTGTTCTGTAGCAAAAAAAATCACAACATTCAATTGACAGTTACTTTTCTATGTATTTACAGAGGAAACCTTTACTCATAGTACTGTGTTAAAAGCACAAGATGTTAATTCACCTGTGAAATCACATCATATCAATTTGCCAATAAAGACTCATGCCCGTGTCTCACGCTTGTACTTTTGAAAATTTGATAGTCAAGTTCATTGCTTATTAAAATTGAGGAATCATCAAAATGTGGTAAATATCAGAAATAGATTTTTTTCTATGCTTTATGATTGAGAATAAACCGATGTACAGCACAGATTACAGGTAAACATACATTTATCATCATTCAATTTCTTCATGATGTTCCTGGGGTAATCATCACCAATCATCTCATTGTTCATCATTTTATTATTGGTCAGTATTACATCAAAAAATATATTCGATGTTTGGTTGCTTTTACTGCACAAAATGCAGTGGTATAAAACCAATTTTCACAATGACTTGTGAAATATTTTCCTGAAATGACACCATTAGGACAGCCTCTTCATTGCTCATTGCTTACTTTCATGTTAATTACAGCAAAAGCAGGATATTAAAATACTAATCAATGCCATTTGTTAATGTGAAAATTGCAGGAGGCGCTTCAACATCTCTTACCTAAGCCATTTCTCATTCTTTAGTTAGAAGTCTACTTCTGAAATGTAATCAGAACCTGAACACAGTAAATGAGCAGTCAGGACCCATTGTTAGCAATGCTTTGCAAGCAGTGCCTTCAACAATCTCTATCTTCTATGGCCAGATGATCCTAATCAATTTGTCAGAAAGTAAGGGCTATTTAATCTGAAATGTTGCATTCTTAAAGACATAATTTAATAGGCTTATTCTTTATAATATACCCAATCAAGCAGTGCAAGTCAGTATTTCACTTACTACTTCAGTACACTTTTCCCAGTTTGAAAAAATAAAAATATTGACTTCATATTGATTGCCCCCAAATTAACATTTAATGTAAGATATGTGAGAAAGAGCTTCATTATTTGGGTTGAATTTGTGTCTACCAAATGTATTTAAGTCACTGCCTTGTTAGGTCCAGTCAAATATTTCAGTAATTTAAACCTGAGCACACTCCAGGTAGCAATGGCACAGAGCAAACAGGCTTTACTTAGAGCAAATATGTAAAGTAGTTAGTAGTACTGTTAGACTTGGTGTTGGAAAGTGTCCCCCATCGGTCGCGCCTGACACATAGAACCCCAGCGGTGAAGAGAACACACACTTCCACAGGTTCAGGCAAACACACACGGGTGTCAAGGAGACTTGTGGCAGTTTTAGACAGTGATTCAGTTAGTGGGAGTGAGGAAGGGGACCCCAGTCCCCCGGGAACTGATAACAAGGGTGAGACTACAGGACTTGCCCAGTCAACGAAGAGAAAAACAGGGAAGCCGATTCTCAAGTCAGAAGAGGCACATAATCAAACACACCTCGTTCTGTCAAACACAAGCCAACCCGAGGAAGAACCAGTAGTGATGGTGCTCGTGAACAATACACCATAAAACTTTGTAATAGACGCAGGGGCGGCAAGGTCATGCCTAGGGGAAGGGATGGTCCCTTTATCGAAAGCCACTACATTCATACAAGGGTTCTCTGGTACGGTATCAAGGATTCCCTTCACAAAACTCTTTGAATGAGAGATAGGAGGAAATTGCGTGAGCGAACAGTTAGTACATTCCCCCTCATCCACCAACTAATTTATTAGGGCAAGATCTGCTACCCAAACTGAAAATGGCCATCCCGTTCACCAAGGATGGGACCATGGCCTGCTCTTCCCCAGGGGCTTCCACCCTAGGATCCATTACATTGAAACATCCCATCATCACAAATATACCATCAAAAACACCACCTGGCAACCAGACCACCTTCACTGAGGCGGTCTTAGCATACATAGGAGGATTCTGGGGTATAGGTGAACCTGTCCGGCCATGGGCACGTCGCACGCACTGCCTCCTAATGGAGACAGCTAAAAGGACAAAAACTTTCATAGTTAATAGGGTAGTTAAGTAGGAGGAGGGTTGCGATTACGCTTCACACATGTCCACTTGGTCCCCTGAGACAAGGGCATGTGTAGGCAATGGCCGTCACGGGTAGAGCCCATGCACCTTTCGAAACACTGAGCTTAGGCAGTGCCTTTACCACAGCGGGGAAGACGAGGCTGGCTGGCATGATCGGGTGCGTCCGCCCTGCCTAAGGAACCCTTCCCGCTGTCAAATACGGTACCTGAACATATAGCTATTGTAAAGAATGCTGAACATAAGAGAGACAGAAACCCACAGTGAGGAAATGTCCCCAATGACCGCCTGGAAAAGAAGGCTGAGCAAGGTACAGGCAGGCAGACATACCCACACCCCACTCTGAGATCCACGAGGATGAGCTCCAACAGGGGCAAGCTCAGAGGGACAGGGCTAAATTGGGCTAACACAAATTGAAAAAGACCTCCCTCGTGTGGCATTTGCACACTCGTGTTGGCTGCGAGTGTGCAAATGGCACCAGTCTTAAAGGGAGCTCCATCGTAAAACCCCTGAGCTTTTTAATCTAGCTATATAAGCAGAGGCCAGGGAGGTTGGCAGCAACCAGACCATAGAGGTTCACAGGATGGGCCACCTGGCAGACACATGCCGGCTAATAGCATACCACGAACAGAGATCGATGGGCCAGGGCCAGCCAGCACAAAACCCTCATCCACAAAACCTAGCCCAGGGAAACCTGAATGCACCTTGCACTCAGCTGCAGGAAGGTCAGTCAGTCACTGCACCACCGCAACAGGGGTCAGGTGGTTGGACAAACATTTGGCAACAGTAACCACAGACAAGAAACACAGCTCAGCTGTTAGGCTTGGATGTTTCAGCGGGTTTGCCCCCAGACCTTTTGCTTTTTCGCCTCCTGTTTTTGACCCTGTTTTTGTTGGTTTTAGGACTCTGGGCTCTTTACCACTAATATTCAGTGTTAAAGTGCATATGCTGTCCCTGTAAATTGTGTTTATTGATTGGTGATTCCATGATTGACACATTTGCTTTACTAGTAAGTCCTTAGTACAGTGCACTGTGTTTGCCCAGGGCCTGTAAATAAAATGCTGCTAGTGGGCCTCTAGCACTGATTGTGCCACCCACATGAGAAGCTTCTAAATGTCACTCAGATCTGCCACTGCAGAGTCTGTGTGCAGTTTGTAACTGCCATGTTGACCCTAATATTTCCTTTTCTTATATGTAAGACACCCCTAAGGTAGGCCCAAGGTAGCTGAGAGCAATAGAGGGGGGGACGAGAGGGGCTTTTGCTGCTCAACCAGGAGCAGGAGGTCCAGCATAAAAGAATGCCCACACAAACGTTAAATCAAAAAGAGATTATGCTGTTCCTTATATGTCGGAAAGTAAAGAGTCACAGGAGACAAGGATCCCATAATTCCAATAATATGGAAAAATATATTGGGAATCCAAAATTTTCGATAGTAATGCCCTCACACACCCTTGCAGGTGTCATGCTTCATCATCTGGTCGGCGGTGCAATACCCGACGGGCTCCCTAAAATAAGGGGCTCTTTGGCGGAGATCTTTTTATCCAAATACCGTATAATGAAGTGCGGGTATGGGGCCAGTATTGTGTAGATGGAGTGAGTTAAAATAGGGTTGGGAGTGCCAAAGTAAACAAGTTTTTTATTCTGGAGGTCTCCTACCATAATTAAAAATAAAGAGCAAGGCACTAGTCTGAGTGTGATGTCTCATATAGTGTGTTTCCTTGTTCTATCAAGTGTGGGTCGACATGTTTCTCGCTAGTGGATAAATATCCGGGCGATTCTTCAGTACCATAGAATAGATAACTATCTACACATAAGTTACGTGGTAGTTTTTCTACTCACAGTGAAAGTGCTTCTAGGCTAATGTGTCTGGATCTACCTATACAGGGAGACAAAAATGATATGAATTCTTTTCATTGTGAAAACAGAACATAATCAACCTAGGTACAATCTCGGAGTGACTCTAATTCCTCATAATTAGCACATGTGTAGTGGTTGTTATCACGCTAAAATAAACTTTAAAAGTGAACAGGTGGTAAATCTCCACAGTGAGCTAATGTGACTCTAAGCCCATGTGGAAAAACCATGATGCAGCAGCAGAAATCATAAAGAGTACTCACCCTATTCAGTAAAATCCCCAGGCATCATCAGTACCCGGTGGTGTATGCATAACGCAAAGCTCCTATAATATTGAGGCTAAGCAAACAGATCATTTATTATAAAAGTTGCTGTCTTAAACAAGTTAACAGTGGACCTCGAAGAGCAACAATGGTTGGTGTCACCTTATTCTCTAAAAGAGGTAAAGGGAGACTCACTGACTCACTCCCTTAACACTGATGTTAACAACCCCTTTGTTTTGTCCTTGGAGATGTAAAGGGGGTTTATAAAATTAGTTGGCTCACTCGTAAACTCAAGCAGTAAATGTTAGAAGTGATAACTATCTAATGGAAGTATAATGTGGAGGTGGAAGACCGAAGGGGAAATCATCGTGTGTGTTTAAACTCGGGTACCCGAGCTGATCAATTTCAAGCTGTCGGAAGTGTTCAAAGACAGTGAAAACATACTCTAATCTAACTTAGAAGGACCAATTGAATGTAATCACGAAAAAACGCCGATTTCGGCAAGAAATACAAGTAGTCAGTAGTTCGGGAGTCAGAGATGCGAAAATCGCAGTATTTACTCACAGATGTATCTCGTTATGCTTGCTGGAACACCTTCCCTGTCCACCTGGTCCGGGAGGTGTTTGAGTAAGTCCCTCATTGGTTTTTCACTGCTCAAGGAACCACGTGTCACTGGGTGTGGTTTGTCGTGCAAGGTATGTAGTTGGTCTCATGTAAAGAGATGGCAGCGGCCATCTTGTAATGGTAACAAGTACGTGAGAAGCAAGGGGTAATATTTATTGTATATGTGAGCAAAAACTCAAAACTATTAATCAGGGTACTGATGGTGTTAAAAAAACAATAAACAGCGGTTAGTGGCGGTAAAAATTCGCCGGTAATTCAAAGAAAAATCTTTAATTTAAAACGAAGATGTTCGTAAGGCTCATGAATGAAATCAACTCTGTTCCTTAATGGGATTATATCGTGTGAGATCAAAACGCAGTGTTATTGTGATGGTGGACTAACAGCAATGAACAAATCGTCAGGTCCATATTGGTAAATAAGGTAAGGGAATGAGACAGCTTAGAACAACTGGAGAATTAGATTTTAATGGAGCTCTAAGGAATATCATCATTCAACCCTTTGACATGTGAGGATAAACGGTGTATCCATCTTTGTTCCTTGGTGAATAGCTTGGATTTAGACGAGTTCTGTGAAGCTTCCAGGACCACCCATTTGAGGGAGTCCGGAGAGTGGGCTTTTTCCAAGAAGTGGATACACATTTTGGTGTTATTTTTACGGCAGCGAAAATTCCTGCGATGTTCTGAGATCCGCACTTTAATTGGGCGAGTGGTCATACCCACATAGTGAAGACCACAGAGACAAGTCAGTAAATAAATACAATTGGCTGTGTTACAATTTGTGTGTGTTCTCATTTCCCAAGTGAACGTCTTGTTCAAAGTAATCGTTTTGTGTATTGAGGTGAAGGCACAGGCCGTACAAGTGCCACAGGGATAATGGCCAACAACAGTTGGTAGTTGCCAAAGCGTCCCTTGTCTGTTGATGACCTTTTGTTTTGGTCTAGTGTTAATCAGTATGTCTTTAAGGTTCTTTGAACGTTTGAACGCGAATCGTGGTTGTTCTAGATGTAGCGCCCCCGTGTTCAGTATGCTCCAGTGTTTCCTTAACACCTTGGTGAGTTTGTTTGAAATGGGTGTGAAGGTTGTGACGCAAGTAAGTGTCTCTTGTTCAGTCACACCTTTATCCCTGGGTTCTAAAAGAGCCTCTCTGTTATTGTTACGCGCTCGCTTGCGGGCAAGTGAAATACTCCTATATGGGTATGTCAAGTTTCTGGTCAGTATCTCAGATTCAGCCTTATATTCATTGACTGTGCTGCAGTTCCTTCTAATTCTTAAAAATTGGCCAAAGGGCAGATTTTCTTTAAGAGCTTTAGGGTGGTAGCTATTATAATGAAGTAGACTGTTCCGATCAGTACTTTTTCTGTACATGGTAGTGGCCAAATGTCCCCCCTCAATTTTAATTGTGAGGTCTAGGAATGCAATATCAGTAGGTGAGGAGGTGATGGCAAAATTCAGAAAGGGATTAAGATTATTAATCCAAACAAAGAAGTCTCTGTAAATCTCTGAATTACCTTTCCAAAAAATCAAGATGTCATCAATAAAACGTTTCCATACCAAAATATTCTCATTGTATGGATTGGAGTCATGGTGAATGTGTTGTCTCTCAAAGGCTGCCATGTAGAGGCAGGCCAGACTAGGAGCAATGGTACTCCCCATGGAAGTACCTTGGGTCTGGTGGTAGAGTTGGCCCTTGAATTCAAAGAAATTTTCAGTTAAAGCCAGTGTGGCGCACTCCATGATAAAGGAGGGAGGTGTCAGAGATACCCAAGTGGTAGCATGTAAAACCTCCTCAATCGCCTCAAGAGTGGCCCTCTGTGGGATGTTCGTGTAGAGGGCCTCTACATCGAGGGTTATGAGGAAGTCTATCTCATGTGCCCTTGGGAACTGATCAAGCAAGCGTAGAACATCTGTGGTGTCCTGTAGATATGAGGGTATCAGTTTTACCAAGGGTTGTAGAAAGTGATCACAAAATTGTGATAGTGGTTCTAAAACCGAGTCGATTCCAGAAACGATCGGTCTTCGTGGTACTGGGGTTGTCCCCTTATGAATCTTTGGAAGGATGTAAAAGTATGGGGTCTTGGGGTCCTTTTTAATAAGGAATATAGCCTCCTTCTTGCTCAGCCATCCTTGATTTTCAGCTGAGTCTACCATGCCTGTGATGATACTCATAAGGTGTTTGGTAGGGTTATTGGCAATAGGGGTATAGTAATTCCTATTGCTTAATTGTCTGAGACACTCAGCGTCATAGTCATTGGTGGCCGTTATCACTGTAGCTCCACCCTTGTCTGCTTGTTTAATTGTGATAGTGGGGTCATTGGCTAAGGATTCTATTGCCTGCAGTTCCCTCTTAGGCAAGTTGTTGAAGGGTTTCGGGATGGCCAAAGCTTTAACCTCTTTGAGGACAGCTTGCTCATAAGTGATCACTTCATTGGGTATCATCCCATTGTTAGGGGTGAAGGTGGATGGATTATGTAGCCCTGAGTCATCATCCTGTTGGTACTCTTTGCCATCAAAGAATGCTATGAGGCGTAGTTTGTGAAAAAATTGATGTAATTCGCATGTTTGTATAAAAAAGTCAACTTGTGGTGTGGGGACAAAGCCTAGGCCTTTCTCTAGTGCTTCTTCTTCCATTCTGTTGAGTACCCTAGGAGACAAATTGACCACTAGGGTCTTTTTTTGTTGTTCGTGTGGCTCCGGGTCTCGTATACCCTCTGCTGTGGATCCTCCCATTGGACCCGTTTTTCCTGCTGATTGCCTCTTTTTCGCCCTCGCCCTCTGCTCCAACCTCTGCCTAAAAAAGGCTGGCTCATGCCTGGGGGTGCAAATTGAGATGGGCCTTGTGGAAAAAGGGGGTATTGCCAAAATGCAGGTTCCTGGTATTGTGATGGTGGGGGAAAGGTGTTATACGCTTGCCTCCCGCCTCTTCTAAACTGGTTAGGTTGCCAATTGTCTCCACTCGATTCGCTATTGCTCGAGGACCCTCTCCTGGTCGAGTTTGAGCTGGTGTCTGAGAAGTAACCTGTACCTGACGGTATGAAGTCCGCCTTGAGGTATGGGTATACCTTTTCCTTATCAAAGCGCTTAATGTCTCTTTGCGTCACAACCTTCACACCCATTTCAAACAAACTCACCAAGGTGTTAAGGAAACACTGGAGCATACTGAACACGGGGGCGCTACATCTAGAACAACCACGATTCGCGTTCAAACGCTCAAAGAACCTTAAAGACATACTGATTAACACTAGACCAAAACAAAAGGTCATCAACAGACAGGGGACGCTTTGGCAACTACCAACTGTTGTTGGCCATTATCCCTGTGGCACTTGTACAGCCTGTGCCTTCACCTCAATACACAAAACGATTACTTTGAACAAGACGTTCACTTGGGAAATGAGAACGCACACAAATTGTAACACAGCCAATTGTATTTATTTACTGACTTGTCCCTGTGGTCTTCACTATGTGGGTATGACCACTCGCCCAATTAAAGAGCGGATCTCAGAACATCGCAGCAATTTTCGCTGCCGTAAAAATAACACCAAAATGTGTATCCACTTCTTGGAAAAAACCCACTCTCCGGACTCCCTCAAATGGGTGGTCCTGGAAGCTTCACAGAACTCGTCTAAATCCAAGCTATTCATCAAGGAACAAAGATGGATACACCGTTTATCCTCACATGTCAAAGGGTTGAATGATGATATTCCTTGGAGCTCCATTAAAATCTAATTCTCCAGTTGTTCTAAGCTGTCTCATTCCCTTACCTTATTTACCAATATGGACCTGACGATTTGTTCATTGCTGTTAGTCCACCATCACAATAACACTGCGTTTTGATCTCACCCGATATAATCCCGTTAAGGAACAGAGTTGATTTCATTCATGAGCCTTACGAACATCTTCGTTTTAAATTAAAGATTTTTCTTTGAATTACCGGCGAATTTTTACTGCCACTAACCGCTGTTTATTGGTTTTTTAACACCACCAGTACCCTGATTAATAGTTTTGAGCTTTTGCTCACATATACAATAAATATTACCCCTTGCTTCTCACGTACTTGTTACCATTACAAGATGGCCGCTGCCATCTCTTTACATGAGACCAACTACATACCTTGCACGACAAACCACACCCAGTGACACGTGGTTCCTTGAGCAGTGAAAAACCAATGAGGGACTTACTCAAACACCTCCCGGACCCGGTGGACAGGGAAGGTCGTCCAGCAAGCATAACGAGATACATCTGTGAGTAAATACTGCGATTTTCGCATCTCTGACTCCCGAACTACTGACTACTTGTATTTGTTGCCGAAATCGGCGTTTTCGTGATTACATTCAATCGGTCCTTCTAAGTTAGATTAGAGTATGTTTTCACTGTCTTTGAACACTTCCGACAGCTTGAAATTGATCAGCTCGGGTACCCGAGTTTAAACACACACGATGATTCCCCCCTCGGTCTTCCACCTCCACATTATACTTCCATTAGATAGTTATCACTTCTAACATTTACTGCTTGAGTTTACGAGTGAGCCAACTAATTTTATAAACCCCTTTACATCTCCAAGGACAAAACAAAGGGGTTGTTAACATCAGTGTTAAGGGAGTGAGTCAGTGAGTCTCCCTTTACCTCTTTTAGAGAATAAGGTGACACCAACCATTGTTGCTCTTCGAGGTCCACTGTTAACTTGTTTAAGACAGCAACTTTTATAATAAATGATCTGTTTGCTTAGCCTCAATATTATAGGAGCTTTGCGTTATGCATACACCACCGGGTACTGATGATGCCTGGGGATTTTACTGAATAGGGTGAGTACTCTTTATGATTTCTGCTGCTGCATCATGGTTTTTCCACACGGGCTTAGAGTCACATTAGCTCACTGTGGAGATTTACCACCTGTTCACTTTTAAAGTTTATTTAAGCGCGATAGCAACCACTACACGTGTGCTAATGATGAGGAATTAGAGTCACTCCGAGATTGTACCTAGGTTGATTATGTTCTGTATTCACAATGAAAAGAATTCATATCATTTTTGTCTCCCTGTATAGGTAGATCCATACACATTAGCCTAGAAGCACTTTCACTTTGAGTAGAAAAACTACCACGTAACTTATGTGTAGATAGCTATCTATTCTATGGTCCTGAAGAATTGCCCGGATATTTATCCACTAGCGAGAAACATGTCGACCCACACTTGATAGAACAAGGAAACACACTATATGAGACATCACACTCAGACTAGTGCCTTGCTCTTTATTTTTAATTAGGGTAGGAGACCTCCAGAATAAAAAACGTGTTTACTTTGGCACTCCCAACCCTATTTTAACTCACTCCATCTACACAATACTGGCCCCATACCCGCACTTCATCATACGGCATTTGGATAAAAAGATCTCCGCCAAAGAGCCCCTTATTTTAGGGAGCCTGTCGAGGAGCAGCCCAGATGATGAAGCATGACACCTGCAAGGGTGTGTGAGGGCATTACTATCCAAAATTTTGGATTCCCAATATATCGTTCCATATTATTGGAATTATGGGATCCTTGTCTCCTGTGACTCTTTACTTTCCGACCTATAAGGACCAGCATAATCTCTTTTTGATTTAAGGCCCAAGGTAGCCCCAAGGGCAGGGTGCTGTGTGTGTGAGAGGTAGAACATGTACTGAGGTGTGTGACATGTCCTGATCGTGAAATACTGTGTATTTCATTTTTCACTATTGAAAGGCTACCTGTCCCATAGGATAGAATGGGAGTTTATTTACAACATCTTAGAAATATAACTTCCCACTGGGACAAGATGGAAAGATGGAGTTTAGTATGCCTGAAGAATATAAAAATGCATCTTTTAATAAAGATGATTGTTATATTCTGTGTTTGAAAATACCACTTTAGAAAGTGGGTATTTTCTTGCTTAGCCATCCTGTGTGCCTTTGCTGGTTTGAAGATTGATTGTCTGGCTTTGGAGTGACAGGGGCTGGGGATTTACATTATCTCACACAGCCGCTGCTGGGGAGGGTGATATGTGTCCTGCCTTTCCTGAATGAGTCAGGGCTGGGCTGAAGAGACCTGGGCTGCATTGAGAATAGTGTAAGTAGTTTTCACTAGCACCTGATTAGGCCTGGTCTGCATTTAGAGTGGTGGAAGGAGATTTCCCTTGTACCTGAATAGGCCTTCTCTGCCTATCTCCACCTCTGCTATCTCCACCTCTGTCCGGGAAGCTGGACCAGAGAGGACAGAACTGGTTTTGACGGAACACACAGCCTCTCTGCACCAAGAGAACAAAGGAATTTGCTGTATAAATATTGGGACCCAGACCCCAGTATTTTAGATTACTGCTGAACTAAGGAACCTGCCAGGAAAAAGTGTTGGAAAAGCTGTCAGGAGGAACTACCACTTTGCTGCCTGCTTTGCTGTGTTGGCCTGCTGCTTCTGTCTTGGGCAGGGAAAGGACTGGATTTTTTTTTCATCATCCTGCTGTTAGTGTTTTCTCCAAGGGCTTGAAGTAGAGCTTGCCTCCTGTTGGAATTATCAGGGAGATAAAAGACTTCAGAGAACTTGCAGGAATCAAGGAACCTGCCAAGTAGAAGAACTGGAAGTACTGCCCCTTTGCTGTGTTGTTGCTTTGTTGCTTTGGCCTGCAGTTGATGCTTCTGCCTTGGGCAGTGAAAGGACTGGACTGAACTTTCTTTACTTGTGCTGAGTATCTCCAAGGGCTTGAAGTAGAGCTTGCCTCCTGTGCTGAAGTCTCAGGGACAGCAAAGACTTCACCAACCTCTGGGTACCGCTTCTGGAACCATTTTTTCAGTTGCCACAGAAAAGGAAAAAGCACCCAACTCCGTCACTGACTCAGTCGCTGGCTGAATGTCCTGAAGGCACCGCAAAGGGCACCGATGTATCTCGCACAGCAACCCTGGTCTTACCAATGACGACGACCAATGCCACTGCCACCTAGCCGCTTGAACCATGACCTGTGGGCACCGCACTCTGCACCGCCTTGCTTCACTTCGCTGCCCTGGTCTCATCAATGCCACCGCTGCCTGCTGACTTTGACACCCGTGACTGCATCGTGGCTGGGGGCACCGCTCGTAAGTTTCACAATGCACTGCCTTGTCCCACACCGCACTCTGGACCGACCGACACAGCTTCCCGCAACCGACATTGTCGCCTGCACCGTGATCTGTAAGCACCGCCTTCACTCCACACTTCAGCCCTGGTCTCACGGACGCCGCTGGACAACCGTAACCAAGCCGCTGCCTGCACCGCACCTTGAGAGCACTGCACGCTGCACCACTGAACTTCACATCGCAACCGCAATGGTTGCCACGACTGGCTTGCACGTACGTGTCGGGTGCACTGCAAAAGCTACTGTTTACAAGTGCACCGACACCCCCGACCAACGCGGTCAGATGGAACTGTTTGATTCTGTTGTTTTCAGTAGCTCAGTAGCCTCGGACGGAGCAACCGACTCTGAGGTGCTGTGTTTTTGAGATATTTCTTCGAAGTATATATTTTTAAGTACTGTATGTTGGGTTCTTATCAATCTGGTCTTGTTTTGGAATATACAAAAATATTTGATATTTTTCTAAACTGGTGTGGTGTACTTTTGTAGTATTTTTACTGTATTAATGTTGGTTATGTGCAAATGCTTTACAAACTGCCTCTGAGATAAGCCTGACTGCTCGTGCCAAGCTACCAAGGGGGTGAGCAGGGGTTATTTTAGGAGTATAACTCTCTTGCTTTGACTAGGAAGAAGGGTCCCTACTTGGACAAAAAGTGCCTACCTCTGCCAACTAAGGACCCCACTTCTAACACCCATAGAGACCGAGGCCACAGCCTTGACAGGGAGGGGTAATTGTCTGGGGCAGTAATGTTTTCATGCAAACACAGAGTCCAAATGTATAGAAAGATAAAACCCCAGAGCAAACACCACCCATTCACCCACATCCCAAAAATTAAGTATACCAAACCCAAATGAAGGACCAATGAGACAACTTTGGGAATATAAACTTTTGCTTGCATCATAGGATACATGCTGCTGTATGTGTTCTGTTGATCGGGTATCTTCCCAAAAATTGGCCATTAAGGGTGCAAAGGAGAGCCCAGGCCACACTTGGCTGCTGATCCCCCAGGGTGGAGTTGGCTGGCCACACCCGGGGGGGGGGGGCAGTCTGACGAGGGGTGGGGTGGCTCCCAGACCAAGTACTTAAAAAACAGGCACCCAGGTCCCCGTGTCCAAAGTCAATGGGACGGGTTCCAATTACTAAAAAGAAAGGTCCCCATTCTTGGTCATCTGGCCCAGGATCCTTGTTTCCTTCATGATGTAGAGTTCCAGCAGCGCCCAAAAAATAGAAGCCTTCGGCCAAATGGAGACCACTTTAGTTCTAATACGAAGCCGTCTTCAAGTGTCAGGAACCAGGTTTACCATACGCCTGGGATAGTGAAGATTCCATAACCGCCACAGCACACGCAGACAAGCCGATAAGTTGGAAGGTGCCCGCATGGCACAGAGGCAAGTGGGCAGTTCACCAGGGTATCCAGACATCCCAGAATTGAGAGGTAGTCCTGGTCTAGTCACCAACCCTAGGCAAAGTTCAGCGAGGGCTCTTGGCCTTGATCCCAATCTCCCCACGTTCTTATAATCAAGGCGGGGTTTCTTTTTTTTCCCTTCAGGTTTTCGCATACCAAAAGGCTGGTCACCGTGCCATATCCCTCCAAAATAGCAACAGGAGACTGTCTGCTAGTGAGAATTCCCTAGCCACAAGTCTTGAACCGCAGACCCAAATATACTGATTTAATGTGGTCCGAGGGAGAGGAGGGTGCCTGGGGGAGGGGAGTCCACAAGGTCTATCACAGCTCCAGGTGCGCATAGAATGCAGAATGTGCATATTCCGTATCAGGTCTAGCAATTAACCAGTGCACAAGGCATCACATACACAATCCAGAGAAAGCAGTAAGCCCCGACCTCGGACATCACAAGATGGCATAATCAGGGTTACATGGGGGCCACGGAACAACTTTCCTACCCCCTCAGCCTCATAATAAGTGAGATAGCAGATCACACAAGATCTAGGGAAGTGCCAAAAACCCATCAAAGGAGCCCAAAAAGAATTCTCTAGAGAAAGGGTGGATTCAAGATATCTGGCGCCACAGGGGAGGGGCACATTGCACTCCGTATGCTTAGAAAGGAGGAGAACACACACAGGAATGATCTTGGGGTGTTGCTGCCACCAACAACACTCAACAGCAACACGTCCCCTCCTTTCACAGCCCTGCGCACGTGCAGGTTGAAAGCAGCCAGCATTGATGGTTCCCCCTTGAACCACAAAAGGGACAGGGTCTTAGGAAAACTGGTGGCACCCATACAATCCTAGATAAAAACTGATATGATCCATCCCTATGAACACAAGACCACTCCATAAATACTTCAGCCAGTTAGGTCATAAAATAGAGCAATTCACCTGATTATAAATAAGCTACCAAAAAGATACCACAACCGGGGCTAGCTTCTGGTGCCTTACTAAAAAGTTTATAAATGGAGTGTGGAGAACACACCCCCAAAGGTGAGTACAGGAACCCCAAAGAAAAATTATTGACAATGGCACCTGCAATGTTTTCTGAACTAACCAAAATGAACCAGACTCTTATCCAACAGGTCAACAATTAAACCTCAAAGTGCACCATCTTTCAGCTGCTATGTCAACCCCTCGACGCGTATCTAAGTGTGAGAATCAAAAATTGCGAACTGCACCAGGAACTTTTTTGAGTGAACTCTAAAACAAGAAACCCTAAATCACCAGAGGACCAAAGATGCCTCACTTGGATCCGTATCCAAGACCAGTAGTGCTCAATAAAAATGTAGGTATTATTGCACTTCTACGTACCCTCTGTCTATGTTGGGTGCTAATGACCTATGCACTGTTAATGAACTGGCTGGTCAAATGGAGTCAATTCAAAAACTTTCACAGTGCTTGCATAAGAATCTCTCCCATCTAATTAACAATTCAACCAACCCACACTCTAACATTTCACATGCACTACACAGCGCCCTTTTACACAACACATGGTATCAGCTCATGACTGCTATGGACGCGAAGACATCAGACAGGTCATGCTATTTCTCTTTGCTGATACCGCTTGCAGTAGGCACAGACAGACTGTACTTGTCCCAAGAGGTAGCCCCCGAAAAAGCAAAATGCCTTCTCCACTTATACCTATGAAGAATCAGGGCCAAAATCCAACCCAACAAGGTAGAACCCACAGAGTAGTAGTGAATCTGACCCGATACAAGTCCAACCCAACAGCAATATGCCTTTTTTATATCCAAACTGAACTAGACATGATACGCGGGAAGAGTACAATAGGGAGGATATTGTTTGACCCTGGGACTTTCCAGAAAAGAGATTCTTGGAGGTAGCAAACCCCCCACTCAATTCACAAACACCTCTGTCCCTGCCTCTATTTGTGGTCCAAGGGTTTGGGACAGTTTTCAACAACAAGTGGACCCCAGGCATGGAGTTCCTGTGTAGGTCTGTCCAGCTCGATGATATGAAGGAAAATGCGTCTCTTAAGGAAGGGTTGAATAAAAGCATAGATACCCCATATCAGGAAATCTGGGATACCGAGGTGGATGGATAGAGTTCGCTAGAAGATAAATGGCAACCCCTAATTGTATGGAAGCTTACACTGTATTCCTTACATCCCAGAGCAAAAGGAACACTGGGCATGAATGTGGACTGTGGTACCATCTACACATTGTGGATATGCAATGAGGCACCTCCATGCTGATGGATATATACTGACAGTCCAGCGAGTTTGCCTACACTCAGCTCATCCCCGGATGGTGCAGACTTTTTACCCTCATAATCATACACACCCCAACCCTGGTCATACCTGGAGAAGAATTGTTAGATTTGTTCCAGCACCTGCTAAGGAAAAAGACAACCTGGCTGCATCAGGCTTGTGAGAAACAGAACAGTCGACTATTTTGGCTATGCTCAGACCAAGGATATTTCAGAAGAATTCAGACTTTTCTCAGACTCACAATTATCAGCAGGAGGGTCCATACCCTTCTTCACTTTGCAGACTAAAGCTAATGCCTGCTGGACCCAAATCACCAGATGTGAAATGCTTAAAATGATGAACAGCACTGAGCTTGGCCTTAATTCGATCAAGGAAGAACTGAGAACAATTCGCCTCATGGTGATAAGGCATTGGTATGTGTGAGACTTAACGACCGCACTTGAGGGTGGGGTGTGTGCCAAGATTGGAGCATCCTGCTGCACATTTATCCCAGGGAATGACAAGGACATTGAGCATTTGCTTTTGCCATGAAAGCACTGCACCATTTACAAAGAGACATGCTCAGGAGGGAGATGTCGTTCTCAAATTGGTTCTCCTGGCACCCCTGGTGACTTTACGGTCTGTGCTCATCATTACTACCAGTTTTCATTGTGTTCTTGTAGTTCTGTGCAATTGGGGATTTCCTGCTGTGAAAACGCAGTCCTCAAATTGGGTAGGATGCAAGAATCTAGGAAAGCAGTGATCGTCAAAACTGAAGAACAACAGGCCCCCAATAAAGTAGCTGTTATGAAGTATGGGTTAGATAGTATAGTTAAAAATTCACTTGACGGGGGGAATGTTAATATTGAAAATATCGATGTCAGTATGAATAACGATACATTCATGTATGAGAACGAGACCGCATCTCCTTTGACAAATTTGCCCTTTATGAACTCCCGACAACCTTGAGTCTTAAATACATATAAGGCTGTCTCTGAGACGCAGACCGAGGTCACTAATTGACACATCACAGGCGGAGTGGCACGTAGCCGGCAGACAAATGCGCAAACAGAAAATCCCAGGTCTGTCCCACAAATAGGTGCAGCTACACCACAATGGTCGATGGAGACTGACCCCATGGCCGGAGAGGTATGTGCGTTCCCAAAACAGCATAAAATCAGATGCCACATGAAGTTGGGAACACATAGTCAATCAGGACACAGCACACACAGTTCACACAGTGATCACAAGCTCCCCATACCAGACATCTAGACACATTACCCATTGGCTGCATTATGTCCATGCAACATCGAGGCACACCTAGATTTCTCATCAAACACATTAATTTATGACTCTGCAGACAACGATTCACATTCTTTACCTAAAAATGTTATTGTCTCAAATTCAGACTTCTATCTTGGAGAGGTAGAAGTTTTGTGAATAGTGCATCACTTTCCTGGAACACTCTGCCACCTCATATAAAATACATGAATAATCTGTTGGCTCTAAGGAAAGCCTTAAAAAGCTGGTTATCTAACTCTGCTTGATTCTAAAAACTTATAGCTGTGGGCATTAGATTCATTGAGCCCAGATGAGATTACTTTTCTAGCTAGGCTCAAGACACATCCGGGTAAATGTGTGCTTTATGAGCTTATTTAATATAACATTTAACAAAAAGTATCACTGGAACTGTTTTATTGTATTCAACAAATTGTAAAAAAAAAAACATGGCCAACCCATTGTAAATTGAGACACTCCCCAGAACTCATGCCTGTAACTGTTTAATTCAAGAAACTGTTCTTTTTTTTTGCCAAACTCGTCTTGTCTCTTGTTTAGTCAACGTATTTCATGTTCAAGCAACAAAGCCTTGAGAGGATTGCCCTCTATATCGTAGTTAAAACCCTGCCTTTTAACAAACTATAGGATCTTGTCTTTTTTTACCTGAACTCTGGCTTCCGGGTTGGAACGTGCCATCTGAGGTTTTAAGCCCTGGGACTACTGAACCATACACAGTTGCCACGCTATGGTGTGACTCTCCCAACAGACTCTGAAGCATAGGTTGTAATGCTCTAAAGTCAATGCTAAAGTTGTTGATTTGGGGTGGAGGGTGGTTGGGGTTGTTACAGATCACATTGGTTAGGTGATATTGCAAGTATTAGTGGTATGCCTATAACTGAGAAACTTTAATAAAAACTATTGAAACATTGAACGTGGTTGATGTCAGTCTTTCCGCCGGCGAAGCCACTATTGGAAACCAAGTACAATACAGTAAGATAGGACTCCTAGTTTAGGGCAGCACATCATTTCAACTGGTATAATTTCTGTGTGGGACTGCCATAGAATGCATGGCAGGCCAGCACATGAATCTTTTGCAATGTCCTTAATGCCCTTGCTGAAAAGTCCCAGGGCATAAGGGATATTTTGTATGTGATTTATGCCCTGGGACCTCCCCTTTGGCCTCCATTTCTCGGATCCATATTTTAGAAGGCAACTCTGCAATGTCTTCCTGTCATGACGGACATGTCTCCATCAATATTTTCTTTGCAAAGCGGCAACCGTCATGCAGTTGGGACATGCTCTTAGGGAAAATATGTGCTGCAATGTGGGAATTTCTACATGTGACTGCGGTACTGATTCCGGTGCGCTAAACCAATGGCTATGCAGCTAGACATGCCAACTTTAAATGATGCCAGTAGTCATTTGCAAATTCCGAATGGAGGAACTATGATTTCTTCGTTCTGGGTATTAAGCAATCCCCTTTTTATTGTTCCTGCTTTGTACTGTTGTAAGATATCTGCGTGGCTTCAGAACCTACAAGGCGAGTTCTCCCAGGCCGGATATTAGCAGTGCAGACGGGCTGGCTGGGTAATGCATTTGCTGTGCTGCCTCACCCTCATTCCATGTGTGCGTACTGTATGTGGAGTAATACTTAGGTATGTCACAGTGGACATTTAGGGGCCAGGTTTTGAAATGAAGATTATTCATTTCTACTACTCATGTATTATAGTGAAAAAGTCCATAGCATTGAAAATGCAGTGCACGAGTGTAGATGTACAAGGTAAAAACAAAGCAGGCACTATAAAGAAGTACTGGCAAATCCAATAGGTCTTTTCATTTTCATAGTTTAAGAAAGCATGCTGCACAAAAAAACAGATTGCATTATATATGCATTGCATCTGTGATATATGATTTTTTGTATGATTTAGTGTACTTTTGAGATGTAAAATAGGCCCCAGATATTGGAATGTAAGCACCAAGGGGCATATCAGCAACAGGCGGCGATAATTATCACTAAGCGCGCTTAGCGCGAGGATAATTATCGCCGGCTATCGCTGGATTTTATCGCGGAGATAGCGCGCTATCAGCAATGCTTATCTCCAAAGCGATAAAAATCCCAGCGATAGCTGCAAAATGTGCGATTATCGCTGGAAATCCAGCGATAATCGCACAGCGACAGGCGATACGTTGCTGATAGGGCAGGGTGGACTTAGCCATATAATCCACCTCCCATTGGATATAATGGCCAAGTCAGATTGTAAGCAGGCATAAAGAAACCTGCGTTAAGCGCGGTTAGTGCTACTTTTATAATCGCTAAGCAGGTTAGCGATTTCCTTGATTGTATTGTATTGTATTAACATTTATAAAGCGCGAAACTGCGACCCTACGGGTATCCAGGCGCTCTGACAGAACGGGTCACTTATGCTGAGAGGGGAAAGGTCCGGGAACATCAGGCTGCTGGAAAGAGCCAGGTCTTAAGGCTCTTTCTGAATGGCATTAACAAATCTGTCTGTCTAAGCCCCTGTGGGAGCTCGTTCCACATCCGTGCTCCAACCACGCTAAAGGCCCTCCCACCCAACCTTGAGCGTATAAACCTAGGTTGCGCCAGCAAGCTAGCAGTAGAAGATCGCAACTGTCTTGTGGGGGAATAGCGTGTGAATATTTCTTGGAGCGGGACCGGGTCCCTCCCATAGGTTGCTTTATGGACTAAGCAAAGGGACTTAAAGAGAACCCTCTCTCTAACTGGCAGCCAGTGGAGATCACGCAGCGCCTGAGTAGAGGAAGAATCGTACTTGCGATTTAACGCCAGCTTCGCCGCAGCTAAATGAACACGCTGTAGCCCCTGCAGAATGTATTGGGGGGCTCCAAGATACAGGGAGTTGCAGTAATCTAATCTGCTTAGCACCGTGCTCCTCACAACCGTGCTTTGAGAGTCTACGGGCAGCAGTGGAAGAATTTGCCGTAAAAGCCGAAGTAGCTCAAAGCATATGCTGGCTGTTTTATTAGCCTGCGAATCCAGCTGGAGATTGCTGTCAAATAGAAAGCCGAGATTTCGTACCACGCTGACTGGGACCAGTGGAGCCTCATCCGGAACAAGCCTGAGGTCCAATGGTAGGCGTTGAATCTGCCTTATCGGCGCAAAGTACACCAGCTCGGTCTTATCTCCATTGAACTGCAGGCTATTTCTTTGTAGCCAGTCGATGGTCCGCCTCATGCAACTATGAAATTGCTCAAGGGGAACTGCCTGTTTCCCTTCCAATGAGAAGACCAATTGTGTATCATCAGCATAATTAATTAGCTCCACCCCGAACGCCTTGATGATTGGAAGGAGTGGCTGTAGATATATGTTGAATAAGATGGGGCTAATGCTAGAGCCCTGCGGTACTCCAAAGGCCACTGGAGTTTTTTCTGAGGAGAAAGGTCCCAGAGTCACCATTTGATGTCTTCCCGCCAAGTAGGAGCGAAGCCACTGTAGTGCCCGGCCCTTCACCCCAAACTCATCCAGACGCTCCAGCAGGATTGTGTGACTCACTGTGTCGAATGCGGCTGACAAATCCAGGAGCACCAAAACTGCGGTGCTCCCATTGTCAGCCCGCATTCGCATATTATCCAGCATAGTGACCAGGGCTGACTCCGTTCCGTGGCCGGGACGGAAGCCAAACTGGTCCTTATCCAGCAGATGGTTTTCCTCTAAGTAGTCCGAAAGGGACCTACTTACAACCTTTTCTAAGATTTTAATAGGAAAAGGGAGGAGAGAAATGGGCCGGAAATTAGCTGGAATAGTTGGATTCAGAGTTGGTTTTGTGATAAGGGGGGAGACCACTGCCTGTTTCCAATTCTCTGGAACCAGACCCACTTCCAGAGACTGGTTGCAGATCTGGCGCAGCCATGGGAGGGTCAAGTGACCATAGAGCTTCCATGCCCTATGGGGCAGGGGGTCAAGAGGTGAGCCAGAGGAGATACTGTGAGCCGTTGTAACAAACGACACGTCAGTAAAAGAGGGGAAAGTAGTTAAGGAACAGTGGCGGCTCGATCTCTCATTGGCCAACCCCTTGTCTAACTCCTGGTCAGCTGTAACATTATCCTTAAAAAGATCAGTTATCTTAGCCCCTTTATATCTTTGAAAGTGGTTAGCAATCTCATCGCACAGCTTTTGTGATGCTACTGCTTTGTTCTCGAGACAGTGCGGGCCGAAATGGACCTTACAATTTTGAACAGTTCCTTAGCCCCATTTGAGGCTTGCACTATAAAGTCAGCATAAAAATTAGCTTTTCGCTCCATAATGAGCTGCTTATATCTGCTCTGTGCTGATTTAAGTGTCAGCTTGTCCATGTCCAGGTATCCCTTCCTCCATTTCCTTTCAGCCCGTCTGCAGAGCTGTCTTTGCGCTCTCAGATCATCATCGTACCAGGGAGCAGACGGTTTATCCCTAATTCTTATCTGTTTCATCGGGACTACATGATCTAGGTCAGCAGTGATAAACTCACAGTAGACATTATAATTCGCCTCCACCGTATTGGAAGCCTGATAGAGGCTAACTGTAGGAGGAGAAAGAAGGGTTCCCGTTTTTGCGAGTTTGGACCAGTTTCTGCCTTCCCGATACAATACTGCGGGTTTAGCTTGGGCTGAAGTAACAGCTATCAGCAAGTTAAAATGAATAAAATAATGATCAGTCCAAATTTGGGGCTGAATGTTTAAGAGTCTAGCCTCGGACTCATGTGCGAAAAGGAGATCAAGTATGTGGCCTCCCTTATGAGTAGAGGAGGTGACTAATTGCTGAAGGCCAAGACTATTGCAGGTATACATCAAGTCCCTTAGCTGATTCTTCATGTTAGCATTATCCCACCAGTTAAAATCGCCCAGAATAACCAGTTTGGAGTGTGATAGTGACAGGTTGGTAATTGTATTCAAAAGAGGCTGCAGTGGGGTGTTGCTCCCAGGGGGGCGATAGCAGAGCAAACCTGAAAATAGATTGCCACTGCCTCCATGAAACGAGAAGGCCATCACTTCAATACCTTCCAGCTCATCCATCTGTAACAAGAGGGGTCGAAGACCCTCCCTGTAGAACAAGCCCACCCCACCTCCTTTGCCTCTCTTTCTGGGTTTATGTAGGATTTTGAAGCCCTCAGGGCAGGCAAGGCCGACCTCCACTACTGATTCTGCCCTGATCCAAGTTTCCGTAAAGAATAGTACGTCAAGCTTTAGATCTTCAATTAGTAGTGTGATTTCTGTGTGGTGCTTGACTAAAGATCTACTGTTAAGCAATCCACAGTTGAGATTATTCAGCGCCTTCGTGCACCTTTCGTCTACACTCACTCCGAAAAGGGTGGCCTTTTTTACCCACTTGGTCTGGGAAGTTACAGCGTTATTCATCCTGCTGCCTATCTCTAATAGCTGTGTCCTGGAATACGAATGGCGAACCTTGGTAGCGTTATGTGAGTCGTCAGTCGTCCTGTACTCGTCCGGAGCGCGGACGGGCGCAGACGGGCTTGCCTCTGGCGCGCCTCCGGCGCGCCATCGGCACGCCCGCTGCGCGCGCTCGCTGCGCGCGCTCGCTGCGCGCGCTAGCATTTGTCCTCTTTTATATCCTATCCCCTTGTGGACCTGGTGCCCCTATCAATATGGCGCCTGACTACAGCCTTCAAGCCTGTCCCAAGATGGCGTTTGGCACAAGGCGTGAGGCGAAGGGGATCCCGCTCGAGCAGCAGGTGAGAGAGGATATGTTTTAAAGTGCGGGTATGCGGATGGTTAAAAACGCTAAAAACATACACATAAGCACACAGTAAAATATTAGATGCGGTCCCGTGGCAGAAAAAACACCGTGAGGATCCGAATCAGAACGAAAAGTATTTAGCAGCAATATGACAGTTTCAAAAACAGTTTAGCAGCAACAGCCCCTGAGACAGCCTCTCGGCTACTCAGCAAAGTGCGTCTCGTCAAATATGGCCTGCGCGCTAGCATTTGTCCTCTTTTATATCCTATCCTCTTGTGGTCCTGGTGCCCCTATCAATATGGCGCCTGACTACAGCCTTCAAGCCTGTCCCAAGATGGCGTTTGGCACAAGGCGTGAGACGAAGGGGATCCCGCTCGAGCAGCAGGTGAGAGAGGATATGTTTTAAAGTGCGGGTATGCGGAGGGTCAAAAACGCTAAAAACATACACATAAGCACACAGTAAAATATGAGATGCGGTCCCGTGGCAGAAAAAACACTGTGAGGATCCGAATCAGAACGAAAAGTATTTAGCAGCAATATGACAGTTTCAAAAACAGTTTAGTAGCAGCAGCCCCCGAGACAGCCTCTCGGCTACTCAGCAAAGTGCGTCTCGTCAATTATTTGAGAAATGCCGGTTAGCGACATTCTCCACGTTAGTTTGGCAGGGTACGTCCACTTTGCATCTTATTGGCGATGCAAAGATGGGCGTTAGGGAAACCGGCCCTGAGGCATGGGAACACGTGTTAGCGTGTCCATGCTGATTGTGCGATAAAATCATCGCAGCTTTTTGCCCAAAAACGGACGCTAAAGCGCCCATAATTTTATTGCGGGGCTTTGATGATATGCCCCCAAGTAGGATGCAGAATGATTCACCAGACAGTCAATAGCACGAATGGAGAGGTTGATGCTCCCCTATGGTGGAGCCAAATTCCTTTCTATGTATATGTTAACAAACTGACAGCAATAGGTCTTAGACAGCTGCTCTATCAAACTAAACCTCTAAATAATCCATCTGATTTGTTCCTTCCGCTTGCACCTGATCTAACAAAGATCACAAGAATTCCTTGTCTGAACATGTGGAAGATCATTGCTTTGCTCCCACATACCCTGAATATAGCCCTGAGGCACTCTAATTAATGCACACATGCGTAACATCATTCTAGCCTATCGGCACGTGCTGCACATTTTGATTAATGCAAGCACTTCTTGTGCACTTTTTGCAGAGTCGCCATTTAAGTGCTTGGAACTCTGGTATATGCCGATACTTGTATTCCTAGGCTAAAGTGTAATGCAAATGAGGACAAATCATGCTTTAATCAAATATTTAAAAACTTATGAAAATAAACCAAAACATTCTGGATTGCTGAAAAGAATCCTATTGAACCAGGGCTTTAGCGCTGGTGGCGCCCAGTGCGACAATGTTAGTTGGCGCCCCCAATGACCACCTTCACCACAGATGCTCTCACTAGCACCCTTAAACAGTGACCAAGTCTCCATAACCACTCTCTCTCAGATGCATTGAATTCGTTATATAGCGCTACATATACCAGTAAAGTATGTCAGAACACTTTGCATCACACACGCATTACACAGACAATCAATCATACTTGTGTAAATCAGTGTATAGGAAATGTTACATAAGCCAAAGGACTAAAATTGTAGGAGTCACATGTCATCCATACTGGTAGGCAGTATAGTTTCAGCGTGCTTGGTGTGGAGAAGCACAAACTCAGAGTCGAAAAAGAAACAGCGTAGTTGGGAGTTTTCTTTAGTAATAAGAATCGATTTCTAGCCAAATTAACCCTTTTTGCAACATTAATCAATGTTCTATACTTTGCAGTGTGTATGCAGTTCTATGATTAAAGTTAATACCTCACTAATCTATGTTAGGACTTCAAGTTATAAATTGCAAGCAACAAAAGGATGCCTCTTTTAAAAGCAGTAACCTGCTGATCTATTTACATTATATCCACTCTGTAATCTACTTGGTACACGTTCTTTGCAGCAGGCATATTAACCCTCTGTGCTACCTTCACATAAGTCAAAAACCTCAACTACACAAAACTCTGATCTCTGGCCAGGAAGAACACTAATCACAGGAGTCATCTTGACATTTTTGTGAGGAACCGTAATTGCAGGAGGAAAGGAACGCGGCAGCAGGTGCTTTAAAAGCATAATAAAGTTGCAAACACGGCGCCCCAGGAAGCCAGCACCTGGTGCGATGGCACCGGTCGCACCGCCCTAGAGCCGGCACTGTATTGAACTGTGTTGCAGATTGCTGTTGCCCTTTTCTGACTAAAACTCTTGCTAAAATCTGTCAGGAAATCACAGTGCCATAAATTCAGAGTCAAGGTCCAGTGCTCCAACTATTTAAATTAGCAGCTCTGCTACTTTTTCCACCAGCAGTCACATTTCATTGGAACCACCTCATCTAACAAAAAACCTTGATGCGCCGGAGAGTCGAATGCAAAATAAACCCATCAGGTATTGCTGAATTTCCATGATTACTAGGATAGACTTTCATAAACGGCTGTACCCAAAGGGAGATTGAGAACAAATGGTAGTGTAATCCTGAAACAAAATTGCCTTTGCTTAAAATATAATATTGCTACGTCTCGGTTCAGAGCTCAAAGTGATTAGTTTCTTTCTCTTCTGTTCGATTGTCCCGAGGGGTTTGCAATGCTGAAACTTTCAGCTCACTCTAGACACAAAACATGCACTGTACTCTGCGCTCTGTACATCTCCCTAGAATCAACTGTTCAGAAAACCCCATGGCTCCCTGGCTACCATGCCAGCATTACAGCTGCAACTTTCAAGGGTGTTCCTTTATTTGCCCCTTGATATTCTCAAGCCGAACAATAGCACAATCTAAGGGGCTCATTTATGAGCCCCTGCGTCACTTTTGCGCCGCCGGTGCGTCACTTTTTGTGACGCACCAGTGGCGTAAAACATGCGCCATGTTGCGCCATATTTACGAAGTGACGCATCTAGGTAGATGCGTCACTTCGTAAACCCCTGCGCTACATTATACCTGCGCCAGGTATAATGTATGCAGGGTGGGCGTACCCCCGCAAGAAAGGGTCGTAGGAGTGGCGCAGCGAAATCTATGAGATTTCGCTGCGTCACTTCTAGGACACAAAAGCGTCAAAACCTTACGCCTGCCTCATGGCAGGCGTAAGGGTGACGCAGGCCCTTTCACATGGGGCTTGCCCCATGTGAAAGGAACATTGCTGGAGTTGCGTCAGGCTTCCGACACAGCTCCAGCAATGCGCCACTTTTTGCGCCGACAGATACGTCAGTTATACTGACGTATCTGTCCTTCCTTGCGCCATGATGCGTCATATTATAAATATGACGCATCATTGGTGTCGCAAGGAGGGCGCTCTGAGAAGTGACGCATCGCTGCGTTCACGCAGCGATGCGTCACTTCTCATAAATGAGGCCCTAAGTACTTTTTTATGTTTAATATTCAATAAAGAAGCTATTTTCACAATTGAAGAAGATGGATTCTGTGCAATATTTGGCATACTACTGTTAATATTTTTGAATTGTTTGTGAATTGTCGAGAGATTGATAAATAACTGTGCAGAGTCAAATGTTTAAAACAATGTTGCAAGGAGTTTCTCCTGTGCGGAAGGAGAAGAGGCTTGGCCTTTCTGACTCGTGCACTTTAGAAATCATTCCTATACCTTTCCTGCTCGAGAGATAGGTGCTGGGTGCTCTGCCACATCCTCTTGTAAAAAACAATCTAAGTACTGGCCATAGTAAGCTCGACTGACTCATAAATGCTCCAGATTGGCAAACAAGTATTATCAGCCACCCAATGCTTCCCCTGCGACTGCTGTGTGCAACTTCCGTTTTAAAGGGGCTGTTCAGGGATGAGAATACAACTGCTTCCTGTCCCGCTTCACTTTAATCACCAACAATAAGCATTCTAGAATGTTGTTTTCTTTGAAGACTTTTGCCGGGGTGTTGGGACATCCTTCAATGGATGCCTCCTTTAAGCTGACATTGACCTTACATTTGCCATTGAATAAAATATAAGTGCTGCTGTATAGTTGGTTGCCCTCCAGGTCACCATGAAAATACACCGGGGCATTTTTACAAGCCCCTTGCGCAGCTGGTACATCACTTTTTCCCATTTGAAAAGTGACCCAGCAGTGGCACAAGGGGCTTGCAAATAACCCCCTCCCTATCTTGCCCAATATTACAAAGATCTTGCCAAGAATGGTTTTTAGTAATTCCGTTTATGTCTGGGGCTTCCAAAATACCTGATAGACCACCCCCAAGCTGAAGCAGCACAACTGATTTTGTGCTTACAGAAAAAAAATGCATGTTCCACACTATCTTGAATAACCTCACTGGATTCTTAGCTGAAAATGGTTCATATCCAAAGCGTTATACATGTCCCATCTTGCAGACAATTGCTGGAGGGGCCATCGGGTGAATGATGTCACAACAGATTTCAAAACCTGAGTTGACATCATAAAAAACAAATATTCTAAAGTGTCTATTTTTTGTGATAGTTCGGGTTGCAGGTCCGCAAAGACAGCTGTGTTTTTCCTGCATTTTATAGCCCTTTTCAGGTGCTCTTTGACTGGTGACAAATGGATGGTCTGTACTGGAAAGAATGTCAATATCCTTAGCGGTTCCATTTCTGAATATCCACTGCAGCAAACTGGGAGCCAATCCCTTGGGTTTCCTGATCACGGTGCTCTGGAGCAGGGTCCCAAACTGGGAGCCAATCCCTTGGGTTTCCTGATCATGGTGCTCTGGAGCAGGGTCCCAAACTGGGAGCCAATCCCTTGGGTTTCCTGATCATGGTGCTCTGGAGCAGGGTCCCAAACTGGGAGCCAATCCCTTGGGTTTCCTGATCATGGTGCTCTGGAGCAGGGTCCCAAACTGGGAGCCAATCCCTTGGGTTTCCTGATCAAGGTGCTCTGGAGCAGGGTCCCAAACTGGGAGCCAATCCCTTGGGTTTCCTGATCACGGTGCTCTGGAGCAGGGTCCCAAACTGGGAGCCAATCCCTTGGGTTTCCTGATCACGGTGCTCTGGAGCAGGGTCCCAAACTGGGAGCCAATCCCTTGGGTTTCCTGATCACGGTGCTCTGGAGCAGGGTCCCAAACTGGGAGCCAATCCCTTGGGTTTCCTGATCACGGTGCTCTGGAGCAGGGTCCCAAACTGGGAGCCAATCCCTTGGGTTTCCTGATCACGGTGCTCTGGAGCAGGGTCCCAAACTGGGAGCCAATCCCTTGGGTTTCCTGATCATGGTGCTCTGGAGCAGGGTCCCAAACTGTGAGCCAATCCCTTGGGTTTCCTGATCATGGTGCTCTGGAGCAGGGTTCCAAACTGTGAGCCAATCCCTTGCGTTTCCTGATCATGGTGCTCTGGAGCAGGGTCCCAAACTGGGAGCCAATCCCTTGCGTTTCCTGATCATGGTGCTCTGGAGCAGGGTCCCAAACTGTGAGCCAATCCCTTGGGTTTCCTGATCATGGTGCTCTGGAGCAGGATCCCAAACTGGGAGCCAATCCCTTGGGTTTCCTGATCATGGTGCTCTGGAGCAGGGTCCCAAATTGTGAGCCAATTCCTTATCGTTCCTATTTATATTACTCTGGATCAGGGTCCCAAATGTTACATGATCCTATACTTTTTAGAACAAGCTTAATACATAGTTTTTCTCTAATGACATCTGAGTTACAGATATGATCATATAGCACACAGCTTCGTTTTTTGTCTCCTGGTTTAATATTATGAAACCCATAAAAGAAAAGGTATTGTTTCAAAGATATTCGACAACATTACATAAAATATTGTTGACTGGCACTATTACTTGTCTTCGGTGGTAGGTAAAGTAGTGCGTGGTCTGCTAACTTTACCACCATATTACTAAAACAGACTTTTGAGGTGGTCATGGGTGACAAAAATGTTTGAGCATATATAGTATGATCCATGTTGGTGTGGTGGTGATGTGTTGTGCTGTGTTTTTGCTGATGTGTTTTTCTGCTGCTTTATTGCATTGTGCCATTGTTATGTTTTATCGTGGTTGTTGTGTTACATTATGTTCTAAATGTTTTGTTTTGCCCTGTTATTTTCTTGTGTAGTTACTTTGCTTTGTGTCACCTTATTGTGTTCTGTTGCACTCTGCAATTACTTTACAAGTGTCAAGAAATGTTTCTTCATTTACAGCCTAAAGCTGCACATTCCTTTAAGGGTCTGGGGGTAAACAAACATGTCCCCCTGTCTAGGGTATAAATAAACTAATGCTAAAGCTCTTTAACAATTTGAGAGAAAAATCAGCCAAAAACTGTGGTAGATAGTTGTCTTAAATTGCCATTTCCAATGCATACTTTATGCAATGTGGACCCCAAACTCAAACTCTTTCAACAATTCTTTCCAGTTCCAAGGTCCCTAAAATTTCCTTTCTGCAAACTTATTTTTGTTTTCTCTTCCCTCCCACTGAAAAATCTCAATTTCATGAACAAGGAGAGCAGAAGAACATAGTACTGTTGCCATACGTACTTAACAGACTACACCAGCATGTAAGCTGTTAGAATTTTCTGGTTGGCTAGGATACGCCTCTAAGCGTGGCAAAACCTACAACTCTAGTCAGGGCAAGTAAGTTACACACCTAAAATAACCTGTGCTCACCCCTGGTATCTTGGCACAGAGCAGCCAGGCTTATCCCCATAGGCAAAGTATAAAGCATTTGCAGAACACACCCACATCACTGACAAAATGAATACATCACAAAAGAGACTCCACACAGGAATATATAAAAATATATCATATATTGTACATAAAATATAGACCAAAACGACATGAATCATAAATGCTGTGCATATTATGCAATTTCCTAAAGAGTATATGTTATCCTGCCAAGGCAAGACTGAAACACGACATACCTCATACCATCAGTGAATCCTTAGGCCATGGAATGCAGCAGAATATGAAACCACAACACATGAAGTACCATACATCACCAGGGCATGAAATCCCACAGTGAACCATGTACATTTCCAAGAGTCACCATAAGAACCTGACCTTCATGGATACCCTTCTAGTTATCCCATAGAATGGGGTAGTTCCCCACAATGCTAAGAACAAGGTACAACAGTGTTCTCCTAGTAGACACAATATGATAAGAAAAGGACAGGGGAAATTGTCGTAAGGGTCCTAGCATGTGACCATTGGGCGCAGGAACACATGCATGCCTTTCAGAAGGTATATGGTGATTTGGTAGTCAGAAAGAAAGCCGTCCATGGTGGCAGCTCCACGCCACTCGTTGAGTCCTCAAGAGAGGTCTCTTCTTTTATGGAGGCCGGGACCAGTACCTGCTCCCTGTGTCAGGCCCATACTAAGAGATGTGCACACACACTGAGTATCCCATGGGGTGTCCTCACCTGGTCCTCCCATCTATGCCAAAACTATCGCAGCAGCTGCCAGAAGCGTGGGTCAAGTACCTGTCAGGCCCACAGAGCTCATCTGATACTGTCATCAGGACGAGGGATCCCGCTTTGGGAATCATGCTGATTGGCAGCTCCCCAGCGGGTCAGGCAGTGTGGTGTCGGACTCGCTACAGTCTGGTGTGTCTTCGTTGGGCCATCAGACTCCGCCCTGTTTTGTGATGTCAGCAGAGCTCCTGTGTTTCACTCACACCCCTCATACTCGGGTTTCCCTCGCTGCCCCGAAGGCTCTCTCTCTTTTGCTGGCAAGGCAGCAGGGAAAAACAGATTGCACACAGGAGTTTCCTTCTTCCTGAAGGATTACAGTCTCATGGGGCCAAAGCGCTCAACATGCACTGAAGTGAAAAAGGAGCAGGAGTGCAGCTCTCACCATGTGCTGGGAGTAAAAATTATGTGGACAGACTGGGAGCACACCAGCACGGCCTCTACTGTAGTCCACACTGCTGCCGGACTTGCAGACCACAAGAGTCTCATGGCAGCGGTGTTCTGATGCAGCATTTGATGACCCTGGAGTTGCAACAACCAGGGAGCAAGCCAACATGACCTTGGAGAGCACTGGGGAGAGCACAGCATGGAGGCCAGCTGCAGGCCAGCACACTGGTTTCCTCAGCAAAGTGGCATCTCTCTAGCAACCAAGCATGAAAGCAGGTCAGCACAACAAAGCAAATTAGTCCAAGTGGTGATCTTACTGGCAGCACAGCAATGTTCTGGTGCAGTATGTAGAGCCAGTAGCGCCTGGTTACATGTTCCACACAGTGTCTAAAATCATGGGGCCAGACCTCTGTACTTATCCTCAAAATGTCATTGATGTAGGGGTTGACTTAAAAAAACAAAACTTTGGAAGTGCACAACAACCCCTTTCAATCCCAGCCCTGGCTCCAGGCATCAGCCATTTTTGGGAAAGCAGGACACAGCCTGTGCAAATGTAAGTGTTACAGGCCTCCCTCTCTCCCAGCCCAGGAAGTTTATAAGTATGCTGATGTAACCTATTACACCCAACCTTCCCTGTGTAATGGCTGTCTGGAAAGTATGCACAAAGCATAGCTGTCAACCAGGCCTAGACGTGGATTGGAGTCATGCTGCGGAGCACAAAGAGTCATAAGCACAGAGAAATGTCCACTTTCTAAAAGTGGCATTTGTACGATAATAATGTAAAATCCACCTACACCAGTAAACAGAATTTATAACCACTATTCCAATCATACCAAACAAGACAACCCTACTAATTTCAGATCAGGAATTGCCACTTAAGTATCTATAAGAGAATTCCCAATGCTAGCCTATTAGAGGAGTAGGCCTCACAGTAGTGAGAAACCAAAAGGGCTGTTTGTCACCAGGACATGCCACACAATAAAGGCACATGTCTACCTTTTACCTACACAGCACTCTGCCCATAGGGCTACCTAGGGCGTACCTTAGGGTCGAGCAATATGTAGAAAAAGGGGGAGTTTCAGGCTTGGCAAGTAACTTTAAATGCCCAGTCAATGTGACAGTAAATTGTGCATGCAGACCATGCAGTGGCAGGCCTGAGACAGGTTTGAAAGGCTGCTTATTTGGGTCGCTCAAGCAGCGCTGCAGGCCCACTTGTAGCATTCAATTTACGAGCCCTATGTATATGGGATATCGCTGTACAAGGACTTACAAGTAAATTAAATATGCTAAACAGGTGTAAGCCAATCATGACCTGTTCAAAGGCGAGAGCACATAGACAGACAAGATCAGAGCATCTAAGTAAGTAAGTATATTTATTGTTGTTTAATTAAAATCTTAACATATACTTTAAAAAAGAACATGGTATAGAATAAAATATTTTAACAACACTTGAGCACATACAAAATACATGCAAATTACAGTTGAAAATCGATTTAAAATTCCTAGAATACCAACCACCAGGTTTCTGCAAGTGATATAATTATATACTGGCCATCTATGTTATTCCCAATGAACCCTTAAGTACAAGTCATAAATACCAAAAAAGTGCAAAATTAGCTTCTCATCTGTAAGTATTTGGACAGCTCATCTAAATAGTTCAGCCAATGCCTACAGTAATTTTAGGCTGATATAGGTTCATAAAGTTACAGTTTTCTAGATTTATGTATCAAAAACTCAGTAAAAGGGCAATACAGAACTATATCTGACATTTTAAGTCATGCTATCACTGCCTGTCTACATGAAAGAATACCCCATGTATTGAAGGGTATCTTTAATAGCCGCCTTCTTTCTTCCAATAATGCAGGGCAGAGACAAACTAAATTAATAATGTTCTCCTTTCCATTTTTACATAATCTGCAACATGTATTTTTTGTTACTCTCTTCCATGGCATTGCATGAGCCAGGCCTAGTAAACGACCAAATTGTGCTCTTGAAAAATTATTTTTTTTGCTTCATAGACCAATTAGTCTCTATATAGGGCTGTGGTTTAAAAGTTTGTTACTTGTTACATATCATCCAGGCATGTGCTCTTTGCATAAGGGTCTCCTTGCCAGTTCTTTTCTATTCTATTAGTGAGTTTTTTAAAGACTCTGGGGGGAGTAACGTGTTCCAAACAAAAGTGGATAGAACATATATTGCTGATTTTCTTGATACTTCCAATAAGGAAAGTTTCGATTTGTCTAGCCTTATCTGGGCCCAGCAAGGCATTACAGGGTAGATGAAAAAGAAATGTAAATATTTTTGTCATTATATTTTTTAAGATTAGAGTCTTTACCACATAGTGCCTCACTTCCATAGGAAATGCTAGGCAATAATTTTGCATTTATTACCTTTAATAAAGGAGAGATAGTTTGGCCCTCTCAGAAACCTTGGTAAAGTGCAAAATGCTAAAAGTAGGGTATTACCTCTCCTCTGCAAATCCATCTTATGCTTCTGGAAGGAACCTTAGTCATTAAAGAGTACAACCAGGTACCTCTATATTTTCGCCTGCCTAAGTTGTGTCCTTGTGGGTACCTCCTATGCATTCTGTATATCCTGTAATTTACATCAATAACTTTTGTCATTATCTCTTTCATGGCCATGTTATTCACCAGTGAGTAGCTTGACAATATGTTTATGAGACGTTGTAATCCAACCTTTGTTTGATTTAACAGGATGACATCCTTTGCGTATAATTGGTTTGATATATACATATCTGCTAACTTTTGGGGATCTGCACTTGCTTCGTCCAATGCATGTGTTAGATCCAACAGAAATAAATTAGATAGATATGGGGCAAGTGCACATCATTGCTTTAGCCCCTGGGAAGTTTCAATTTTTCTTGACAAGTGTGAACCCTCACCTATTCTCACCCTTGTCCTAGTGTCAGAGTTCAACAAATGAATTGCCTTTAGGAGACTTGCAGGGATTCCATGTTTAGTCAGTTTTTGCCCGAGAATTTGACACTGTACACCATTAAATGCTGACTTAAAATCTACAAAGCACAAGTAAATTGGTTGCTTTCTTGTTTTGTATTTATCTATAAATATTGAAAGAGCTAAAATATTGGTTGCCATACTTGAATGAATCCCGATTGGTTTAGCGGAATAATCCGCCTTGCAACTGCCCATTGGGATAATTCAGACAGGAGAATTCCTGTGAATAGTTTTTCCTCTGTATCTTGCAGCTTAATAAGGCAGTAATTTGCAGGTTGTGACCAATCTCTACTTTTCAAGATGGGCGTAACTATAGAGCCTTTCCATGAGTCTGGAGGGTTCGCAGACTGAAGAGCACTGTTAACCAATCATACCATGTTTAAATGAGAGAGCACATGGACAGACAAATTAGAGCATCTAACACCTCCTGTAGAGAGTTATTTAACACATTAAAAACTCTTTCTATTTACTATTTATTTACAAAGCTTGTAGAGCGCACAGCTACCCAGAAATGGTCTCCTGGTGCTTAGGCAGACAGTAAACAGAGATGCCAATCCAAACAGGAGACATAGCAACATGCCAGGTGACAAGAACTCAGTCAAGGCAACTGAATGTCTACATTTGGTAACAGAAATCTGGCTATCCCTAGCCAAGACTTCTGTGATCAGCTAGCCATTTTCTTTCTTACTAAAGTAAATACAATATTTCAGGAGTTTAACAATCTATACAACAACCTCACACCTGCTGTTAACACAACCATGGATTAGATAATAATCGTCGGGTTACCCCTATGATACTGAGCTTGTTTACTCAGCTCTCCAAAGAGAATGTTGATTCTCATGTAAACATCACTAAATCTGGATCACTTTAAGATCTGTGCCCCTCTGAGGTTCTCCATCCAGTCTCTAAAACTATCTCCACCCATCTAATTTTAATTTTAAACATGGTTATGGAATCAGGCTTCTTTCTGACCAACTGGAAAAAAGCTTACATCTTACCTCTTGCAAAAGAAACGTCACTTGACCCAGCGGAAGTGAAAAACTATAGGCCAATGTTGCGCCTACCACTTCCTGCAAAAGTACTTGAGGAAGCCATGTATAAGGAGATTATTTAATTCCTAGAAGCAACCAAGAGCCTTGATCCAGCACAACAAGGATTTCTAACTAGACACTGAAGTGAGTCTGCATTTTACTCCACTTAGGTAGTCTCAGCCAGGCTGGAGCCACTCTGACATCGCATGGTTCTTAAAGTGACATCAGAGATTCGAATTTGTGAACGAGCCAGCTGACAGTTATGACTGGTGGCTGCGCCTAGCTGAAGGTGTGAGGTTTTGCTGTCTCTGTCCAAATAAACTACTTGGAGCATGACTATGGACTTGGTGTGTAATTATCTTACTACAGTTTTGGAGACGATCTTCAAAGAAAGGCATTGAATTGACAGAGAGCTGTGGACCCCCAAGCAGAAACCACGTTATTTCCAAGGTGTGGTGACTCCTTAATGTTATGTCATACGTTGAGTGAGGAAAATCTAGAGGCTGTATCTGATAACAATTTTTTCCAGGGAACACGCATCCTGTCCTTTCAACGCAATTCACAGGTAATGCGCTGTCAGTGGTATCAACTGGTAATGTGCCAACCTTCAGTGCCTTTCCCCTGTCGGCGTGTGGGGCCTTGTCAAGTTGTGTATGAGAATAAACCATTGGCCTTTAACGATCATACACCTGTGTCCCCATGTTGGTGAGTATAAAACGATTGTGTTTTACTATCAGGTCGCATATTAAAATCGCCTGAGGGGACAGCAGCAATGTTTTTGCGCGAGCCTCCTGGTCCATTTGGATCTGTGAGAGGCCTGCTTAAGTGTGCAGGAGGCAGGGGAAATTGGTTATGCATTACATGACTGTAAAGCGATCCATTACTGTGAGGAAAGACTAATAAAAGGAAATATATACCTGCTCTCTTCTGTGCACAATCACCGTTGTCCTTTCCCTTCACAGGGGAAGTCTGCTCCTCAAGTTGGTGTGCTCCGGCCACGTAGGCGTTCCGTGGTTTCAAGTAGACCTGGTGGGAAAATAAGCCTTTTGGTGTGTGGCACTACCCCTATAGGCCTTTTTTTTAAGAATCACACCTATTACCTTGTTTGTGGTTCTTGTAAGCCTTCATTTGTTTTAATGTTCATACAGGTTGCTGTATGAAGTACAGTGCCCCCATTCATTGTCAGTCTTCATTGAGGATACTCCTGTATTTATTTCCAGTACCCGCAATCCTTGCACATCACTTGTTTTGGAACAATGAATTTGGTAAAAGCTATTACCATGCCACCACCTTTCCTCATGTCAAGAAGTGATTCACCCATAGAGTGGGGGAACTGGATAGATTGCTTTGGGAATTATCCTGTGGCTCTGACTGGCACAAGATTCCCAGTGGCTAGGAAAAAAAGCATTGCTGCTGGAAGCTTTAGGCAAAGAAGGTCAGCAAGTATTCAAATATCTCCCACAGCCATCAGAAGAAGTTGATGATGAGTGCAAGGATGCCATTGGAAGGTTGTGTGTCAGATTTGCCAAACAGGAGAATATAGTCATGCTCCAACATAAATTTTATACGCAGCCACAACGTAGCTATGAAACAGTTGATGAATTTGTCTCAAGGCTAAGAGAACTTTTCTGTGAAGTGTCAGTTTAGGCAAAATACTGATAACATGATTAGGGAACAATTGATTGTCCAGGTTCTTAGCAAAAAGGCACAAGAAAGATTATGTGCAGCAAAGAATCCAACTTTAAAGGAAGCTATTGAAATAGTGAAAGTTGTGGAAGAGACGGAAAAGCGCATGAGGGAAATGAAACTCTGTTCTTAAGTTAAAGGGGCAGAGATCTCAGTGATGTGAGATGATTCTGAGGCAGTTAATGTGGTGAAGAGTAAACATCAAACAGCAGGATACAAAATCCAGAGTGACCTACAATGCTTCAGGAAAGAGTATGCTGTGTGTGTGTCACAGCTGTGGCAGTATTTTTTATTTGACTGATTCAAAGAGTTGTTGCGCTATGACCAAAGAGTGTCATAAGTGTGTAAGCCTGGGTAGAGGAAGAGGAAACAGAACACAGAGTGATGGTCATCAAGCAAGAAGTACTGGAAGGACAGGTGGAAAAGAAAAGGAATCATCCAAAGGCTGACTCTGAAATTAATGGGAAATTAGTGTCTTAGATGGTGGACACTGGTTCCCTGTACACTATTATACCCAAGTGTTTATATGAAGCAACATGGCAGGGGTGGAAGCTAATAACTTCAGATATAGTATTGAAGGAATATCAAGGCACTGACATAGGAGTTATCGTGTTTGCTATCGCTTCCATTACATTTGCAGGGAGGCCACGAAATGGTAGATATATATTGCACCTGATGGGCCGCCTATTTTGGGGTGGGCGCATAAATATGATTTGCACATCAAGGTTGATCCCAGGGTAGTGGATCAGGTTACGGTGGTTGATGATTTTAACTCAGTGGTTAAGGAGTATGATTTAAATACTATATATTAAAACAGAATGCAAGAGTGTTTGAGTCTAAGTTAGGGGAAGTGCAAGGTTACAAGCATGAGATGAAATAATGAAAAAAGGTTTCCTTATCAAACATGTAGTAAGGAAGGTTACAATGGCGGCTAGGCTACAAGTTAAAGAGATTATACCACAGATGTTAAATGAAAAAATAATTGAGCCAATAGAAGCAACATAATGGCTGTCTCTGGTGGTGATAACCAAGAAGGCTGATGGAAAACGTTGTTTTTGTGTTTAACGGAGTCTGAATGAGAGTGTGGTCATAAACAATATTCCCCTACCCAATATAAAGAAAATAATCCTATTGTTGCCAGGGTGGAAGTGCTTTTCGAAACTAGATTTAAAAATGCTTATCACCAGGTCAAGCTTCATCTCCATTTCAGACATTATACATAATTCATAAGATCTGAGGGGACATTTCAAGTTAATAGACTCCCCATCGGTCTTTGTTCAGCTGCCAGCGTCTTTCAGCGGATCATTACAAAATTCCTGTAAGCTATTGATAAAGTTGATTCTTTCAGGATGATATGTTGATATCTTGGTCTTTGCGAACAATATAGATGAGCTCAGTAGAACCTTAGTGAAAGTGTTATCGAAGTTAGGTGATGCTGGTATTGCGTTATGTAGAGAAAAATGTGTTATTGGCACACAGGAAGGTGATTTTTTAGGCCATCACATCACCAGTTATGGGATCAAGCCTAAGCAAAATCTAGTGAGTGCTGCCATGCATATGCAGGTGCCAACTAGTAGACACCAATTAAGGTCCTTCATGAGCCTTGTGGAGTATTACTCCAGTTTGTGAAGGATTTTGCACAACAAATTGAGCCTCTGGAAGAACCATTATGCAAAGGAAGGACATTTGATTGTACAGTAAAGCAGCAAGAGGCATTTATGATGATCAAGGACAATATTTCTCATGATGATGTCCTAGTACCATTTCATCCAAATGTTAAGACCGTATTAACTGTTGATGCCAGTGCAGTGGGGGTTGGTGCCATATTGGCACAGGTGCAGGGTGTATTGGAGAAGACAGTTGCTTTTGCCTCATGGTCTTTGACTGAGATTGAAAGGAATTACTCAGTCATCGAGTATGAGGCATCGGCTGCGGCTTGGGTGACAAGGTATTTCAGAGTGCTTTTATGGGGTAGAGATTTGACACCTAAGAACAAACAATGAACCCCTCTTAATAGTATTGGCCGCAGATGGTACAAAGAACTGTTCAGGAAGATTAGCTTGCTTGGCTGTCAAGTTACAGGAATAGAATTCCCAAAGTGCAGTATGGGCCTGGTTGGATGAACACTGTGGCAGATTACCTATCTAGATTACACGAGGACAATATGGGTGATATTGACCTTCGGTGTGCAAAAGTGGTAGCTAGTTTAGAAGATGAGATGGAAGGCATGGAAACTTTGGTTTCTAAGAAGGATGAGATTTGAGGTATGCAGGGTGATGATACACTTAAGGGTGTGGTGAAACTAATCACAGGGGTGGTAAGGAGAGAGAGAGTACCATTCCTGTGGCATTGAGGCCTTATTTCAAAGTCATGGATGAGTTTCCATTCAGAATAAATGGCTACTGATGTGAGGGGAGCATTTTGTACCACCCTTCTCTATACGAAACAAGTTGATCAGATTGGTACATGAGGGACACTTAGGACAAACACTAACTACCAGAAGAATTAAAGAAAAAAAATGGTGGCCTGTTATGGACAAGCAGATTAAAGAATGGGTGGAAAACTGAGAAATTTGCAAGAAATCTGAAAAGAGGCTGCATGTGGAGATTGGAAAAACACAAGAAGAGCAACACATTGTTGAAGCAGAAGAGGAATGGGAGAAAATGTGTCTAGATTTCATTGGGCCATTTAATTGCTTACCAGGACTGTGAGCGGTATGCTGCAGTCTTGGTTGATGTAAAATCAAGGTGGGTGGAGGTGGTCTTTATGAAGTCCATTACCACAGAAACTACTGCAAGAGTGAGGTACTTAGATGAGAGGGCATCTCTGTGATTATTCTCATTCATAATAGGACACAAGTAACATCTGTGGAGATGGAAGACTTCTTTAAAAAACTGTGAATCAGGTATGCTTGCACTTCATTAAACAACCCTTAAGGAAATGGTTTGTGAGAAAAGGTGAACAAAATGGTGAAGGGTACCTTGCAATCGGCATGTACAGCTGGTGAGAAAGTGCAACAAATCTGTGAAACAAATGTTATGGTCATATCGCACCACCATACATGTGGGAACTGGGAAAAGTCCGTTCGAGATGATGAGAGGCAGGTGTCCTGGCACTAAAATGGTTCCAACATGGATGCGTGAGAGAAGTTAGGAGGAAGATATGAGTGCTGTGAGGAAACAAAGTTAAGGGAGGTTCATTCAGGTGGGTGATTGGGTGAAGGGAAAGCAGGGAGTAGTGGGAAGAGGTTTGTCAAAATTCAGAGGCCCATTTAAAGTATGTAGGGTGGGAGGTAATTGGGTCAAACTGGAAAATGGCCAAACCGGGAATTTGAGAAGAGTAGCTTTGTATCAGAGTAAAGATACGGGTGATATGGATCTAAGGATACTGATGATGACATTATACCGGGGTTAATGTTTGGTAAGGAGAATGTTGATGAACTACTGTCTGGTGGTAAGAAGAAGGTGAATGAAGGTGGGTGTCCCTCAGGCAGTACATAACAAACAGGGCGAGGAATCAAAACAAGGAAAACTCCTTCATATTTGAGTGATTAATTATGTCTGTAGGTAATTGCCAGTGGTTGAGATTTACCAAATATGCCATGGTTTATTTAATGCATGCACCTACCATAGTTTGTTCTTTCTAGTATGGCATCTCTTCTGTTGTTGAGATGCACAAAGGTTTACTAAATATGCCATGCTATATGTATTGTATGCACCTACAAAAGTTCTTTCTTTCTAATATGTGTCTCACATGTTCTCTTCCCTCATGTCTTTCCCTTCAAGTGGTCCTTGTTCGTTGTTGTTCTTCCTTACCCATGCAGTTCTGTGTACATTGTAAAGTCAAGATTGCTCTCCACTCTCACTTGTTTAGCAGTTGCTCATGCTTATATAATGTTAATTTTTCAGTTGTGCAATGTTGGAAAGTAGGCTCTGCTTCTTATGGTTACACCCACTTTTAGCTTGATGTTACGCTGCTTTTGACTAGTAAGACTCGGATCCTGCTAATCAGGACCCCAGTCTATCTGCTTTCACCTTAAAATGTTATGCCTGTACTTAGGTACACTCCAGATTGGATACTGGGGCACCCTTGTCAGTCCCTAGTATATGGTACACCTGTACCCAGGGCATGGGCACCCCAGATGCCCCCCATGGGCTGCAGCATGTATTATGCCACCCATGAGAGGCCATACTAAATGGAACTACAGGCCTGCCATTGCAGCCTGTGTAAGATGGCGCATGCACCACTTACTTTAGATATATGTTTACTATATCTATAGGTCACTACACTTAAACAATATCAGTCACCCCTCTAGCAGGCCTTGACAATCCCGAAGGCATGGTGCTGGGTTGTACATGAGAGTGTGCTCCTGCATGAGCAGAGCTCCTCTGCAGCCTTTGGAGACCATTCTCCCAAGTTGTCGGTGACGTAGCTAGACATATAGGTAGAGGGACATTATACACTCGCGTAAAATGCTATCTCGAAAACGGCTGCAACAAAACATGTTGTGTTTGGTATCGAACACCTTGGAATCATACCTCCACACCGGTAAGCAGTGTGGGAGGCAGTAGCGGCCCGTGGTGGGAATGCTGCCAGGCACTGATGTGGGGCGGGGAAGGGGCAGGTTGGGCGGTAGTAAACTACGGATTACGGCCGATTAGAGGTAAGTAAACATGTAAATAAATAAAACAAATTTTGTTGCGTGCGCTGTATTGCCAAAAATTACCAGTCCTCCGTGGGGTCCCTCTTTACTCACCTTGGGTGGTGTCCTTGGGGTCCCAGTCATTCCACAATCTCTAGACACTGTCGTGGTTCTTATACCACTATTTTAGTATTGGTTTGGTCTCCCCCTGGAGCCCACTGTGTATTAGTGCTACTTACGTATGTTTCTGTGCTACAGTTTATCTGCGTGTAGCAAATACTGTGAGGTATTTAAGGTGTGTTATAATAATAAATACATATTATTATAACTACTGTGTGGTTCTTCTTTCATTTACATCTTTACATTTTTTCTGTGTAGTGTGAGATCATAGCGAATCGATAGTTAAGTTGTTTCTGTCATTTTGTTGTAGAGGCCCCTGACGAAGAGCCACACGGGCTCGAAATGCATTGGGCATAATGAAATGAGTCTACCAGGATGTATGGTCTGCCTTGAACTTTGTTGTGAACATGTCGCTGTGAAATGTCGTAATGGGCACTCAGGAGACATATGAAAATTATGAAATAAAGCACGAAGGTGGAACTATGCTGTCTCAACAGTGATTTTCTAAAGTTGATGGAATAATGGTGAAAGAACAGGACTAAAATTTGGAACAAAATAATGAATAAGCATAAACTTACGAGTAACGATGATTCATGAGGGATGTTTCCCACTTTGCAGTGCGACAGATGGGTGCGCAAGTTTGTGCCCAAACTTAATCGCTCTTCTTTCATTTAACCAATACAATAAGGTTGAATTCTGGTAAAAAAAAGCCTGCTTAACATTCCTTCAAGACTAAGCCTGACGACTTCTCTCCACAGCTACCACTTGGATAGCTTCCTATGGTCATCTTTGACCTCTTAAATCACAATAAGGGTTGTTTGGACTGGTGCAAGGTGCCAACTTTAATTAGTGGACATCATGTACGAAGACAACTCCTCACATTGGTGTGCATTGGTTGTGATTCAAGCCTGCATTGTTTTACCAGATAAAACTTTGTACTGATTAACTGAAAACCACTAAGTACTAGGTACATATAATACTAGCTTGGATAAGAATGTATTAGAGAACTTGGGGTTGGGTAAGTTTAGGGCTTTGCACACCCTTTCTCCAACCTAAGAGAGTTTAGTTTCCCACTAGGTTAGGTAGGTGCACACACCACACCACACTTAGTATGTCTGCTAAAGGAGAAATCAGTTGCTCTCTGCCCTCTAGATACAGTGAGCTTTCATTCCATGAGCTTGAAAGCCCTGTGTGCCTCAAGAAAGCTGAAGTCAGGGAGAAGTGCCAACACTCACGCCTAATAGAGATATTACTTCTTGATGACCTTAGGAAGACCCCTGGGTCAGATGAACATGAGAGAGTGGGTGGGACAGGGAATGAGGATAGGTCAGGAGGTGAGACCTTTTATGACCTAGACTCAAACCCTAGCCAGGAGTAACAAGATGGTTCCCACCTGGACAACTCAGATCTTCAGGGAGATGGTGGTGAAGGCCAAGATGGCCCTCTCTTTACCCCTCCTGGAAGAGTGCAGAGTTTACCATGGAGATCTAGATCTCCCGCTGCAGAGTCTAATCACTCAGGACAGTCTGTAGGGGCCTCTGTATCTAGCAAGAGGAATCACTCTTTTGATAGGGAATACCAATTTCTTGAACTTGAGAAAGCTAGGATTAGACTCAGGCAAGAGCAATTGGCCCTGGATAGGCCAGAGAGCTAGAAAGAAGTTGGAACTAGAGTCCCATGGTGGCATCAACAGTGTTCCTAGATTTAAGGAACATTCCTTTGATAATAGGAACCTGAGCAAGATTGTCCCTCCCTACCATGTTGGGGATGACATCAATAAATGGGTAACTGCTTAAGAGAGGGCCTGTAAAGTACAAAGGGTACCTCAAGAGCAGTGGGCAGCTATCTTGTGGCTCTCCTTTGCTGACTAAGGTAGAGCTAAGCTTAACACATACTGTTAGAGAAGAGGATGCTGACAATTATTCAGTTCTGAAGAATGCTCTCATTGATGGGTTTGGCTTAAACACTGAACAGTACAGGATTAAGTTCAGAGATGCACAGAATCATGCCTGGGTAGACTTTGTGGACAGTGCCATTAGGGCTTTGGAAGGCTGGTTGCTTGGCAGTAAAGTGAATGATTTTACAGGATTTTACAATTTGATTATGGGGGAGCAGATCCCTAATAATTGCCAAACCAGTTGTTGCATCAATACCTGGTTGACTCTGATCTGACTTCTCCCCAAGAATTGGGAAAGTAGGCAGATAAGTGGGTCAGAAACAGTGTGAAGCAGAAAAACCAGAACACTGGTGGTGACCAAAAGAAGCAATATGCTAAAACTTCAGATAAAGGTGGGGACAAGGGTAAAGATCAAAAGTCTTCATCAGGGCCCAAAAAACCTGCATCTGAGGGGGAGTCACAGTCCAACAAGGGAAAAGGCAAAATAAACGTTGGTGTTACTTATGTAAAGAAAAGACCCATTGGACATAAGAAGCCAATTGTCCAAAGGCCAAGGATTCAACTCCAACCACCGCGGACCCTAAGGCAACTGCTCCCCTTAGTACAGTTTCAAGTGGTGACACAGGGAACAATGGATTAGTAGGGTTAACCTTGGGCTCTGAGATGGGTTCCGGCTTAGTCAGAACTCCAGCTCAGTCTGTACTTGTCTGTGATGGTGGCATGGATATTGCCACCTTATTTATCAGTCCCAGTAACCTGTGCAAATATAGGCAACAGCCTTTGATTAATGGTAAGGAGGCCATGGCATGCAGGGACACAGGTGCAAGTGTCACTATGGTGAAAAAAGATCTTGTGGGCCCTGACCAGATCATATTTGGTGAGATGTACCATGACCAATGTTAACAATGTCAGGACTGATCATTCCTTGGCAGTTGTTAATTTCAGCTGGGGAGGGGTAACTGGCCCAAAGAAAGTTGTGGTTTGCTCAGACCTTCCAGTGGAATGCTTGTTAGGCAATGATTTGGAGACCTCAGCCTGGGCTGAGGTGGAACTTAGGGCTCATGCAGCAATGGTGGGCATCTCTGCAGAAGTGTTTGCTGTGACCAGGTCACAGGCCAAGCTGACTTCTGCTGAACAGGCCCTGGTTTCTGAAAGAATGGACCAGGTGCCTTCCAAGAGGAGGAGCAGGAGGGGTAAGGATGTGTCTTTCCCCGGCTCAGAGAGAGGATCAGTCTCTTGAGGGAGACGATCTCCGTCCCTGTGGAGGAACTGTCTTAGAGGAACTGGAAACTGATCAGGTTGAGTTCTTGGGGACAGGGGGCCCTTCCAGGGCAGATCTGAGCCAGGAGCTTACAACCTGCCCCTCTCTTGAAACCCTAAGACAGCAAGCAGCTGCTGAGGCTGCTGGGAGTGTCGGTGAATCCCACAGGATCTATTGGGATGAGGGACTCCTTTACTCAGTGGGTAAAGACCCCAAGCCTGGTGCCACCAGGAGGTTGGTCATACCTCTGAAGTTTAGGGGCTTCCTACTCACCTTGGCACATAACATCCCCTTAGAAGGATACCTAGGCCAAAGTAAGACTTGGGACAGGTTTGTCCCTCATTTTCACTGGCCTCACATGTCAGAGGATAACAAGGAGTTTTGTCGCTCCTGTACCACCTGTCAAGCCTGTGCTAAGTCAGGTGGTACCACAAAGGCCCCCCTCATACCACTGCCTGTGTTGGGGGTTCCCTTTGAGATGGTTGGGATTGACATAATTGGTCCCATGAACCCTCATACTGCATCAGGGCACAGTGACATAATAGTGGTGGTGGACCATGCCACTAGGTATCCAGAGGCAACACCCCTTAGAACCACCACAGCTCCTGTGGTGGCCAGGGCCCTTCCTGGAATTTCTTTTCAGAGTGGGTTTCCCTAAGGAGCTCTTAACTGAAAGAGGTACAAACTTCATGTCAATTACTGCTATGTGGAAGGAGTTTGGAGTGAATCACAAGTTCACCAAACCCTATCACCCACAATGCAATGGGTTAGTTGAGAGATCCTAGTATGACTCGGATCCTGCTAATCAGGACCCCACTCTATCTGCTTTCTCCTTAAAATGTTATGCATGTACTTAGGTACACTCTAGATTGGATACTGGGGTAGCCTCGTCAGTCCCTAGTATATGGTACAACTGTATCCAGTGCATAGTTACTCCACAGGCCTCCCCTGGGCTGAAGCATGTATTATGCCACCCATGAGAGGCCATGCAATATGGAACTACAGGCCTGCCATTGCAGCCTGTGTAAGATAGTGCATGCACCACTTACATTAGATATAGGGTTTCTATATCTATAGGTCACTATGCTTAAAACCTATCAGTCACCCCTCTAGCAGGCCTTGACAATCCCAAAGGCAGGGTGCTGGGTTTTACGTGAGAGAGTGTCCCCTGCATGAGTAGAGCCCCTCTGCAGCCTCCGGAGACCATTCTCCAGGGTTGTCGGTGACTCAGCCAAACATATAGGTAGAGGTGCGTTATATGTTCGCATATAATGCTATCTCGAAAACGGCTACAATAAAACATGTTGTGTTTGTTATCAAACACCTTTGAATCACACCTCCACACAGGTAACCGGTGTGTGAGGTATGATCCCACCCTTCTGAGGTGAGCTTCGTGGGGATCCTGATCTTCCCAGTGCCAACCTTCTCAAACCGGGCAGCTCAAAATGGTTGCTGATGACCAGAGACACATTTCTGCCCTCCTGCTGCTGAGCCAAGCTCGAGCAGGGGAAGACAGGATTATAGGCATCCTGTCACAGGGAGGTGTGACCACCTCCCAGACAGGATTTAGTGTATTGGGGCTGAGTGGGTGCACTTCCAAAGTGCCTGAAAGTCTGCATCTGGGGCACACTTGGTGTCCTTGTCCATCGTCTAATTCAAACCAGTCCTGGGAGACATTGGCTCCTGCTCTGGCATGAAACTGGACAAAGGTCATGGGAGTATCCTCCCCACTGTCCTGACCCTCCCCTGGGAGGGTTCCTTGAATCTGTTCAACCCTCTCCCTTGGGTACAAAAGGGCTTACCTGGGTGTATGACCGTAGATTCAATGTGGACAAGATTCTGATCAAGAAACCACTGACCTTCAACCATCTTGACACTCTGGACTTTGCTGGACTTCGACTGGACCCGACTTTGTCTCCATCTCCGTCCAATGCATTGTCTGTGCCCATGCACCATACAGGCTCCGTGCAAGACCTGTGGAGCATCAAGGATAACTGAAGTATCTCCCTTGGGGTGAAGGTTTCACTTCCCTGCATTTGCAGGCACCGTATTGCAACTGACTGGTCTGGTGATCCTGAGCTCCTGTGGACTCCGAAGGTTCCATCAACACAGGATGTGGGTTCCTACGTTCCTTGAGGTCGGGCTGCTCTCTCACTGAGTTTGAGGCCAGTATGCCTTGTGTGGACTGCATAACCTGAACCCATGTGCACTGCATACATTTGCAAGTGCATATGCTTGTTTGCATTCCTCAATTAAGTGCATTGGGCTATCAATAGTGCCAACCTCTGCGCACAATTTGTACAAAGGACTTTGGCCTCCGCACACCCTGTGCCCTGCAAGCTGTTGTTTTGTGAAACTGCTAGAGGTCCCCTCGCAACTCCAGTGCCTTTGGCCTGTGGGCCCATTTGAGAGACAACACTGATTTTCTTGGGCTCCCCAGGATGACCCAGTCCTGTCCTGGCTCCCCTTGCTGTGGTGAGTCTCCTGGTCCTTGCTGGGCCAGACCGTGACCTTCCTCGGCCTTCTTCATGCCTTGTTGCTGCTGCCAAGGCTTGTTGGTGCTCCCGCTGGACACCGACCCCTCAGCACTCGATATCCTTCATGGGACAGCTCGTAACCAGCTCCTTGTTGTCCTCGACATCTCCTGGTCCATGTGGCTGCAGATTCAAGGTCTCCATCTTCACACCTGAAGCACCTGACATCGATGGGCATTTGTATAGCGAGCCCCTGGTCCCTCCTGAGTGACCCAGACTCTGCCCCCTCTGCTTTCAGGTTCCTCCCATCAAGAATCCACCTGTGGGTTCCACCCTAAACTTTTCTTCTTTCCAGCAGTGGCATTTCTTTGAAGACTCCCATTGAGAACAACAGCGGTTTCCGACGCCAATTCGACCCTATGCAACTGGCTTCCCTGGATAGGTAACTCTGGTACTTCAGTATCCACGGGTGGGGTGGCTCTCCAACCTTCGATGCTCTAAAGGGTTTCTTCGTAATCCACTGGGAAGCGTCCTTAAACACTACAACTGAAACCGTGACTCTCCCATTGAACTGTACGTAGCACGTGGCCGTGTTCTCACACTGCACCCGTCCTCCATGGGATCCCTCCATACTTACCTTGGGTGGTTCCTTGGGGTCACAGCGATTCTACAACCACTAGACACTGTCTTGACTCGAGGCGTGGTACTTATACCACTATTTTAGTATATGGTTTGGTCTCCCCCTGGATCCCACTGTGTATTAGTGCTACTTATGTTTGTTTCTGTGCTACAGTATTGTGTGCTTTGTGTTTATCTGCGTGTAGCGGATGCTGTGAGGTATTTAAGGTGTGTTATAATAATAAATACATATTTTTATAACTACTGTGTGGTTCTCCTTTCATTTAACCAATACAACAAGGCTGCATTCTTGTAAAACAAGCTGCATAACATTCCTTCAAGACTAAGCCTGAAGGCTGCTGTCCACAGCTACCACTTGGATAGCTTTTTAAGCTTATGTTTGAACTCTTAAGTAACCATTAGGGTTGTTTGGACTGGTGCAAGGTGCCCACTTTAATTAGTGGACATCAAATACCAGGCCAACTTCTCACATGCAACTTATCTGTTTTCTTGATCTAAAGAGGGAAGATGTGCAACTTATCTATTTTCTTCATGTAAAGAGAGGAAATGTGTTATACTCCACTTAGGTATATAATGTTTGGGGATAACCATGAGAAAAGGGCCAGTTCCAACACCAGCATTAAATATATTCCCAACACAAGCTATAAACAGTGAGAGTAACATGTATATCATAATTATAAGTATGCCATTTCCACTGACATTGCTTTGGATGATTGCTTCATTCATATATGTTTTTTAACATACCACAACGTGTACATTGTTCTATCACAAACCTTAAACTGTTGACTGTAATGTAGCAGGAGTTCAATATGAATTGCCGTTTCATGGCAGTCGCTGGCCAACTGCATATTTTCTGACTTAATAAAATATTTTCTTCCTTCAATTGCCAAAACAGTTACCTGCTTTTTAATATTTAAGTATGTAGACATTAAGCATCAAAATATACATTTGGTGTGTGACTAACTGAGCGCAGTGGTTCATATTCTTTTTTAATCTAACATGTATATTTCCAAGAAATGGTATGACAGCTCTTCGGGAGTGTAGAAAAGACAACTTCTAATTAACATTGTTCATATTAGAATAGATGAAGACAGGGAATATCATAATTGTATTCCAATAGCTCAATATTTAGATCATCAAATTTCCACCAATCATAGGGAATGGCATTCTATGGCTACCATAACCTCTTTCCTTAAATTCAGAATACTTAAATTGGACTAGTGTCGGGCAATTTTGCACTTGTTTCAGGCAATTTTACACCATGCTTGCCAATTCTGAAGTTACATCGGTTAGGGAGGATTGGGAGGGAGAAGTATGAGGGAGGTGTGAGTTAGAGGAAAGAAACATAGGAAAGAGTGAGGGCCGGTAAAAGGTAGCAGGTTTTTTATGTCTCAGTCAAAATAACCCCCACAACTGGTCATATGGACCATTGGTGGTCGACAAAGAGAAATGAGGACAAACATCTACATAACAATAAATCATTAAAGACTTTAAAATCAGTCAATGTAGAGAGTTAGTGTGAGTTAGGGTTTTATTTTCTGATCTTTTAGTCTTTCATCCATTTGTCCATTACGCATTAATCTTTAGATTTCAGCATTAAAAGTTAATATAATCCAACAATCAATATTTGATTATAAAATAAAACAAAATGTTTGTTAAAATCACAGTCGAAATAGTAATAATACAACAAGCGTGTTCCAAATAGGAAACTCCCTACTCTAAAAAAATTTGGTATTAAGAGAGAAAAAGTTTTCATTTCAGAAACCCAGTGATGAGTTCTGACACCGAGAGAGATAAAGGCGCAAGCATGAAGCCTTCACAAATCAGACTGGAAATTATTCAAATTCATAAATCAGCAGGCATAAAGAATTAGGAAATTACTCTTAGACTTACACTGCTGATTAGGTCATTGCACCCTGCAGTTTTGAACCAAACACACCCTCTGACTGACGCGGGTTACCTTCCCAATCCCTGGAACACCCGTATATACCGTGCACATCCTTTCACATAGTTAGGTCCAGAAGAAACACCACTGACCTTTATAGGCAAAGCAGGCGTGAAACATGTCGACCTTTTTCTGAGTCACATAAGCACCTTGCGCCCACTAGTGACTCCCTGACCTTCTGGTCTTTTTATTTTACCAGGGGTCCGGCAACATTAAAAAAGCGTATTTGGACACCCCTAGGTAATTTTATTCACTAACTTTGCACGCACGTAACCACCTGTTTCTTGGATCCTTTCCTTCTTACCCCTGTTTTAACCCACACACTCGCACTCACCTATCGGCTTTTTCTCTTTAAAAGATCTCCGCAAAAGAGACCCTTCGGGGGACCGTCGGGCATTGCAGCGCCGGCCCGACGAGGAGCAATAAAAAGCCCGATGATGAAGCAAGACATCCTTCGGGGTGTGTGAGGGCAAACAAGAGGCTACACTGAGTCCTCCCCTTCGGGATTGGATCCTTGATACTGGGTATAGTTCTCTCTGCCTCTTTTCACCTTCACCTCTCCCTCCCCTCCACTTCTTCCTCCCTTCTACACTTTCTCTCTTTCTCCCTCTCTCTTTTCCCCTCTCTGTAATTCTTCTACTTTCCCCGTTGAGTAGGTGGTCACTAATATTGTTTCACCTCCAACTTGGAACAATGTCCTTATTGATATAACAATTAATACTGGAGCATGGACATTGGACCATAACTAGCTCCTGGTACCCCCCTTGTTTTGTTGATATAAAGAATTAGGGGTCAGATGTACGACCCTATTTTGCGCTCGCAAACAGGAGATCGGCCCATTTGCGACTGCAAAAAAAGGTCATGGCATCTACAAACACTATTTTGTGAGTCACTGACTCGCAAAATAGCGTTTGCGACTCTCGATATTAGGATGGGGCGTCCGTTCCTAATAGCGAGACTCACCGCCATGTACTATTGTTTTGAGACTGCATTCCCGGCTGCAAAACACTCGCAGTTTACCACCTACTTCAAGGAGGTGGTAGACCACTCTCAAACGGGAAGGGGTCCCCAGGGGACCACGTCCCAGTTGTGAGTGTGTGAGAAAATACTTTTTAAGAGCAGTGAGTGGTCCCAGGGACCACTGCCTGCCCTTACAAAATGGAACTGAAAAGTTATTTTTTTCTTTTTTAAATGCATCCCATTTTCCTTTAAGGAAAACAGGCTGCCTTTAAAAAAAATGCTTTATTTAAAAAGCATTCCCAGACATGGTGGTCTGCTGGCCCCAGTAGGCCACCATCCCTGGGAGTGCTAGCCATTCCCAATGGGGTCGCAAACTGCGCTTGCCTTATGACTATTAATGAGGCATGTAATTTGTGACCCCATTTGGGATCGCAAACAGTGTCTGAGGCACTTGTACATTCACTTTTGCGAGTCACAAATTGTGAGTCGTAAATTGAGGGTCGTAATTCGACACAATTTGCGACTCACAAAAGTGAATGGTCATACATCTGCCCCTAGGTTAAATAACCTCTCATGCACAGAAGTCTAGAAGACCAGAGATGAGAGTCTGGCCAGAATGTCGGGGAGGAAAACCACCCTACTCTAGGCACACGCATTAATTTAAACACACTAATTCCAAGTTGCAACATTATTTTCTTTCGTCTTCTTCATCCACCATTAGAATATTAGCAACTCCTAGGAATCAGAAAACTCTCCATTCTCTCTTCAGAACACAATAGACTATCAAACGTTTGTCCTTGTGGTGTTATAACATTGTTTTCTTGTGGTCCAAAAACTTCTTTCCATGAATCATTCTTCTTGTTGTTTTTGTCTCGTCCTTGGTGAGAACCTTACTATCAGTTGTCTAATACAAAACAAGTGTCTATTCACTAGCATCAAAGAGAAGAAAAATATCTCACACAAACAACTATTCAATGTGAAAACAGGTCTTTCAGTGTTAACGCACAATTTTTCACTTAACATATCATTGACAGTTATGCTAACTTAATTCAGCACCCTATTCATGGGTGGGCCTAAAACATATAGGTATGGCTACAAATTTTGCATTAGGATAGGTTTTATTTGTATATAAGCTTGTGCACATTATTAATAAAGTGTATTGAAAATGGATACAATTAGCGGCAGCAGTATCCCCCTCTGAGGGTTAAAAAATCATCACAATTTCTTCACAAAGGAATCTTCAAAATGCACTCTCATTTTTAGTTGAGTCATTCTTTTTTACTTCTATGGGGATCAATTTCCTTCAACTTCTTATACTTTCTATTCTTTCTTCCGTTTCTAACTCTCCTCTGAATTGTCTCTTTCTTTCTTTATTCGTCTTTTTAAATAGCATAAAATTCCTTTACATTTAGTGTACAAAGTTATCAAGTTATCAATATGACCCTAAAAAGACCTCCACCCACTGTTACAAACCAATTGCACTGGTTGAAACTCCTTTACCTAAGCTCCCTAATGCACTAGATATTCCTAGAAGTTCTAATTCAGGTATCAAATCAGAAATGTTCATTTCAAACTCTTCTATTTTTCTACTCTCATCAGGTATACATGAGCAGCAATGTTGAGCTTTCAGCATTTTGCAGACTTCGCATTTCCCTGGTAACAAAATATCTAATGCTAACTGATCCTGCAAAATCATGTATCTATTAGCCACTAATTCTGTGTTAACTGCTAGTAAGGCAATAGGGGGTATATTATGGAAAGTGCCCCGGGGTTGCAATGGGCATGTGTCTGCTTTGCATACCCGTGGAGGACCTTGATATTACAGAAAGGGCTGCTGATGTTTGTGTGGCCCTTTCTGTAATACAGAAAGCGTTGGTACACATATAGCACCAGCACTATCACCAGAGGGTTTTGCCTCATTTGCTTGGGGGGTATCCCCCATAACCTTTATGAATACTCCCCAGGGGGTGTGGTCCCTGGGGCATAAACCTAATACATGCGGCCTGGCCTCCATTTTGGAGTTTATTTCAATCCCATGGAAGTCCCACAGAAATGTGGCATTTTTTGCTGATTGGGTGCAAGGGGGTCAAGGTATCCATACCCTGCCCTCCTATACTATTCTTCTTTTACTTCCGGACAGGGTACTAAGCCTTTTAATGCATGTTCTCATGTTGCAGTTAGCCAATCCAAGCGCTCTCAGGAGTGTGACTCCAGCTGGAGCAAGATGGTCCCAGGTAAACTAATTTTCATGGGCCAATCAGAACTCTCTATTTTTAAATTTCCGCTCCTGTGTGAGTCTCTCGAGGCTCTTGAGGACCCACCTATACAGATATACAATTATTTTTTAATCTTAATTTCTCAAAACCTACTGAACGGATTTACACTGACAACAACAGCACAATGTGCATACCAAAATCTAGCTTCCAGGTAAATTTGATGTAATTCCATTCAGCAGTTTTGTTGTAGCCATGCCTAAAGAAGTGTATGAAAATGCATGGGGATATTGTGTTTTGGAACCCCCTTTTTTCTAGGCACCCTATTGAAGGATCACCCTAAACCTTTCCTTGCACAAACTTGTCAAAAAGTAGCACCATTTTGGAAAGTGTATATAGAGGAGAGGACAGAATCAGGGCCCTGCATAAGTTGGAGTCACGTTACATCATACAAATGCACACTAGAGCCCCATGGGGACTCAACAGTGATGAGGAGTTGAGCACACACATTGGTTGACTGCTTTTATTGACATTACACTTTTCAATACACAATGTAACATGTTTTAGTCGAGCATAATCTTAAATACCCCTTCACACTGGTTCCTTTACCTTTTCCTTATGAACAATGTGTTAGGGTGGGACAGGTCCCTTGCTACAACGACCAGGATATACCACAGTGATGGTTATATCATTCAAGATGTAATTGGTAGTCACAACCCACACATTTTTAGCCAGCAAGGAAGCTGAAGATTCTAAAATAACATGGACTAAACTCCCTTATCACACATTTCCTGAGGTCCCGCTACAATACATACAGATTCTGCACAATTTTCGACATGTGAGATATAGCCCATACAGGGCCATATCTGGGAGTCAGGAATAGCTCCTATGGAGCCAGTAGGAGCGGTATCGCCAGTCGCACTAAGGCTGGTTATTGCAGGAGTCACTCAGTACGCTTTGGCCAAATATAATGTTAAATCAATAGCTGCAAGATGAGGTACATGTCAAAGGTAATAATTAGCCATACACTAGGTTGAAACAGACCCTATCTATACCAGGAGTCCTAATTGTTTCAATGGAAAACACTCCCACAAGGGAGGCTTTGGACAGTGATATACATGTGTATATATATATTTTTTTTATCAAAGTGGAAATCATGAAACTATATGTGAAACAATGAAACAATGAAACAATGAATTATATTTGCAATTGATTGTAACTGAATCTCAACTCCCATTCTATGATGTTACGTAGTACCCTTGATAAGATGGCTGTCTCCTTACTAATCCACTTATGTAAGTTTTTTTAGGTTACCAGTGTTTGTTTTCATTGTATGGGTGCTGCCACCCAATCATGTAGTGCGATGAATTTAAAAATGACAAAGATGGCGGCCACTTCGACATGGACAAAGGCATAAGGCCGAAACCAGTCTGTTATTGTTTCTTTGCTTGTGGCTCACTAAATCTCTGTAGATATATATTCCTCGTATTCCTCAGAGTGCCCAATGAACTGATTTGTTTAAAACATATATATATATATATGTTATCTATATTGATGTGCAAATATAGCAAAGTTTGAGGCAACCGACTGGTGGATTTGTAAGGAACAGAAGATATGTCTGTCTCACAAACCCCCAAGCCCTGTCGGCTGTGGTGTGCACCGGGTGTGAGAGACGAATAAACACAACAAACATAATTCTCAGTCTGGAAGAAGGTGTTCACTCCAAAGAATCACTGCAAAGATATTCAATATAGCCAGTCCATCAGAAGTTACATAGGCTACAAAACACATTTTGGCAAGGCCACCTTGATCACGGTAAATATAAAAAACACTGCTACACCCATTATACCTTCACCACAGTGTCACCAACATAAACACTGCCATTTTTTAAAGGAAATAGCACAGGAACCAGGGTCTCCATCTGATAATATGTCACATGCTATTTACTATGTAATTTAAATTATTAAAAACAGGTAATTTATATTTTTGCTTCATGTCATAGGAGCAAAACAAATACGAAATAGATATCATTGTTAAAAAGTAAACACATTTGTTATGTTTTTCAATTAATATTTAATACCATACATGCTTGTGCACAATTCATTGCCTCAATGCATTTGATATCTGCAAAAATGGGTGTCAGTGATCAAGTACTGATCCATTAATTTGGGAGATGTAAGGGTCTGCAAAGCAGACCAACCATCTATATATTCAGCATCGCTACTACTAAACATATTAATGCCCAAAACATCTCCCAATCCAATTGATAATGCAGGAACGGGTGCCAGCAGGGCACCATCCAGTAATTGGGAGACACTGCGGGCAGCAGTGCAGACCATCAGTCTATGCCTTCATTATAATTTCACATGAGCATTGTATAAGTGTGTAGCTAGTGGCCTCCCAAAAGTTGTCCCCACACCAGGGAATGCACCTACAGGCACTCACAGGGGACTCAGTAAAATACCTCTTGCGATTCTGAATGGTGCCTTTAATTACAACTCTTCCTATGTTCAATGTATGAATAAGCTGTCAATATTTAAAATCACCCTCATTAAACAAGACGTCAATCAGCCTTCCAAACAAATAAACCTCATGTGGGCAAAATATGATAAACAATAAATATTTAGGGCCTGATTGTGAGTTTGGCAGTAAGTGAGCTGCAGTTGAAACAGTGTCAGAAACCCTACCGCATAGTTGGTTGTCCACCTGCCGTATGAAGATGTTGGCAGTTTGCTGAACGAAAGACCGCTGCAGCACCGCTGCCACCACCAGCCATTTGCAGACTACCTTGACGGCGGCAGAGGAAAAGCAGCTGTTAGAGGACGGTACAGAGAAGATCTGAATTACGAGTTGGCTTTCCAAGGAGTCGGCTGTGGCTGAAGCACCGCTTTCTTTGAGTCGACAGAATTGAAGGAATTAGGGTGCAGACTCACCCATTTTTTTCTTCCCTTCAGTTTCCCGCGTGAATCCCTTCCTCCAGGTCCTCCCTTCACAGCAGCATCTTGACCCCCAAAGAAAATGACCCTGTTGGCGCTGAACAGTGACTAGAAAAAGAGAGGTTACGGGAGGTTTAAAGGAGGTTGTCATGGAAGCATCTTGTAACACAAACAATGGGGGAATTTAGTGAGAATTTGCAGGGGTTTTTCTAAACATTTGCATCACTAGAAATGATTATTTATTTTCCTAAATCAGGTGGCTTACCAGTGTTTTTTACAGGGTGGGGAAAGGTAGGGAACATCATACTAAAGAATCCGTCCCATGCAAAAAAAATTCAGGAGGAGAAAAAATTATATATCTGCAAATCATACTCAAAGATCTCTCGTCCTGGGGATATTGTGCATGAGTAAGTTTGGGGCAGTGCAAAGGAGCTAAAATGTGCATAAATGTACATGGGGACTCCTTCAGAATTTTGTGAATCTCCCAAAATATGGAAATATAGGCATATTCTCGAATGATACGTGATGCATATTGGTCTGAATTATTTCTTAATATTTGACTCAGCCCTCATGACTGTGTCTAAATAGGCCCCACTGACAACACTTCACGATATAGGGGGCAGCACTCGGTTCTACTAGACAGAAGTTTGAACAATGTTTTTAGAAATGAGGCTTCAATAAACTAGACAGAAATGAAAGGAGAGTTCCTTGATTGATCAAGCCAATTGCTGCTAAGAGATTCTTAGGCACCAGCAAAATGGTCCTTCATCCTGTTCCAATTGCCAATTCTCCTAAATACGTAGCATGAGTGTAATGTTGAGAGAGCCGAATTCAAAATAAATACAAGCTGTTAACAATAATAGTATACAGACATTGATTACCTACTGTAACGTCCAAAGATGTGCTAAAGCAAGATAGAACACCAATGTGCAACAGTTTCACAGAGGGTTGTAAGTTATAATATTGTATATTGAAATATCTGACAAAAAAATTGTATCCTAAATATTGTTTGCAAAAATATTGTCCCACTGGATGTAGTTTTATCATGACTACAATGAGGTAAAATATTTCGTAATATTTATTTAGAACACAATATTTATATTGGTCAATATTCTGAAATGATATTCTGCAACCATACTTTCAGAAGGCTAACCATAAAGATGTCATTTGTTTAGGACTGGAAAACATTGGCCACACTAAAGAGAGGAAGGGAAGATCCCCTAAGAGATATAAGCAGACAGTAAAAGAAAGAGACCGTGCTGAAGTGAGTTAGAGAGAGAGCGAAAGTAATAAAGAGCTAAGGCAGCTTTACATTTTATGTTGGTAAAGAATTGTATTACTGACACACAGGGTTGCTTGGGTCTAGATTCCTCATATAACAAAAATAATCTGTGTATTTCCAATAAAAGGAATTTATAAAACGAGTTTCTTGCAAAATTATAGGTTTAACAATAAACACACTAGGTATACATGTGGTAAGGGTACGAGGTAGGGTAAAAATCTAGAGGCAATGATCGGTATCATTTTTATTTGTGACAAAAAGAGAGCGTCAGAATTACCAGCAAAATATATATTGTTTTGCAAATAAAATATTTTTTTCAATGACTGTCAATTATGTTGGCATTTCTTCCAAAGACTGTAAAATGTTCATAAAATAAGCAGTTTTTAATGCATGACACCGTTTTTCAGAGGGGAACATAGTTTTTAAAAAAATACACTCTGTAATCAACAAACTGATTTGGCTTAAACATAACCCCATCTTCACATCTGAACAATGGAAAAAATGCATGTTTCCTCCATTTCTTGTAGCACAAAAAGAAAGCAAGATGCAAGTGAATCAGCCCTGCTTCTTTCACCAGTGCCAGGTTTCTGTAAAAAAAAAGTCTCATGGGCATAAACAAACCTTGTAAGTACAAGGCATCTGAGGATTGATTTTACAGAGGTTGTTTTACATCAGCATGTTGAGAAGATGATACTTCAGATGCTATCGGATAAAGTAGAACCAGCTACAGAGATGGAAGTGACAGCAATCCCAAAGGCTATTGATCAGGAATTAAATACATGTATCACAATAGGAAATAGGAAAATGCTGGCAAGTGCGACCATGATATCGGATTAAACAAGACCAGCGTTCAACCCACCCAGGGCATCTGTGGATTATGCCAGCTTGGTTCATGTTTTTCGAGACAGGGGAGGCTTATAAGACTGAGGAATGTAAAATATATCCAGCTAGCGTCTGTATTTTCCTTTTAGAGGTATTTATTCTCTTCTCCTGTACAAATATTTCTAAGTGTTCGAAGAATACAGTTATAAAAACTCATCAAAGATGCCAGATGAGTGGAAGTGATAGCAAAGTGCAGAATGAAAATCAGTCACGCCAAAGAACTGGAAAAAAATCTCAAATGCAAACCCCAAGTCTGTGTGTATTGCTTCTGTCAGTAGTGTGTCCCCTCTCTAGGGAACGTCAGGGAAACTCATTTCAGGCTGGTACATATTTTCGTTCTTTACCGAAATTGACTCCTTTTTCTGCTCGTAAAGTGGCAGATTCGCACAGGGGTCGATTTACAAAAGTTACGGCTGATCGTAAATTATGGCTCATCTTGGGGGGGCTTATTTACACGCCGCTTGCGTCACTTTTGCGTAATTTTTAACATGGGAAAAGTGACGCAGGGGTGGCGCAAAGGACTTGTAAATAAGGCTTGGTATTCAAGAAATTAAGCAGGCAAAAGAAGCTGCAAGAAAATCTGGTTTAAGAGTGAATTATAAGTGAGTGGAATTCAAAACAAGAGGCACATGCAGTAATGACAGATGGTATGGTTTGTTCCATGCATAGCTTCTTCTAGGTGCATAAATTAAAAACATGAAATTCAGAAAAATATTATTTTTCTAAGACACTTAACTATTTTTTACACACGTTCTCTTTCCACATACGTCCTTTGAAAATAGGCTTGGTTGCACTCCCTTTACACGTGATGACCCACATGTATGCCAACGGTTTGAACTTGAAGTTTAGGACCCAAAGAGTTGCTGTACATTTTTTCTAAATTCGGTTTAAGTTAAAAGCTTGGGGGTGTTTCACAATATTCCAACAACCTAGCTACCCTGAGTCATGCAGCACATCTCCCCAGTAGTAGGTGTGTACATTTGAAGAGTTTGGTGACTGACTACTGCCATTGTTCTACTATTTTCGTACCTAGCAAAATAGCTTTAATAAACTTTATATACATAAGATGAACAGGTGTGCATAGAATATCCATATTTTATATACTATTCTGCACATGCATGCATATCTTACCCATTCGTGGATTGTGAAAGCCAGTATCAGATGTTATATTGCATGATATATGCATGCATGTCTTTTCCAAGCATGAAATGGCTTATGTTATGTTTTCAATGAAAATAACTTTAGAGGATATTAGTGTTTTGAACTACTTGTGCATGCATGAGTGTTGTGGGTATTGATCCTTATGCATCCTTGGATTTGTGTTGCTTGCATTCTCTAAAAAAGTTAATTATTATATTGGGTAAATATGAATCCACCACAGGTAATAAAACCAATTCATTTGGTCCAGCCAAAGATTTCAGTAAAATAAACCTGAGCTCGACTTCTGGTAGGTATGGCACTAAGCCGCGAGGCTTAACTGTGGAAAACATTTATAAGTTCCAAAACAATTTAAAAGTCAAAAACACAACACAATAAAAATCCCTCTCCAATTTATTAAAATAGAGTAAAATATCACAAACAAAATGAAACCAAAACAACAAAAATCCAATAAGCAGAACCACAGATATGCATTTTCAAAGATTTAAGAGAAAAGGCACCTTGAAAAAGTAAAATCGCCAATGAAAAGTACTGCTTGTGGGTGAACAGGACCTAGGCACATTTATAAGCCTCCTACGACTGTGCAAGCATCAAATACACAAAGCAGCTTCATCCTGGTCAAAGATTTTACATTGGGTCTTATTCACTGAAATGACAACTAAAAATGTACAGGGGCTCAAGGCTGCAGGCTTTTGCCACTGAAGTCCTCTCAAATCTGGATAGCTTCTGGACTAGGTCCTGCCGATGGCTTTTGTTTTGGTGGGAAAAGATCAGAGAGGGGAAATATTTACATTTTGTGGCCGCTGAAGTCCTCACATCGGGCAGATACTTTTCACGTCATTGCCTGGTCAAGATTTCTATCTTCAAACATTTTCTTTTTATGGAGCTCAAAATCCTCCTTCAGGGAAAGCCTCAAGCTGCATCCAGTGAAGTCTGCTCAAAGTCAGACATCTTTACCACAAGATCCTGTGGACACACCGGAGGTCATAGAATTGGGGATAGGAGTTGGCCTAATGGCTAGGGCAGTCGACCTCGAATCTGAGGAGCTGAGTTCGAGTCTTGGCAATGACGCTGAACATCCTGTGATTCTGGGCAAATCACTTAATCTTCTTGTGCCTAAAAAAAATGAAGGTGTTTTAATGTAGCACAACTGGTGCTATGTAAAGCGCTCTGATACCCCATTCGGGTCAAGTTCGCGCTATATAAAACTCTATTAAAAAAAGAAATGTGAAAAGTTTTGTAAGTCCCAACTAATCACCATTTCGTGGTCACTTCTTAGGCTTCCAGTTCCTCATGGACAGCACTTAAGAGTCAGATATCACTCCAGCAGAGGCCACCGATACAGACCAATCCATTGCCAGTTGTTACTGATCAGCTGGGAGCCTTAGGAAAAGACCTCCTGCTGGTTGTTGTGTCCATGGAGCCACACAGGACATCAGCCAACTGATCCTTGGAGTTCACGTCTTTGTCCTGGTTTCAAGTGGGAGCAGGTCCGGCTCTTCCAGTCTCACCACACGTTTCAAGGAGGTTGTTCAATCCTGTTCTTCAGGTATAGAAATAGTTTTGGGGAGCTGATTGTGAGGTCCCTTTTCATACAGTTCAGTAGCAGGTGGGAGGTGTTGGCTCCTGGATACTCCCAAATCAATAGGGAAAAGGTTCCCAAGGGCAACCCAGCCAATGTTTACAGCACTTCCTGTTTATTTAAGCAATCATTGGTGCAAAGCAAGTAGGAGCACTAAACACGGTCGACTCATATTAACACAACGCCTTCAACCGGAGCATGGCAAAAATCGAATGAATTTCTTAATAAAAAGAAACAAGTTCTTCTTCGCTATCTATGACTTTTAACAACTGACCACCACCATAGTGTTCAATCCAGCAATAAACAGTTGCCACTTTTACCTCATAAAATGTGGATATACACAATTTTTAAAAACAATCAAACATTAATATATTTTCATCAAAGATCAAGATTGTCTACATAACTTTTCACCAACTTTCAGTTGAACATCTGTTGGTTCTTAATCCAACAATGGGGAAGGTTTCCAACAACAGCTAACACTGAAGAATATATTTTGACCTTAACTTAATGTGACGTGTGCATCGTAATCACCAAAAGCTCATGGTTATCATTTGTGATTACATAATTATAAAAGCTCTTTTCCCTTAATTATTTAGGGATAACCTATTTATGTAGCACCTATAATCCCATTCATCACAAATAATATCTGCAGATTAACTTTTGAAAACAGGTCTTAAAATGTAAATGCTTCAGTTCAGACTTCAATGTCATTATGTATAAATTATGAAACCTTATCATAAGGTGCAAGTGAGTAAAGTGCTTAATTTGATGGTGGACTGTTTTCTGTCAAAAAGTGCAGGATCTACAGTACATAAAGTGTTGTTGGTCTAAGAAATCACGATTCAACATATCAAATGGTATCATAATTTTAGGATCATTTTGCAAACTGGTTATCACAAGGTGTGAATTTCTAGGGCACATGAATTAAAGTCAGTCCAGTATTACATAACTCAAAACTATAAATAAAATGACATTTTCAGAAATTCCAGGAGCCTTTTATACATGTAGGTTATTATGTACAAATCCAAGTAATGACAGCGTTAATTCATTAATTTATCAATATCATATGCAAAATTATGCATTCAATCCATCATCCTGTGTGCTTGTGTGTGTGCATGTGTGCATGTTTGCGTATAGATTTCGATATAAATATAGATATGTAGATATAGATATTGATCGCAGATACAGGTAGATCTATAGATATGTTACATTTAATTAATTCAACATCTATTCTTATGGGGTGTTAGTTTAATTGCATGCTTGCATTGTTGCAGTGTTGCAGTACCAGTGATTGTCCATATGTGGTGCTTGACTTACCCCAAGGATGGTCTGGAATACATGTGAGCCTGTACTGGCACCATTATGGCTTCAGTAACCTTAGAAGTGTATTTTGTTAGTTGCAATGATATTACTCATGTACAATGTGTGTTTGTATTAGCATGTCCCAACTAGCCTCTCTTTAATTTTCCCCTACCCCAACCACTTTTGAGCAAATATTCCCCTCTTTTCTAACCCTGGGTGCGGTGCTACACTCCGGCCGCGGAGTGTGCGCAGCTTTGCCTACTTCGCGATCCACGAAGTAGGCGTAGGGCATGCAAGCTACGCACACCCACGGCGTAGTGAGTTGCCCACCACCCACCTCCCTCCCGCCCACTTTTAAAATACATTAAGAATAATGTTAAACTTTTAAAACACAAGGTTTAAGTAAATTAAATAACTTACCTGAGCTGCGGCATCCTGGGGCTCCCTCTTCCTTCTCTCTCCGACTTCTTCCTCACAAATGCGCATGCGGGGCCGCCCGCGCATGCGCATTGGTCATACATCTGGCCCTAGGTCTGCTGAATTTTGACCAGAAAAATGTACAAATGTCTTTGTGCTACCCTTTGGTGGTGTTGGGCACTGTTCCCATTGGGTGTAATTAAAAACTGTACGTGAAGTACATGCTTTATGTAAATAATGGTGACTATAATGGTGAAAACAGAACATCTCACCATAATTAGATGAACCATCATGCATTTCTTCACTATTAAAAACTGGTTAATGCTCTAAACCAGCAAGCATTTCATGCACTGTGTTAATGTTCCAATCATTAGAGATAGTACCAGGAGTGATAACATCATATAGGGATATACAAAACACATATGGAACTTGTAAAGTTTCTGTCAGGCCAAATATATCGTAGGCTACCTAATCCCAAACAATTCCATCAGGAACTGGAACAGTTGAAATGTTTACTAGGGAAAGGTCTCTTCACACTTTGTTTGATGCAGAATGCGGTTCCAAAACCTCATTTACCAGAGCGATGAGGGAGATAGTGTCCGTTCAGAATCAGGAAACAGGCAGTCACACAACCAATCCAAATGAAGAGAAAAAGTAATGAAATTGTAATCCAAATGTATATCTTTGGAGGGATAAGGTGTGTCTTTGTGAGCCAACTAAAAATGTCACGTGGTCTTCTTTGTGGAGGTGGGTCCGACAAATCTGAAGAGAAGTCATCAAAGTCAACAAAATAGCCAGAGGCTGTTTGTACAAACGTGGAAGGCTTGTGAAGCTGTGCAGTACTGGTAGCTGACTCCAATGGCGGTATGCTGTAACCACCATCATTGTCTACTTGTAGAGTTGAAATCTGTGTAGTATTTGTATGCTATGGTATTTGCTGATGTAAATAGAAGTAAGGAAACTTCAGTCTTAGCTGTCCCCAGCCAGGGAGCAGAAGCTTCATCATTGGTCACAGCTTGTAATGGAACTTCCAGTGAGGTAGTGAGAGGCGGCAGGTAGCTACTAGGGGTGGGTAAAGAGTTCAGCTCGGAAGAGTTTGCGGAATTTTGTCCACTTCATGCAGAGTGCAAAGTTGCAAAAAAACTGCACAGTGATGCGGAGCAGAGTTTTATCTCTTGCGTGGCTCGCCAGCATTAAATCGCAGCAGGTTGCAACCACTCACATTGAGAAATCTGCCGCTCGCGTTTAGGAAGTTGCCGCTCAAGTAGAATCTCTACTAGAGCATCAGAAAGAAGCAGTGCCCTCTGGCATGTCGCATAGAGCGGTTCTCACTGATTTTACTGCGTGGGACAAACTCCTGGCGCTAAAATTCAGCATGACTTCGGAGGTCTTGGAACATTCAACCCATGCCTCTATTATTTATGCTTCATATAACTGAGGTAATAGGTGGCAATAGATATAAGCGCCACGTACTGTTGCTAGGCCTCACGCTGGCTAGGTGTGATGTGGCTAGGGTATGGATGAGTGAGTCTCTGCCGTTGGTTGCCACCTGGAAAAAAGGACTTGACTTTTGTATGGCCTAGAGATCCCAGTTTTTACAGCTAGAGGGTGCCCCCAGAAACATTATAAGATATGGAAGCAGTGGGTGGACTACAGGGGACTAGAATGAGATCCTCCTCCCTCTGTCTCTGCTGTCGAAGAATTGTTGGGTTAATGGTATTGTGCTACGCTATGGATGTGGACCTAATCTATATGTGTACTAAATCGCATCAACATACATGTCTTAGATCGTTGGATGCCTCCAGCGATATTGTTATGGCACTATTGTTTTTTCAAATTTTATTTTTTCCTTTCTCTTTAATGTGTTTTCTACATCAACACAGATATATTATTATGTACAATGTTGAAATCAATGCTGCTTGTCATTATCTTTTACTGGCGTTTCATATGACATTGGATCTGTATCGGCTGTCAACAATAATATTGAGTTGTGAAAAACAAAATTCACTGATATTAAAAGGTGTTTCCAGTGCCACTGTACTGGGACTGTCAAGTCTGGAACCCACATCTTAACCCCAAATAGGACTTCATAGGGAGTGTGACCACCCAAGGATCTTCTAGGCAGATTGTTTAAGGTGCTCTGTACCCAATACAGGTGGTGGACCCAACTGCAACTTGAACCTAATACTCTAGCTGTTAAAGACTGCTTCAAGTCATGTTTTTTTCCCTCCCCTACCACGTTTCTCTTGGGATAGTAGGGGAGGAGTAATGCACATCCACACCTAATTTTCCCAGGGTGTCTGTAAGTCCTTGAGGCAAACGCTGGACTCTGGTCAAAATGGAATGTGGCTACAGCATATATGTCGATGAAGACTTGCAAGCATCAGCTGATCGCTGTGGCCAAACCCATAGGAATCAAGAGCAGGAATCCACTGCTAACATCATGGATTTGTAAGACCCATCTGAGTGTAAGGGTCCACAATAGTCCACATAAGCACTAGCCAGAGGCTTGTCTCAGATCAAGAGAGGTGTCTGTGGTGGACGAGCTATTGTGGAGACTTTAATGTGTTAACAAATGTCACATTTAAGGACGTAGTCTTTAGTCTGCTTGAAAGACCTGGTTACCAATAGCATGGCGACAATAGTGAAATTGTAGCCGCCACCAATGCGTGAGCAGATGCTAGACCCTCATATGCTGCTAGGAATAGTCCTAACCTGCGATCTGAGTTCGGTATTACTCTATCCCCCACTCTGGGAATATGGACAAATGGAATATTTTGTTCACTCAAGTGGTAGGAGTATTTTAGAGGAAAGCTTTCGGTAAGTGGCTACCAATGCGCTCGCCACTGACAGCCGTCATGATATCGTAATAGAACAAGTTATTGCAGTGACTGCAGCAGTTTGCACTGTTGCTTTTGAAGCTCCATCAGCCATTGAGTTCTCTGCAGCATGCCTTCCTATATGGTGGTGACTCAGTGTGTGAATGACATGAGCCCACAACAAACTTGCTTTAAGTGTAGCCACCTGTCCCAAAGCTTGATTGTGTACCCTTTGGAATCTCTGAATCCATTCTGACTCGAGTAGTGTAAATACTCATTGTAAGACTGGGCACAATAATATGAATCACACACTATAAGTGTGGGGATCTCAGGATCTGCTTTCTCCAGTGCCAGAATGAAAGCTTTCAGTTTATCCAGCTGTGAAGTGGAATCACCAAGTGACTGAGTGTATATTTTATGAGGTTGTACTTCTCCACCGCTCAGTTTAACCTCTACCGCTGCGCAAGCAGAAGATTATTGGTGTTTTGTCCCAGACGCAGGCTTGGCAGAAGATTATAAAATTATACTGATCTAGAGGCATTATTTAATTGAGAAGAGCATATTAGTATTCATATTGAAGGTACGCTTGTGTTTGTAGTGTAGAGTCAAATATGTAATCTACATCTGTTGTGTGAGGGGATTGGCCCATTATTACATCCATCTCGGATATAAAGTTTTCACATTGAGAAAGTTGGTTTTTGGAACAGCCTCTAAGGCTGGAATCAGGGTAATAACAATTATTTGTTTTGCCTGAGCAAATGATAATTCTTTCACTACAGCTGTCTGTACCACCGTCAGGATCTTTTCTGTCAGTGCAAAATACATTTCTGTATTTGTATATAAATGTGATTTATATGCAAATGATCCAGTGTTTCCTTCATTGAATATGGGATATGTGTATCCTGATGTACCCACAATTATATGGATCACCAAGTTTGTAATGTTGACACGTTTGTGCAAGTGTTTTGAAACTAGCATGCCAGCTTGAACTGAATGTAAACTCTGCGTTTGTTCAGATGTCCAATGTGTGCTTGAAAAAGCTGTCTGAATCAAGTCGTAATGCTGTTTTACCCCTTGTGCATAATCTAGTATGTATGTTGTGTCAAAAGATAGAAGCCCCAGTATTGATTGGAGTTTTTTCAAAGTGTTTGGAGGTTCTTCTCTAAGAAATGTTTGCAAGCCTTTTGCCTTCACTTGCCAGCTAGTATCCCAAGAACAGGACACTGCGACAGGCAATCTTTGATTTTTTTAAGTTACATTTGTAGCCCATGTGAGCAAATCCCAAAACTATACGATCCACTCTGGTGAAGTGTGTTGTAAAGTCATCATCCATCATCAACATAGGACAATGTTTGGTCATCAAAGTCTGGCATAAGTACTGTTACACAGGTTGAAAGCAGCCCACAGCTATTGGTATACCCTTGGGCAAACAACAGAACTATCTTTGAGAACCTAAAGCACTAAATGCTGTCAAGTACCTGCTTTCAAGTCCTATGTTTTAATTACATTTTTATTTTCTTCATAGAGCTTATGTTACACCTGGCAGAATTGTTCCATATGGTATGGTCCTGCCTATCTTTGACAGGCTATTCAGATGTGGTGGAGGACTGTGTCAATGATGTCGCGCAACGGGATACCCCTTGCACACTTCTGGCTAGAGTCCTTGGGGGTTACCCATGCCCTAAAAAACAAAAATCACTACTAGATGTATTGATTTGACATTGATTCTTGGAAAAAGAGAATTAACAATGTATTGGAAATCTGAATGAGGACCTTGAGTGCTTAGATGAGGGGATGAGCGGGTTAAATGGGCTGGAATTGAGAGTGTTGTATTGTTTTATGAATTGAAAAAAGGGTAAGGGAAAATTCATCGGGCTCGAGCATGGGAACATTTAGTTGATAACCTTCGCGCTCCAGATGTAGCCTCAGAAGTCATAATGGGTGGGTTATGGGGTGTAGTTGTTTTTTAATTGCTCACTGCTGAAAAGTATTGGCTTGCTTCAATTTGCATGCATTTGGGCTGTACAAGTTTGAAAGATGTGCACATTTTTTGGGTTGTTTTGCAGTGCATTACAATGCATTGATCGTTGCTTGATTCAGATGTCTAGTATTACCACTGTTCACAAGCCAATCTCTGTTTCTGTAGCACTAAGTTCTGGCACTTATGTTCTGTATTTTATGTTACAAGAAAACAATACAAGTTTGTTTAAAATAAATGTTTTGACAGAAATACCCATTTGAAATGTCTAATGTGGTTTTGTATCTTTTGCACACTATAATGGTGCAGCGCTACGTACATTGTGTACAGCAAATGTGCGTGTAGAAGTGTTTAAGTGTCTGTAATCAGAAAATGATACAAATGGTCTGGCTTCAATACAGGAAACAAGGGCGTATTTATTGGTGAGGTGCAGATTTCTATTACACATTGGTATTCATGTTGTGTGAGGATCTCTCTAACTTGTTTTTGGCCTCATGTTTAATGGGGTATTGCCTTTATGGTTGTGGGCTGCACCTCACAGGTACAACGTGATAAGGAGACCATCATCCCAATACACATGGTTGTGGTATAACGCCGGAGCGTGCGCTAATGCCCACTCCTTGGCGTATGTGTTTAACAGATTCTGAAATGAGGTTAGAAAAGGCTGGTAAAATTACTGTTTCTCCTTGTGGGCAATCCCTAACAAACAGTGGTGGGCAGTCTTTTCCAGACAAGAGAATATTGTAGCTGAATGACAAGTTCTCCCAAAAGAGAACATTGATAGTACATTGCATATCCCCCTCCATCTGGAGTTGCAATTCATATAATTTACTAGGGACACTCAGTCTCTGGTCCAATGTTTCCACCTAGACATAGTCATTCATTGCTACTGCCGCCAGACACTCTATAAGATTCCAGTGAACTATCGTCACTACAGCCACACTGTCCCGTGTGGTCAGAACCCACTCCCCGTTCAGAAGCCAAATCCTCAGTATCTGTGGCATATTTGGCTTTAATCTCAGCCACTTTCTTCTTTACAAATTGAGGCTTAGACTGTGTAGTTTGTCTTCCGTTTTTAATTTGAAGTCAGAAGAGAGCTGTGAGTCGTTCTTCAGTTTTGCATACTCCTCTGATCTGCGCTCTGATCGTCCTTATCTCTCTGAGCATTTTTACATGGCTCCTGAAAGGAACAAGAAGGACGTGTATTAGTATCCTGATACCTATCAGCTGTTTGTTTAACATCTGTTTATTCAGAACAAGCAGATAAAAGGTACATGTCACAGCATGAGGCAACAGTTGCGAGAGGATGTCATAGACTAGGTTACACAGTATGAGATCAGCTCAAGATTGACCCATCAAAGCCACCCTTACCCCCACAAGCCCCGGCACCAAGATGTAGCTTAAGGTATGGGGTCCTCTCAGGTCCTGGACGGCAATACCAGAGAAACTATGTCAAGGGGGGACCAAGGGAGAAGCAAGACTACATCAGCCAACCCATGATTCGTCGTAGAGTAGAGAGATGACATAGCACGTCAGCTGAATATCGGAAAGGGTCTAAACAAACATGGGCCCAGCAAAGAAGAATTCCCCACCTCGTGGGAGGGAGAAGGCCCTGCGCTGTGACAATATTAGGCTTTTTTGCCATATAAACTATAAGAACAAACATATAATTGGAGAAAGAGAGAAAGACAAAAGCCGGAAAAGAGATAAGCACAGAGAGAAAGGAGATAGATGAGTTGGGGATGTGCCCCCGAGGGTGGGAAGGAGCAATGTCCAAGGAGGTACACCATGGGGGGGCAGATAGGGGGGGCCATGTCCAATGCGGTGGTCAATGACCTCAAGGGCAAGAGGAGCCACGCAACAGCTCAGGTGGGTTACCCTGGGGGTTCTGACCTCTGACCGCAGCAGAAGGGCTCCAAGGAGTCCTCAAACAACTGCAGGGCATGCAGCCTAGGGGGCATCAGGCGGGACTGTTCAGTTCTAGTGAAATAGCATATAAGTGGTTGCCAGATGCGGTCAAATCGTGTGTCAGTGTGATTGAGGCGTGCCGTGAGTAATTCTAAAGACATGACATCCCACAGCCGGAGAAACCAAGCGGAAATAGGAGGGCGATGGGGCCACTTCCAATAGGAGGCAATAGACTGTTTTACAGCTCCCAATACGTGGAGAATTAAATGCCAGTCTGTGGAGGTCATGGCCTTTAGCGTGACGGGTCGAATGCCCAAGATCGCTATGTACGGGTTAGAAGGAATCTGGAAACCCACCACTTCTTTAATGTGACTTAGGACCTCCTTCCAAAACAGCGCCAAACCCGGACAGGACCATCAAATGTGTAGGAAGTCCCCTCTATCATTCTGGCATCTCCAGCAGAGCAGAGGGGAGTTTGGGAAAATCAGATGAAAACGGGAGGGGGTATAATACCAACATGTTATCAATTTACATGCTGATTTGCCCTGAGGTGTGCTACGGTACAACTTGTGGAAGTCACTCTACAGGCGAGCCCACTCCTCCTGGGAGGCCAGGTGAGAGGCCCAGCTTGTCTGATAGCCATGCAGTGCTAGTTGCTGGGAGTGCTGAAGGATGGAATAGGTTTTGGAGATCAAACCCTGGATCCATCAAACCTGCGAACCAAAGATTCAAAGAGGGTGAGCCAGCGAGTCACTTCCCGGGTATATGTCGGGGAGCTAAGCCAATGTCGCACCTGGCGGTATTGCATACGCGTGCTTTCTGAGAGATGGAAAAATTGTTTGCACTGATCGAAGGTACGGAGAGTGGTGCCCTGGAAAAAATCCTGAATGACTTGTCGTCCCTCTACCGTCCAAGCTTCAAAAGCCCTAGGTTGCAGCACAGAAGGTAACACAGGGTTACGCATTAGGGGGGTATTAGGGGAAGGGAACATTGTGATGCCCCGGGGCACTGCTAGTTTGTCCCAAATCTCCAGCACCGTTCTTGTTGGAGTAGCTATGTAGGCACTGCGAGGGCGAGCCCCGTGCGGGAGGCAAGCTAGGTCCCACAAGGGCTCACAGGACACCGCCCGGTCCATGTGAAACTAGTGCTTCTTGCATTCCGGGACGATCCATTCAGATATAAAGCGGAGATGGCAAGCCCAATAATATTCCAACAGGTTGGGGCAGGCAAGGCCACCCCGAGATCTGGGAAGCATAAGAATTTTGTGAGAGAAGCGAGGGTGAGATTTCCCCCATATAAATTTGGTAAAGTAGTGCTGCAGGGCCAGAATATCCACGTGTGGTATGGGAGTAGGAAGAGATTGAAACAGATAAATAATTTTCGTAAGAAGGGACATCTTGATGGTGTTGAGTCTCCCTAACCACTCCAGAGGGAGACCTTACCATCTACGCAATTCCTCCCGAATGGACATTCGATATCTGGGCCAATTGGACGAGGTCCAAGACGCGAGTGTGGGAGTCAGGTCCAGTCCCAGGTAGCGGATGGACTTGTCAGTCCATTGTACCGGGAGCAAGTCCCGCATCCCCTTGACCGCTAGGGCCAAGAGCGTAACATTAAGAGCCTGGGATTTCGCAATATTGATCTGATAGCCAGAGGCGGGTTCAAAGGACCTCAAAAGCATAGCCACCACAGCGAGGGGGAAGACAGTGATAAGAGAAGGTTGTCGGCGCATAGCGAGGCCTTGTGCTCGGTGCCCCCCATGGGAATTGCCCGTATGTCTGGGTTGTGGTGCATGGCGATAGCCAGGGGTTCAACCACAAGGGCGAACAATAAGCGGGAGAGCGGGCACACCTGACGAGTGCCGTGATGTAGAGGAATAGCGGCCATGGTGGAACCATTAAAATGGATGCGAGTAGTAGATTTTGCAAAGGGGGCCATTAATTTAGAAATAAATCCAGGCCCCAGACCAACCTTCTGAAGGACCGCCCTAAGAAAACCCCAATCCATGTGGTTAAATGCTTTCTCAGCGTCCAGGGAGACCAGGCAGGCAGGAATAGCTCTGGTACACGATTTCTCCACTAGGTGGGCTATCCGGCGAAGGTTGTCCGCACCCTGGCGATGACGGATGAGCCCCACTTGATCGGGTCAATAAGGCCTGGGAGGTGGGGTTCCAAGCGATTTGCCAGGATTTTTGTGTATATTTTAGCATTGGTGTTTAACAGGGTGATAGGGTGGAAAGAGGACGGCACTTCTGCCTCATTCATTGTAGGAGAAAGGCTTGAGTGATCAGTAAAGCTATTAAAAAGATGGAGCAGGGTGTCCCACAGTTGCGGGTAAAAAGCCCGGCAAAAAATGACCGGCAGGCCATCAGGGCCCGAAGTTTTGCCAATCGGGAGCTGTTTTAATGCTTTAGCGATTTCCTCATGGGAGATAGGTTCTTCCAGTAGTTTCATGAAATAGGGATCAATGAGATCCCAGGGGCACAGAGCCTGCGCATAGAGATCCTTATAAAAGGCCTCCAGCTTGAGGCCCTTGCCGGCTTCCGAGATGGCCCAAGAGCCATCTGGCTGCCTGAGTTTCACAATATGAGATCGGACAGTCTTTTTGTTTAAGATTAATTAGGAGCCGTTCCGCCGTATTCGTATGCTGTAGGCGCAATTGAGGGTGGCGAGACGCCGTTTGTTGCAGAGGGAGGGCCGCACATGATCGTCGCGCTTCAAATCTTTAATATCTTTAGAAAGGGTGGATTCGACAAGGTGTGCCTCCCTGGTCCTGGCGATGAATATTGAGATGATGACCCCCCCGAATGGTAGCTTTGAAGGCATCCCAGTGAACATCCTCGGTAGTATCAGACAGAGAGTTGGATGCAAAGAAGGCTTGGGGCCTCGACAGGCATCAGGGGATTGAAGCGTGAGCAAGACATGTCCGTGATCAGAGATAGATTTATCGGAGGTTTCCACGCTGCACAATTTATGGGCCAAGGGAAGCGAGAGGAAGAAATAATTGATATGCGAATAGGAGCGATGCATGTGAGAAAACAAAGAGTAATCCTGAGAATCTGGGTGCAAGTGCCGCCAAGCGTCAACCAGGCAGAAATCTGTAATGGCATCCCGCAATTTCGCTGACATTGCCCCGGCGGCATGATGTGCCCACACTAGGTTAAAGTCACCACCTAGGTTAACAGGGGTGGAAAGGGAGCAACGGAGGGCCCAAGGTGTAAGCGTAAAAATGCGTCTTGATGTTGGTTAGGGCGTATATATTAACAAAGGTACAAGAGCCTTGACCCCACACCATATGGACACTAAGAAACCTCCCCCCCCTCGTCAACCGTGCATCTGGGGGACACCTCGCGCCAGCCTGGTTTAAAAAGGATGGCTACCCCGCTAGTTTTGGAAAAAGAACAGGCCCAATATTGGGTAGGACATCTACGGTGGGACATGAGGTGAGAGTCTGTGGAGAGTAAATGGGTCTCCTGCAGGAAAACCACATCTGGGTCATGCTGGAGCAAGTAGCGCCATACCTGATGCCACTTATTAGGGGAGTTCAGCCCTTTCACATTGAGGGAGAGGAGTGTAATAGTGTTTGTCATAGTGTCGTTAGGTGGCAATATCGCACACCATCCACCCAGCCAGGGCCCGGGTCCCCCCAAGTCTCAATGCCGGTCAGATGCACTCCGAAGGAGCTCAATGAGGTATCCCCCAGGAGCTGGGAGGGGGCGGCCCTCCAAGGACACATAACAGGGGGAGGAAGACTGACAATCAAGGGTATTAGCGAAAAAGATGGAAAGAGGTTAGGAGCAGAGGACCAACGGAACCCACACGGCCATGAGAAACCCCACAACACACCCCCAGAGAGTTGCGACCACACAGCATCCATCCAAGGCCCGCCCAAAGGAGAGTCGTACAGAGGGGAGAGAGAAAGGGAGGAAAAAAAGAATAGAGTGAACAAATAAAGAATCAGCCAACTGGGCCACGTTGAGTCAGAGTCTATCTAGGATGGAGAAGTCACTCTCGTGTGGGACTCTGAGGAGAGGGGGCAGCAGGCACCCAGGAGTTCAAGAGCCTCCACCATCCATATCCTGTGAAGTGGTAGATAGAGTAAGAGTTAATCTGGCCACCAGGCCTGGGCAAGGGGCATTGTCAGGCATAGGCCCAGAATATGCCATGATAGAGAGCGTCATGTAGCCAAGAGCAACTAGTCACTGAGGGCTGGGGAGCCACTCAAGGAGCATATGTGGCTGATGATTTCCTGCTTTACTTGCGAGGATTCAAGTCTCTGGGAGCGGCATCTGGATCGAGGAGGAGGGACCATGGACCAGTCCGGCCGAAGTGCGCCCACCGGGCGTGCACGAGAGGATGAGGTTACTTCAGTGTCAGATTCCACGGGAAGTGGAAGGAGCTGCTGTGCCTCCAGCAGGGACCGAAGGACTCGCCGCCTACCCTCCCAGGTGAACATCAGGGCGAAAGGATGGCCCCACTGATATTTGACTCCAAGGTTTCTCAGCTTGTCTGTTAGGGGATTCAATTCCTTCCTCCAGCGAAGTGTGGAGGGTGCAAGGTCTTGATAAATTTTTATAAAAAGTCCATTGTAGGAGACCGATGTAACCCCTTGCACCTTCCGAAGAATGGCCTCTTTATCCACGAAAAAGTGGACCCGCGTGATAATGTCCGGTATGAAATCAGGGCGATTGCGAGGGCCAGGTACGCGATGCGTTCTGACCAGCATGGGCAGGGAGGTGCCCTCACCCTCCCGAATCGCATGCAGAAGGTCCACCGTGTAAGTCAAGATGTCTTTCCCTTCCGTTCCCAATGGGACCCCTCTGATGCGCAGATTATTCCTCCGACTGCGGTTTTCCAAGTCCTCCTGCTTCAATTGTAGAGTGATATTTTGGTCCTCCAGTTCACTCACTCTCTTCCAGAGGCCGTCAAGGACTTCTGTCCTAGTGTCCATTGTACACTCGAGCCCAGCGACTCTGTCACCGATCTCAGTGACCTCTTTGCGAATGTCGTTGAGACCTGTTTTGAAGTCCAGCCGGAGGAAACCAATCTCTTCTTTAATTTCTTGCAGGAAGGACGTAATAAACGCCTGAGTGATTGGTACCTCGGAGATGGACGCGCTAGAGGACCCCAAGGGAGTGGGGGGGTCCCCCTGAGAATGCAGAGTCGATTTGGACCAGAGGGAGGTAACTGGATTATCTCGTGTAGCTGTAGAGTAAGTGTCTTTGTTGGCCTAAATCTTGGGAGGCATGGCCGCGGAGACCTAGGGATCCAGGTACACAGCTGCGTAAGACAGAAGCTACCCCAGTGGGTGATAGCCCCAGGGGGGTGACAGCAAAGCGTCGAGGAGCAGGAGACTCACACAGGACACTACAAGCGACCACCGGCAGGACCGGGCATAGCCCCAAATGCATCCAAGCTTGTAGGGCCAGAGACAGCAGGGCGATCGCAGGGGACCACACTCCTCCAGGTAAGAGGTAACCTCCCAAGCAGTACGGGGAGGTAGGCGTTACAGAGACCAGACCTCACACTCCATGAACATCAGGAAGATCTTCGGCTAGGAGCCAGGCCAGGCGGGTAAGGCATTAGCGGGCTTTGTGGGATGAATGAAAAGAGGCAGACTCTGGGCCCCCACCAAGGGCTCCACAGGCTGCGATGCAGGGTTCCACGCAGCGCAAAACCGCTCCCGAAGCCCCTCAGGATGAAGTCACTGGCAGAGTGAGGCAAGAGGGCCAGGAACAGCAGGCCAAATGATGCAGGGTGGGCCCCCGCAGCATGCGCCCTCAGTCGGGATGCCTCCCCAGGTTCGCTCCCCAGATGCAGGCAAGATTGCTGGAGCAGGGATCGGGAGGCCCCAGCCCTCACTCAGGGCAAGAACAGCTAGGTCCAATGTTGAAATGCCGGTTCCATTGGGGCCCACCCAGCCGCTGGCAAGCAGATGAGGCACTCTCCCATTACCTGGGCTCCAAGGGCAGAAGTCCGCCAGGCGGACACCTCTCAGGTTAAGGTGTACCCCCGCCTCCACCGAGGCCAAGCTGGGAAGGCCGCAGAAGGGCCGGAAGCTAGATCGTCAGGCACCAATGGCTGGGGGCCCCCAACAGCGACCCGGGGCCTGGTGTGGATCATCGGCAGCAGCGACCCCAAGCACCTCCAGGGGGATGGCCCCTTTCAACTCTCAGGGGCTTGGGCACCAAGCATTCAAGTAGCCGCTGTCACTCAAAATGGCAGCCGGAGAATGCAGCGTTGCGGTGGGCCTAGAAACTCGGTCCTGCAGGCTCCTCCAGCAATCCCCACAGAGACGATCACCGCCGATGAAGCCCCACAGCTGGTCCAATGCTCCGATCTGCTAAGCAGGTCCGGCGGCCAGGATTACAGTGGCAACAGGACACGGACAGAGCAGAGCCTCGGCAAGACGCGTCCTACTCAATGCGTGACAAAGCCACGCCCCCATCAGGCTGTTTAATTGAATCTTGGTTACAAAAATGATAGCTCTTTTCAGTGAACTCCTGTTGAGGAGATCCATCCCGTGTTTTAGTCTTTTCTTTATTTTTCTTATTTTCCCATTTCTTTATTGAAGACTTAGGTGCCTGCTTTGAGTTATCCTTTTCAGAATTACCCTTAATTTGTTGTTAATTAGGCCTGGCTCCCAAATTATCTATACCTATAGATGTATAGGTTTCCTCAATAATTTCAGGCAGTTTGCGCTCCTGATCTACTGGAGCAACCTAAGTGAGTTACTGGAATATAGCCAACGCTGCTGCTTCCCCTTTTATATTACCTAGTATGATTGAGGATATTGTGGCAAAATTGCCCATAGTTTCATTACCAAATCCAGGGCAGGGACTGCCCCGTATTCATTTTGAATCTGTTTAAGCACCTCAGGCGAAAAAGCTAATGACGATGTACTATGTGTTCTGGTATAGACTGCAGCAAAGACTTTGCCTCAAGTGGCGCAGCCTTCCCCAGGGAAGCCATGCCTAATAACATGCATATTGTGAGAATTTTGTGTTTTTTCTGGGGCCCTATATGGGAAAAACACTGCTTTAAACTGATTTGTTTTTTGTGCAATTCAGAACAGAATCTCATCCCATCTGATGGGAACCTTACACATTATTGCATTAATGGTTACTGGACTAATTTCTGGCATAGCCAATTGTGGATGTGCAGCTTGAGCAGCCCTTTGTGGGATGGCCAATATAGTTTGCATAATGATTTACACAAGGCAACTATAGAGTGTACCTAATTTTCTATATAGTTTTCCGAGCTCTACGTCTGTATTGTTTGATATGTGGATATGATGTGTAAATGGCGAAAACTGGCCATGTTTCTCCCTCGTTTTCAGAGGGGACCTAGTCTGACATTTTCTAATCTATGTGGGAGGGCATCTAGGAACCAACGAATGTGTTCCTGATAAGTGGGCTCTATATTGATTTGGTACTGCTACTTCAGTGTATGTGGGAAAATTCCGAGAGGTGGCATTTACTGGCAGGAATGTGACCCAGGAATAGAACACCTCTGTTTTGTACTCTTTGTGGGCATCTACTATGAAAGTAACATCCCCTCCCCTGCAGGAGTCCAAGCAGAAATAACATTTGCATTAATGCAAGTCTGCAATTAATTGGTCGAACCACTAGTGTTTGATTAGCCATTAAAGTATTTGTCATATATGGAATCCAGAGAGGTTACCTCCATGGGGTGATCATTTTAAAGGTCCAAGCTTGAACAAAGTACAGCCAGAAAATAGGGGCTCCCTACTTAGCTGAGGAGGATTATTCCCTATCACCACGGATGTCTCTGGCTAGTTGCTGAGTAGGGTTTTAGGCACTTAAAGAAAAACTACTTGCGAGACCCAGTAAATAAGTTTCCAAGCTAGAACGCTGGTGGCGCCAAGTCATACGGTTCATACTTTCTCAGTATAACTGTGCGTTTGTTGGACAACATAAACTTCAAAACTGCATGAGAGTGAGTCCAGGCACACCATCAGGATATGTTGCCCTGTGTCCTGGCTAGCTCACAGTGCACCATCTGTACACCTAACCTAGCAAGGTAACAGGTGAAATGTGCTACCTAAGAACATGACAACCCTGACTCCCCAAGGAAATTGTGCAAACAGACTGAAAGCCCTTTCATTTGCTAAATCATGCATGCTTTTGGACTTGGCCCTTCTGACGGGTTCACCCCCAAAACTGTTTGCAATTATCCTAGCTCTTTGCCTATGTGGTGTAAGTGGTTTTAGGCCTCCAGGTGCTTTTACACTGTGTCCCAGTGGGAAGTGCGTGCGCTCTGTGTTACAGTTAGTGAGACTGACCTGCCCTCCCATAGGAATGCATGGGGAATGTATGTGTCCATGGTAGTTCCTGGTGCGTGGGGAGTGCAGGGTCGAGTTTGGTATGTGCGAACTCGTGAGATTGAATGCTGCGCGATGATGTGTGCGGCGTTACTGTGTCTAGTGTAGAAGTGCAAAGAGAGACACAAGAAATACTTGAATTTGCATTTCAATATTTATTGGCGCAATAAGATTCTTGTGTGAAATACGTGCACTGCAATATTCAATAGAAGGAAACAAAACAAAGTAATCAGCATTAAAAGAATGGTTTAAAAAATGAACAATTCAACCATTGTGCTTTTACATAGAATATATGTTTGCATATGATTACAATTATATTTTTGCTCCTACCTAGCACTTCGTATCCTAGTGTGTCTAGGGTAGGTGAATCTACCAGAATCCCTGTAGGGTGACCTTACTCCCCAGTTACCTGTGGGGACGTTTCATCTGGTAGCCCGATTTGATGTAGAACTGGGCACCATTGTTCTCAGGAGCTGAGCTGGAAATACGGTATGGGGCGACCTTAACAGTGTCAGTTAAATGCTCTTCTAACTAAACAAAAGATAACCGTCTACATATATGTCTACTCTTTGCAAACATAAATCGGCAAATCATTGTATTCCATCTCTTTGAATTCACGGGCAACAGACCAAGATTCGGGATCTGGCATCTTGGACTCAGTTTATGACTGACTCTACCTACAGACCGTGTGGGTCTGAATTATCACCATACTTTAAGTAGGTTTGGAATACCTCATGAGGCTTTTTCAATAGTAGCCATATGTTACGAGAACTGATGTTTGAGAGTTTGGAATTATTTAGAAATCACTTTGCTCCCATTTTTTTTAGAATAAACAGAATACAGGATTCAGGAGGTTGGTGTCTTTCCATGCATACTTGTGTGTTGCAGGAATATTTTAATCACGGATGCTGCTTTTCACGATTTGACTGCACCATGTGTGAGGTTCTTTTAAGGAAATAATGGACAATGGTATTAAATTTGTGGTAAGATATGGTCATCACCTGCACACACACCCCTGTGTCACCATAACACAGATTTTGTCACTCTACTGGTTACTGTCTGGTTGATATCTGGTAAGCTTTACTTACCAATTTATCCTTTTGGAATTTTTGTGCTTATAAATGCACTTCTCTGATAGGTGATTTGTACTCGGCTGATTACAGTTGTACTGGTTTGCTTCAAAACCAACGTGTATGTTGATTATGTACTCTGTATTTTATTCAGCCTTGAAAAAGTCACGGGGTAATCCCCTTACTGGCGAGGAAACATGTGTTGGCTTGTAACCTGTATAAAATACTGAAAATCAAGGCACGAAAAGAAGAATAAAGAAAAAAAGAAACACATTCTAATATATGTTATACTAACTTGACTTACTGTGGCTACTGCTGTCATACTCTTATGTGTGATGTGTGCTGCGGTTGTTGTTTTTTTTAGACATTGAGTCGCTTTCCACAAACATCCCTCATGACGAGGGCTTAAAAATCATTCAGAAACTACTCGACAACTGTCCTAAGCCTATGCGTATCCCAGCTGCATTTATAATAGACCTTCTCTGTATTGCCTAAAACATAAACTACTTCCTGTACAAAGACACATTTTACCTACAGGTGAAGGGTGTTTCCATGGGCGCTTGTTTTGCTCCTAATTTTAAAATTCTTTATGTACATAATTTGGAAACTACACACATCCTTACTCCCACTAACCCTTTCTTAAATCAAATCAGTTTCTGGTGGAGATATATCGATGACATTCTCATGCTCTGGCAGGACACAACTGATAATTTGTCTATCTTCATCGATTGGCTCAACAACTGCCACTCCACCTTAAATTCACATCAGATTCCCGGGCAAATGATCTCCCCTTTTTGGACCTCACCCATCACGCAGATGAAGGTGTAAATGGTACCTCATTATTCCATAAGCCACGTAACATAACACACTTTTACTATATTTAACCATCCATGCGGTCTCCGCAATGGTCTCCCATACGGTCAGTTTCTTCACATCCAAAGAAACTGCAAATGGAAAAAGGATTATTTCGAGAGGTGGCAAAATTATCTGAAAAAACTATCCAATCGTGCCTACCCATAATGCCTGATATCCAGGGCAAGCAAACATGCATGGTATTGCCACAGAGACATTCTTCTATCACCAAGAAAAAAATGGGTGAACCCATGCATCCTGTTTGTTTCCACCTACAGCCCCTCAAATCAGCAAAATTTAAAAAAAGAACTGGAATGTTCTTCGTACTAACACCATCTTTCAAGAACCTCCCCTTTTTTCCTATAAGAGCGGACATAATCTGACCAATTGGTACATAATGTGACATGGTCTGATGAAACCAAGAATACCACATCCATTATCTCGGTTTGGGGTCTAGCCCCTATACTTGGCCACTATAGGTGCCACAATTGTGTCATCTGCCCCCTTACTAATAACACAAAATAATTCAATGTTAGGGACCATACTTACCAACTAAATCAATTCTCCAACTGCCTCACTACTAATGTAATTTATGCCATCCTTTGTCCATGCGTCTTTATATACATTGGCCAAATGATCAAGCAACAGATCATACCACACAAGAGTTGCATTAAATGCAAAGTCGAGCTTGCCCCCTTAGTCTCACATTACCTGGAAAAGAAACATTTGGAAACAAACTTATTCTGGCAGGTAATTGACCAATCCACCTTGTGTATGCGTGGAGGCAATCCACCACTACTTTTGAACAAATGTGAGTGTAGGTGGATCGTACGTTGTGACTCAGTTAAGCATGTATTGAACACACTGGATGAATGGAATACTACTATTGATGTCCACTGACTAGCATACACCCTACCCCCTTTGTTCACCCTTCCCTTCAGGGTTCCATAACACCATGACATACAGGACCTTAGCCAATACACGTTTCACTACATCATTTGCCCCATGGATATAACCGTGACAGCTTCTCTGAACTTTTTTCCCTCCTATGAATTTTTAGTCAGTTCCCACCTCGGTTCCCTCGTTGCCTCTACATCATGAGGATTATATGATATACATGAGTGGAGCGAATATACCGTTGGCCGCATTATTCTCCTTATTTATCACAAACTAAATATCATTATTGATACGTATTATCTTCATTGTATATAATATTGTATATTCAGTTCTTTTTTGTTTGTGACGTAGTTTGGAATCCCTTCTCTTAGCATGTATATATCAGTATGGATCAAGATATTATGATTTTATAAAACGCTCAAATCGTTTTCCTTATTTATCACAAACTGCATCATTATTGAAACGTTTCATCTTCACTGTATATAAGATTGTATAACTTGTTTTGACAGAGTTTGGAATTCCCTCTCTTAGCATGTACATTAGTGTGTATTTATCATGAACTGCATATCATTATTGAAACGTTTCATTTTCACTGTATATAATATTGTATAACTTGATTTGATAGAGTTTGGAATTCTCTCACTTAGCGTGTACATTAGTCTGCATTTAAAAACCATCAAATTGTTCTTACAAAGTCACGAGATTCCTTTTTTTTTATATCCTTTTCCTTTCTCTATCTCTCTGCTGTTCCCCCTTTCTTTCTTCATGCGATCCCCCCGGGGTCTCAATGAGTGTATAATTTATTCACTCTTCTCGGTCTAGTTTTTCCCACGCACTATGAGCCCTTCCTGACCCACTGCGAGCTACTACGTTGTCAGCTCATTACATTTCAGATCTGAGCCACGTCCTCGGACACGGCACAGACCTGATTTTCTCAGGCTTTGTTCTCCAGACCTAAGCTGGAACCCTCACTCCCAGGCTTCATTTCTGAAGCTCGTCCGATCCTCTCTCGGGCTCCTATATTTCTGTTGGCCCCTCAGATGTAAGGTATGAATTCTCCCCTTATCCCGATCCCCTTATCCCATCCCGGGTGTCCCTACGTAACCATCCTTTCCCCTCCTTCATTTACAGCCGCGGTCTTGCTTCGTTCAGTCCCTGCGTTTTGTCTATTACTGTACATGCCCCAGGATTCTCCCTGGAACCTCTCTCGAAGCTTCAACATATTTATTGCAATTCCTGGAAGAAGGCAGGAATCAACCTCTGCAATTCCAACCGCCCTGTTACACAATCCTGGGTGACCTCACCTAATTACCTTCCCCTCCTCCCATTTCTAGCCACTGTCCTGTCTCATACAGTTCTCACGCTTTGGCAATCACCAGACCTGCCTTTGGATTCCTCCCGTGAACCGCTGCAGGCTGACACCATGATCCGAACGCGCCCAGTTGATGCAATTGCTCCAGTCTGGATGCTGTAAGCCTTCCAATCTCATATCCCTTTAATTTAATTTTAAATAGTTGATTGACTCTCATGACACCGTCTGAGACAAGTCCTTCAGCCTCACTGTACAGCAGGGTTTATTATGTTTATTCCTCCCCAGATTTTAATAATTCGATATATCTAGGTTTTACCGGATATATCAAGAGGGTCCAAGGGAGAATATTTAATGACCACTAAGTTCCTAATCCCCTGATAATCAAAATACTGTAACCACAAAAATGGGAAACTTAGGGTCCGACCAACAAACTTGAGATGAAGTAGGTAGATACTACCACAAGTGAAAATAAATCCCATCAGCCACTTAGGTAGCCACCCACATCATCTGGGATTTAGGAGCCTTTCTAGGGCCCTTGGTTAGAACAGGGCCACAAGAAGAAAGGACCAACGTGAACCTTATCTTCACTTTGATGTTGTATCAACCAAGGTTCCTATTAGTGTGGGTAGTGGCGAGGGAAGCAGTGCAACAAAACAAAAATGTGAATCTTAAAATCATCTACCAGAGCAGAAAGAAGCTTTATTAACTCTGTTCGGGCGACGAAACTAAAACCAGTGCAGGAGCAGTTTGAAAAAATAACTGCTCAAGTCCAGCTCAAAAACGGTCTACATGTTTCAGCCATATGACTGTATTCTAATCTGGCTTTCGTCAGGACCTATGAACCTATGCTACTGCTATGTGTGTGTGTAATCCAAAAGTAAACACAACTGAAAAGGAAAATATACAACCTACTTTGGTTGCTGATTTTTTCGCGATACTCTGATTATTTTATCAGTAGTGTTAATCCATTCCCTACAAGAGAGGAGGGAAAAAGGAGAAAAATCAGTGCCCAGGCTTGTGTATCACTCCACTTCATCAATATTTGCTGTCTATCCCTTAGGGTCTATATGTAACCTCTTGAACACTTGTAATTATTTGTGATTCTTTTCAGTGTTTCTTGTTGTAGTATCTACCTACTTCATCTCAAGTTTGTTGGTCGGACCCTAAGATTCCTATTCCTCCCCAGACCCAAACCCAGTTGCCAACCACGGTATTCCTTGACTGCTTCACTCTGTCTACAAGGATTTCCTGTTACCACCACTACAGGTAGCTGTAATAAATTGACTTTAGCCTTTTCTTCTCATCCATGTGTCTTCCCCATTCTTATCTCTTTTCCCTTTATTCCTCTATACAGCACTGATCGATTTTCTGTAACACGGTCCTGATGACGACCTGAATTTGCACAGGTCGAAACCTCGTCGACCACTCCGCGCATTCTTTGGTGTACTCTTGGTTTCTTAAAATTAGTTAAAACTTTTTGAGAATTATCTATACAGTGTTTTATTACTATTCCTCAAGTTACTATTTGTCATGCCTTTTTTTGCTGTTATTTCACTTTTTTCACATGTCACTTGCGCCGTTCACCTTCTACTCGAGCATGTTTGTGTACACCAATGTTTGGGTTACACTTGCATACAATGTAATTTAGTGCTGATATTTCTTCAACTGTCTAAATACAGATCAGTCGCTTAAATACGTTTTTTTCCCCATAATTATTGTGGTCTCCCTTTCTTTCCTGCTTGCCAGAATTGAATTATTTTCTTTATGTACTTGTCTACTAAATGATTACCGGTTGAGACATTGCTGCATTATTATATAGATCTACCCGGGTCTCGACTGAATTTAAGGGTTACCTCCTGTTTTGTTTTCATGTCACACAAAGAGTGAGAGCAGTTTACACTGTGGAAGAGACAGAAGCTGATGATAAATGTGCACAGACTACTTAACTAAGTGACAGTGCTGGCTTAGTTCACAGTAGGAGTCACCAGTTACAAAAGCGGGGGTGACTCTTTTGTAACTGGTGAAGAAAATGACCAAGTTGAAAATTGAATTGAAAATTCTAAGAAACATCTAAAGAGACAATTTCAAGTGAGCAAGAGTTCAGATGAAGATGCTGAAATTTCAGATTATCAATATTCAGCGTAAAGGGATTTTACCATGCAAAAGAGCAAAGCATAGGTGGCAGATAGAATAAGCAGACACCGACCAAATGACAAGTTTGACAAGTTGCAGTTAAAAATCAGGGTTGAAAATACCCCCACTGGGAAAACAAATGATGTGGAAAGAGCTGGCAATAGAAACAGGTTAGTGATTGCTTCATTTGTACTTTTCTTCTTACATTTGCTGGGGAAGGGGCAAAGTATGAACAACTTGAACATTTCTACTCCCTCTCTTGTAATGTGTTTAAGGCTATCTATAATTATGAAGAGTTTCTTAGTCCATATGTGTCTAACTTTAATCTGACACTGGAAAATGTACTCTTTAGTGAATATGATACCATTAAATTTGGTATTTAAGAGAAATTGTACACATTGTTGGTGATGAAACTAACATGAATACTGCTTATTCATGTTCATTAAGAAAACAGAAGCGTGATTTTATTTTGGATTAAAATGAGAGAGGTGTAATTGTAGAAAGGACTGGAGAAGAGAATGGGATTGCCATGGAAGAGATCAAGGAAGAAGAAGAATTTCGGCTTTCAAGTTTACAGATGAAGATGGAATGAGAAAGGAAAGGTGAAATGTGTATGATAAGGCGTAGTCATAAGGAAGAAGATACAATGGAGTTTGTTGGTAAAAGTACATGTGACAAATCCTATGAAGTTAGTGGGGAGTTTCTAACGGGGAGAACCAGTATTTAGGAGAATATATTATATTTGTTTGAAGACTGCTTATTTCAATTTCTAATTAATTGAATGGATTCATTTTATTTGGCCTTACCTTTTCCTAGAATCTATCATGTAGAAGATTTGGATGAGGAGCACAGTATGAGAAGAATGAAGGGAAGTTTGGGGCAAGTGGTTATGGACAATTTAGGGGCTATAATACCTCCAATGGGAACAGTCAAGAGCAATTTAAAGAATAGGCAATTGTCTAGAGTTGTAGATAGACATGCCATGGGCACTGCAGGGGCTTTCAAGCTGATGAAAGTAGAGAATGTGGCAACGAGGGCAATGGTGATGCTTAACCGTCTCGTATTAGATATTATCTATTTGACGGAAGACAGAAACTCGAAGGTAATTGGGGCAAAGAAGTGTTGTACTTATGTCCCTGATGATGGAGGACAGATCGATTCATATATTGCTAACATAACTAATCTAACTTATTACATTGAGTCATTAGCAGAGCCAGGTGTCTGGGAAACAGTAGAGTCCTGGATAAAGAATTTAGAGACTGGGTTTGGGAAGGTAGATGAATGGCTAAGTAGTATTGGTAATAGAGTTCTGTAAGCCGAAGTAACACCCATAATAATAAAGGTGATATGAGCATTTTTTTTTATTGAAACTAATAAAATGTACAGTGAAAGAATATTGTGATAAGAAAGAAAAGAAACAGGTGATTTAAAATCTTGAACAAGGAGGAGATAACAGGGTGGCATGGCTTGGCCACTCAAGATGGCAGACCAAAGCTAGAGTAGCTCCGGACAGAGCAGGAGAATCCTACTTTTTCCTGTGCATCCACAACAATCCCTCGACCAACACCAGGGCACGGTGGAGACAACAGCCTTGGCCTCACATCAGAGCCGATAAGGAGTGTGAGGCTCCGAATAGAGCATCCATGCAGCCCCAGCAGGCCTAAGGCAATACCCCTCACCACGGCTCCCGCCCGGACTAGGAAGCGCAAATTAGGGACCTGCTTGGAGAGGTCCTGGCACCCCTCTAGCCCCGCGAAGACAACTGAGTGTGACAGGCATCAAGGGGTACCTAGACAGGACACAGCCATCTCTCCCCAAAGACCCGCACACCTTCACTTCACACAATTTGCACATTGGGTATGGCACTAGATTCTATGGGATGCCTGGAGAGCACACAATCCCAACCTCAAGCAGTACTCACATTATTCGGACCCTAATGATTTATATGTTTATCTTGACCGATTCCTCTGCTCTGCTTCCATCCTTATACAAATCAAACATTCGGACTACCTCGGGCGTATCACATCTTACCATGCAGCGCATATCATTGACTTGGACTAGAGGGCACCACTTTAGCCGTTCTCGCAATGCTCCTACAATGGGTTGTCTTAGACGACCCAGCCTTCTACGATTCCCAACTAAAACACATAGGCCGAAATGTTACTAAAAACCACGCAACAGCCACCATGTGCGCATTGAATGGGATTCCTTTAATGGGGTCACCAGTGGTATTTGCATTCAGGAATGGAGGGGGTGCTCCCGGAACTTTATAGGAACCTTGTACAGACTAAGGTGACCCTTTCAGACCTCAAGCGGCAGGCTCCTCATGATGCCAACACACCTGCAGCCCTGAAGGCAGTTAAAAACTGCCACACCTCCCTCCTAGAACATCTGCGTTGTTAAGGGACACATGGCTTGATACACTCTACAGGGGACAAGCCTAGCCATCTCCTGGCATGACTTATGCATCAGAAAACAAACTCACCTCCCATTACTAAGTTAGGCCTTGGCCAAGGCCCTACCTTATGCTCTGAACACGACACCTTACAACCAATTTACAAATACTATTCCAGACATTACTGGGCAGCCCCTGCTGCTGTGTATTTAGATGCCACAGCATCATTCCTTGTTACAAGTAAACAGTGGTTCATGTGGATCAATAATTAGTAATATGATATACGACACATAATAGTAATCAAAAAAGCGGGGGGGGCTAAATGTGACATCAGAAAGAAAAGTAAGCCATACACATTAGAATTTTGGTTAAAAACTTTGTTCTTTATATTTATAATGAAAGAGTTTTTTAGAAAAGTAAAAACAATCTCACAATACATAATCCACAAAATAGCAGTCTTAGTACATAATTCTAAAGAGTGTCCCAGTGAAAAAAGTGATATCAACCTAAACAAAAGAAAGTGACATAAGGTGCAACATAGAAAAGGTTTCAATTATTCATTACAAAGGCGATCATAAAAAATGAAAGAATGTAATTGTCAACACTTGATCATCGTAAGTGTCAAAGAATGATTCGCCTTTCTCGTCAACGGCGTTTCGACCCTGTTTGAGATAAAGGGTCTCTTCAGGACAGTCTAATATAGGGACACGTAAAAAATTCAATAAAAAATACCGTCAGGGTAAGATGCTCTTTTTTACAAAAACGGTAATAGAGCATTAATGTTTAATCTCTCTACCTGGTCGGCAAAGATATTGCCTAACATAGATATATGTAGTGTCACCGTGCTCGATGTGAAACAGAATAACTCACAGGGTACCCGGCAGGGTACTATAAATATAAGGATTGGAAAATTATTAGTACTAAAGATGGAATGTAAGGGTACACGTTATTAACAGTGCACACACTTGTAACTTACCCCTGTGAGGAGAGACTCAAGAGGAAACATATGCCCAATCGTTGCTTATCCTATGCTCGTAGAATGATAAGGAAAGCTTAGCGTAAAGGTCAATTTGGTGGCGGGAAGCTGAAGGACGGAACACACATAAGCGAACTGCGTGATAGCTGTCGCTTTTTTCGAGGAATTCAGTAAGCTGTAACAGAATTAGAAAAAGGGGAGAGCGCCTCATGAAAAAGGTTTTCCTAATATCCGTTGAAAACAATTAATGGGGATAAATGAAACCATCCGTAACTCTTTCGAAATCTTTCGGGTGTATAAGTCTACCGCATTACGCTACAGCAGGAGAACGGCGTTCAATCTGTCTGGTACAATCACAGTGATTGGTGGGGAAAAGGCAATATTTAAACGTGATTGGATATAGGGCAGCAAATCAGAATGCCGCGTTTACAATAAGAAAGTGGAAGGAAGAGCCTCATGTTACTAGGCAACTAGGGCAACTCATTCCAATACGAGCAAATAGAATGTCTACATCATTCCTGGCAGACCTCCCCAGCATCTCAGTTATTGAGCACAAAGAGCTTGGTTACCCCATCATAATGGTGGAGGTGAAAAAAACATCCCCAACATAGCCAGGAATAAAACACCAGGCATAGACGGACTACCTCTGGAGTACTATGATCGATTTTCCATCCATCTAGCCCCTAAATTGGCCGACATATATAATGAAACACTTGCCACCGGTACTCTTCCACTGTCCCTACAGGAGTCTCTTCTCCTCTTCTTAGTCAACCCTGGTAGGGACCCCATTCACTTGTCTTCAGACTGGCACATAGCCCTCCTAGGAGCCAGTTATAAAATATTGGGTAAACTCTCCAGACACTGCCCAATGTAATTCATCCAGCTCAAAATTGATTTGTCCCCGGCCTTAGCACGTCTCATAATCATAGACAGTTTTTCCATATGATGGACCAGTTGTTGTGGTTTACCATGCCGTGAGCTTGATACTTGACCTGGAGAAGGTGTTTGATACGCTATGTTAGGATTACTTTTTGAAGGTGCTGGCCAGACTTGCATTGGTAGATGTCTCCTAGCGTACATGAATTTACCATACACTGTCCTGTCCTCTTGGGTACAAATCGGTCACCCAATCTCTGCTCCTTTCCCGATTGGTCTGGCTACCCACCAGGGCTATCCTATCTCTCCTATCTTCATCGCCATCGCTGTAGAACCCCTGGCAATCTACCTCCAAATGAAAGTAGAGCAATGGGGGATCCTGCTAGATGGGACAATCCATGCAGTGTCACTAAACGGTGATTAACACTGTTGTACCTTTGAAACTCTTGCATCAGGCAGAGGTGATACATGTCACAATGCAAAATTTTGAGGAGGTGGCAGGCCTATGAGTGAACTGGAAAAAGTCGCTGGTCTTTCCCTCCACCATAACTATTCATCACAAGTGCTCTGACTAGGCAGTACTTAGCTGACCCGGGCAGGGGAAACCGTTCGCTATCTCAGAATCCCCCTATACTATTCCCAGAGCGACCTGTTGGAGGGGAACTTGAAGTGGGCACTCACAACCCTCAAACCCCTGACCAAGTTCGGAAAATGTTTTTCTCTGGCTCTCACAGGTAAAGTCGCCCTCTCTAAAATGGTAATCCTTTACCATTTATTACACTACTTTGTTATTATACCAGTCTATGCTACCAGACTTCCCTTTCACGAGTTGGATTCCATGCTCATGAAGCTGCTTTTGGACAACAAGCAGCGTCGAATAGCTCTTACCAAAATCCAACTACCAGTGGGACAAGGCAGATTGGGAGCTCCCTCTTTTTAATCATATTACCTTACGACCCAACTCCAGTGAGTATCTCACTGACTGGCTGGTAATATCCTATACGAAACCAATACGAGTGATGGGCCTTTGCCATTCGATAATCCTCCACCAGCTCCTGCTGCCTGCTGTTAAATTACAGCAATTGTGGTCACTACACATCTGGGTGGCCTGCAGATATCTCACTCGAGGTTTCCAACAGACATTCAATGTCCTACCATACTCACCCGTAATCCCCCTTTGCAGCTTGCTGAGATTCCCTGGGTCCTTCACTGCTGAGGATCTAACTGCTTGGCACAACAAATCTATTGGCACAATAGGCGATTTGTTTCAAGACCAACATTTACTAACATTTGACCAGCTGCGACAGGACTGCAATATCCCTCCCAGTCAATTCCTCAGCCACTATTGGCCACATGCATCCACTTGTGGCAAACAGTTGACAAAGGACCCCCTCCCATGCCGTCATACACACTATGTACACCAAGGCCACCGGGCGACATTTGATTACATGGCTGAACAAGGCAATTTAGGAAAACATAGGGAATTCTCTAACACCCCTCCAACAGACAGGGGAGGAAGACGTTGTGTGTCCTCTTCACGATTCTAAGTGGAAACTGTCACTAGAATCCTCATAGGGTATCGCCTATAATGCAAAATTCAAAGGCATACAATAAACAATGCTCCATAGGGACTATCCAATATCATCCAAGGTCAACCACATAATACCCACAGCCAACCTCACATGCCCCAGATGCCAATCCAACACAATGGATCTCCAACACATGCTCTGGTCATGGTCCACCCTAACACACTACTGGGATGTCATTCACGAAATTCTGGCTACAGTCACTGAACTCACTCACCTGAACTCATGGACAGTGACTGCCCAGGAGAAATACAAGCGAGAGAAGAACCAGATGGTATGAGCTTGATTTGTGTACATAACACTTTTACTTGCTAAATGCACCCTCACATTCCATTGGAGACCCCCCAGCCTCCTGCGCTTATCCAATGGCGTAAAGCACTTCCATGCTGGGGTGAGGCAGAAAGCACCAACCTGCACTACGAGGAGGCATGGCGCCTTCGCAAAAGGCATATAGCAGCCTCCTGGTGATGCAATAATTTGGATGATTTGTGCAGCTTTGTAAATTGAACAAAAATTAGATTGTGCCTATCGACCAGAAGCCTCAGGTGTGGTCGGACAAATAAATGGCACTATCAAATCCAGAATGGCAAAAGTATGTGCATCCACAGCACTTAAGTGGCCAGATGCTTTACCCCAGGTTCTGATGAGTATGAGAGGTATTCCTGATAAGAAATCTTGATTATCCCCTCATGAGGTGCTTATGGAGAGAGCAATGAGACAGCAAATAGTTCCAGTGAACCAATTAATGACAATAACTGATAATCTAGTGCTCGATTATTGCAAAGGACTGGCTGATGTGGTACGTTCTGTGTTTCATCAGGTTGGAGAAGTTGCAACCACAACCCAACAAGAACAAGCACATGACCTAAGTCCAGGTGAGTGGATCTTGGTGAAGAAACGTGAGAAAGCCGTGTTTGGAACCATGTTGGCATGGGCCTTATCAAGAGATACTGGGTGACAACAACAGCAGTGAAGTTAGGTGGTTTACCAAATTGGATTCATGCAAGCCACACAAGAAGAGTCCCAAGTCCACTAGAAACAAATGAAATAGATCAAGAACAGACTTAAAATAACAGAGAGTCTGGAAGTGATCGAGTGGAGTGGGCAACAACTACTGGGTCCCAAGAAGCTGCTGAGACTGTTGTCAAAGAAGAAGGAGAACAAATTCCAGTTGAAGGGAAAGTTCAAAAGAAAGAATCGACCAAAAGAAGTTTTGAGAATTGTCTTGAATCTGATGATTCTGTGCAAGTGAAGAAGGCAAGAAAAGGAGTAAATGGCCAAAAGGAGTAAGAAGACTGAAATATACTCTGAAAAAGAGGGTTCCAAATCCAATAATAGAAGTATCGAACCAAACAGAACAAAGTGATTCAGAAGATGAAATGGTTCAGGGAACAAAAAGAATAAAAGTACCGAAGAAAAAGTACACAGCAGCTGAATAGACATATGTGGTAACAGAAAAAATCGAGCAAAAGTATCAAAGCAAATAAAAAGTTGAAGCAAGTTCAAGTTGTCAGCATTCTTATGAGCCACCCTAAATGAACTGAAAAACAAATTAAGGGTGCAGAAATTCAAAAAGAACAGTCTAAAAGGGTGTAGAAAATTGAACTGTAACTGAAGTCAATAGCTGTGAAATAAAAAAAATAAAAAATAGGGGTGTGTGAAAAAGCAGGTTAAGTAGTGTTTTGATGCACTATGTTTTCATTTTTTTTCTTTAAGTTTAGTTTTCTTAATTTTTTCAGTTTTTTTATTTTAGTTTTAAATTTCTTCAAAAAAGGCAGAAATAAAAAATTAGACTGGATATCAAAATCAAGGTTGTAGGCGTAGATGTGTTAAGGCTTGTTTCATAAGTATTTTACTACTAATGTGTGTCTGGTTAACACTAATTGTTGTAGTGCCTCATTTTATGTATCCTATTGAATTAACATTACTAATGATGGAATGAATGGAAAGATTATTGTGGGAAATCTTAAAGAAGAACCACAAACTAACATAGAGGAATTAACAGATAATAGCATATATTATCATGATAAAACAATTAATGACTTTGCGTTAAATGTTTTTACTAAATTATTGTATGAATATGTGAACATAATGAACGCAAGAGATTGTTATGTGTACATGCAATTACCTTCATCTGTGTCTGAGGTAGTGAGGTATCATCACTTACCTCTAATGTATGGTGTCTCATGTAGTGTCTTAACACATCTATTTTATGAGAAAGGTGGTTCACCGTACTATTACTCTAATCATGATTTAGTATTTTCTGAAGTACCTATTATAAAGAATATAAATAGTATTTTAGGGATATCTTCCATACAACTAATACAAGTGACACTGTATATGCACATAGAAACAACCTAACATTTAGATTACGTCATGAGGAGATTGAATTCATAGATTTAGCAGAAGACAAAGCTTTAAAGGAAAAGCAGTCACCCAAAAGTCTCATATACCTTCATGGGCTTTTAGGGAAGGAAATTATAAGTAAGGTGAGACATATGCTGCAATGACACTGTATTGGAATCACAAGGGAAAGCTTTGTTTACTTAGACAGAAAACAGATTTTAATAATAATTTCAGTAGTTCTAGCGAATGTGATCATGTTTTCTTAATAACTGGTGGATGACCCAGTCTTTCTGGGAATAGATTATGTGTGTGGTAAAAATGCCTATTATAGATTGTCCACACATTGGTATGGGTGTTGTTATATGGGTATTGTCTTTCCGAAAGTTTATCACACAGATAAAAATCATGGAACCAATGGGAAAATGGCTGGAATAACACGAGACAAAAGGGGAGCTAGTTTTACTGAAATAGTGGGTGATATATTTGGAGCATTGATACCTTCAGTTGGTGTTATCCTTAACTCTCATAAAATTAGAAAATTGTCCACAGTGGTTGATCGTTTATCAACGGATACTCCTGGAGGATTCTTAATGATTGATACGGAAATGGTTGCTAATGCTATAGGTCAATGGTTTTGCAGAATAGACTTGCTCTTGATGTAATATTGGCAAAAGAGGGCAGAGTCTGTGCTATGCTGAATATTCAACAGTGTTGTACCTATATCCTAGACAAAAGAAGTAGTCTAGCAGGATATATTAAGAATATTACTGATTTACATAAGAATTTGGCTGAACTAAAGGTTGACGGTGCTTGGGAGAAACTTGGTAAGGGTTTCTCTTCAGTAGGTAGTTGGGTTTCTAACTTCAGTAACAGTTTGTTGGGAAAAATACTATCACCAATAATTGCAGTGGCTACAGGAATGCTAATATTGATAATGATATATAAATGGTGTAGATGCAAAAAAGGAACATTAGGTATTAGATGTAGAGCTAAGAAAAGAAAGAGAGAAGATATTGAATTAGAAGATAGAAAGAGAAACTACTATGAAATAGTAAAGGATATAGAAAAATAAGAATGAAACAAAAGAAAACTACAGCTTTTTAAAATATGATGACAATCAGATTTTTGGGTTAGTTATTTGATGGCTCAAATCACCATCAAAGGGGAGATTGATTTAGCTGGGTTTTTGCAAAACAAAACCTGCTGGGATTGAACCTCTCATTTGCAAAAACATCATTAAAATGTTAACTGTGCGCTTTTAAAACAGTTTGAATTTAACAATGCGCATACGTTAATGAGAACGTGCTTAGAGAAAGTCCGGGGTAGGCCGCAAACATGCACATGCAGAAATTAATGACTAAAGGGCTGCAAGATTAATGATCATACTAATGCTTTTAGAATCTTGTGCAAACTAATGATATTACCATCTTGTTCACCTGTCGCAAATCTTGTACAATCCTATATTTTCCGCTCTTTTTTTAATACCCATAATAGGTGAATTTCAAGGACTTCCCAATATTTCTTTTAAAATGCCTTGTTTAATCATTTGGTCAATTAGTGGTGTTACTCCTGCAATTGTCTCAGGACTCATTTTGTATTGCGGTATTTTTGAAAATTCTGCACCTTGTTTCCCTGAAAGTTGAATTGAGTCAACTCCCTTCATCAGCCTTATATCCTGTCCTGTGAAATCTCACACATCCATCATCACTCTGTCTCTCAATTCTATTGGAAAATCTTTCACAGTAAACAAAGGGAATTCATCATTCACTTCTTACTCTTGTCTTGCCAACATTAATTTAAAAGTAAAATCTTCATCCAGTGTCTGAAATGCTATTCCATCTGACGTACAATAGATGGTGCAAATCATTTTGCAAAGTAAGTCTCTTCCTAACAAATTTACCAGACTTGAATCACACACCACAAAACGATGCGAGTCTCGAAAATCTCCAATGTGTACCTTCATTGGTTTTGTCACTGGAGTTTTAATCAACTGATTTGATATGCCAACAAACTGTATTGTTTCTCCAGAGAAGGGTAGGTTTGGAATATCCGCAGTTCTCAATGTGGAATGGGTAGCACCAGTGTCTACAAGGAACGGTACTGCATTGCCTTCTACTTCTCCATCCACAAAGGGACCACACTGATCTACCTCAAAAGATGCGCCAAGTATGCACTCCTCCTCCCCTCTCAAGCAATGTGATGCTCATCAAGCACAAATCCAACACAAACCAGAGTAATTCAAACAAAAGTACATTTAATTTCAATCAGTTCAGTATACATCATATGAGCAGCGCAATAAGAGAGTGGATAGGTAGAGAGACAAAAGAAGAGAAAACATTTGCAAGTAATTATGCAAATCAGAGATTGAATATAATTACCTATCATTCAAGTTTTTAAATCAGAAATGCTACCCTCTGGCCATGAGAGTAAGCGAGGCACTTCAAAGAAGAATTTTGAAATCCAAAGTTTAAGAGTCAGAGACAACAGATTATCAGCCAGCCCACAAGAATAGGAAACAGCGATACAGCTCTCTCCTCTCGCAAAATAGGAATACGAGGCCTAACCCCACCTACTTACTTGGTATAATTATACCCCAAATTCACACGAATCCAGCCCCAACACTATCCAACCTACCCAACTAAAGATTCTAATTGGCTAAAACAAATGGTGTCTTGAACAGACCACTCCAAGCAATTTCCGTTTTTCAAATACACTATTGTCCAAATTCAATACATCATTTTCAGGCAAATGTATTTTGCTATTCCACAGCATGTTCACATTCGTTCACGTTATTTGTAACTTTTCTGTCCGCATGCCGGCATCCAATGGAACTCGCTTTGCAGAGGCTCATTGTTTCCTCCGTAACCTTGGTCATCATCAAGGATACACGGAAAACTGATTGAGCACTCTCCCTTCCTCACACCATGGGTAAAACTTCAAGCTAGACTTGAGGCCTTCCTCTCCAGCACAGACAAAGCCATTTTCTAAGGAAAGACAAATATTACATGAATATCATATTGTTGCATGAGCTTGATTCTCTAAAAGGGTTCTGCATAGTAATATTATTAGTTTGTACCAAGATTCAAAAAGCATTAGTATGCTCATTAATCTTGCAGCCCTTTAGTCATTAATTTCTGCATTAGTCATGTGCAGGTTTGCAGCCTATCCCGGACTTTCTCTAAACATGTTCTCATTAACGCATGCACATTGTTAAATTCAAACTCGTTAATAGCACATAGTTAACTTTTTAATGGTTAGTTTGCAAATGAGAGGTTCAATTCGAGCAGGTTTTGTTTTGCAAAAACCCTGCTCCATCACTGGCATACTATGCTCACACAGTTCCTGGAATTGGTGCGTGAAGATGACCCCCCCATAAAGGCCTGACATAGAACTACCCAAATACCCTATGTCTGCACTGTCCGCCCCAATCCTTGTCCTTAGGTGTGACCATGTCGCCCCAGTCAACACACACTACTACCTTTTTTTATTTTTTTGTTTTTTTTAATTTTATTTGTAGCTCAGTCTTTTATCAGTCCAATAATTAATTTCAATCAACTCTGCTAAATTGTGTTTTCTCTGACGAGGAGTGTAGTCTCTAACTGGTAGATCAATTGAAGATTATGGAGCCAAATTATTATGACAAATATGGTGTGATAAAAAATTGGGCTACACATGATTATAGGGGTTCAGCTCCCACACTACCAACTTGCAAGCTTGAAAGGGGGAGCATATATAAAATTACTCCTTAAAAAAGAGTCAGTACCATTACACACTGGATAAGGTTAGGGATTATTTCGATTTTAAATTGCGGTGAATGGAAATGAGATATTCTCCAAATGGAAATATGTGCATCATCTATTTGTGTGGAATATTTTTACTGCATGAACTTTCTGAAAGTCTAAGGGGCCCATTAGGGTGGCGGGCGGACACCCTAGCGGTGCTGGGACCAGCCGCCAGTGGTGCGGCGGTCCCGCACCTGCAATTAGGATGCCACCACCACCGTGGCGCTGGCATCCACCATTCACAACATTGTGGTGGGTGGTGCTCACAGCACCGCCCGCCACAATGCTGGGAATGCACTGTGTGCATTGTCATGCACAAGGTGACAGGCACCGCGAGGTGCCTGCCACCATGTCCATGACAATGCAGGGGGGTACCATAGGTACCCCCTATGTGCACCCCCCACACCCCAATACCCTGGGGGCCCGCGACGGGCCCCTGACAGCAAATCCCGCATGCCTTTAAGGCACGTCTCTGCCTGCATCCTAATATGGATGGCCATGTCATGCAGACACCGCCACCATATTGAGCACCTTTTCCACCCGGTTGACTGGTCGACCGGCGGAAAACGGGCAGACGGTCTTTCCGTCCGCCGGGGTCCCCCCGCCATACTAATATGGGGGAAATGGGTGGCGGGCAGGGAAGGATGTAGGGCGGATCACCACCGTCATGCAGGCGGTGGTGATCCGCCCTAAATCCTAATGGACCCCTAAATCTGCTTCAAATATTGGGGCACTTTATCAGTTACTTCCAACTTTTACAATTTGAGCTTTGTGATTTCAGAACAAAGAGGTTTTTTTAGGATTTTGGTGGCTCATTGTTCACAAACAGAAGGTAAAAGCAGCAATCCTTTACTCTCTTCACCTCCTCATCTCTACCTCAGAAGATCTGTCCCATCAGATGCAGAAGTTGGCATCATACTATAGGAACATAGAGCTGGTGAAAAGAAAGGGCAAACCTTGCTGTACCATTTTTGCTGGTTATAAAATAGGATAGAAAGCAAACCGATTTTCCTCCAGCCTAAATTGAGGAGATTGTGAAGCCATTATAAATGAATATATAACTTATAATTCAGTTTATTAATTACAAATTAGGGGGCTTATTTATGACTACCCTGCGCCACTTTTGCACCACGTAAAGTGGTATATGCATGACACCGGCCTCTCAATCTGATTTATGAAGCCACGCAAAGCCACCCTGCATGGATTTGAGTGCCCTCATAAATCTTAAGTAAGGCAACGCGGTGCAAATCACTGCATGGCCTTACTCTGCACCCGGGAGGCTTTCCATGGACGTTGCGGTGTGTTTTTCCACGCAACACCCATTGATTTTGATGCTGACCCAGATTTACAAAATCATGTAAACCTGGGGAAGTACCGAAATCAGACACCTGCCGAGGTAAGGTGTAACAAGGAGAAAAATGCCCATTTCTCTTCATTTTTTCATCTTTCTATGTGTGCTGCAGAAGAGGAAAACAACTCTTACGATTGTTTTTGTGCATGAAAGTGGCCCTTCCTGCATGAAAACAATCCTGCAGGCAACAGAGGGACCCTTGCACCATGGTGCGAGGGTGCCTATGTTGGAGCTAGGCTGCCGAAAAGGCACCAGCGCAGAGAGTAAGGAAAGGAATCCACCATATTGTATACATACGGTGCCTTCCTGCCATTTCACCTTGGAGTAGGGCAGCGTAGCATGGTGCGTTACTGCACTGTCCTACACTAAAATCCCAGAAGTGAGGGCCGTAGTTTATAAATCACATGTTAAAAACGTAGCACTATCGCTTTACATTATTTTAGTTAATATTGCAATAAAAATGGAAAAGACTTTTTAACACGAGAATATCCTTCACGTTTAAAAAGTGGAGATGTTTGGTTCAGACTTTGGCGGATGAGCTTCTCGGTCACAAATGTGACGGATATTCCATTTGCCTTATTACAAGTGTAAAATATCCAATGCCACTTGTAATACGAGGGATAAGATATTCCTCACGTTTGTGGTTACGTCACCTCGTCTGCCAAACTCTAAAGGGCATAATATCAAGGAATATTTTGCCGCTTTTTCGGCATATAGCGCCGAAAAAGCGGCTCATTTTTTATCACACGATTTACAAGGACACGCTAACAAGCGTTAGCGCAAGTTTCCTTGCTACTTTGCATGTCAGCGATCGATATCGCTAATGATAAGCAAAGTAGGAGTTCCTCATGGGGAATCCTCGCTACAACAGCTTCGCGGTATTTACAAGGTTGCCCCAGACCCGCAAAGCGATATTAGAAGTCGCGCTAAGGCCCCATTATCGCAGGATTGTAACTCCTGCTAAAAAGATGAGTTAGCCATCTGTAAAATAGGAGGCGGATTGCATGGCTGAGTCCAAACCTGCCTATTACCAAGGTTTTCTGTATCGCTGGTAAATTATCGCTGCTTTTATGCCGCTAAAGCATGTTCTCACCCTCTATCGCTGGATTTCACATCGCCTAGGTGAAAAGCGTTGATAATACGCCGCTAACCTGGCCCAGAAATCCAGCGATAGACGGCGATAATGATAATCGCGCTAAGAGCGATTTGCGATAATTATCACATTTACTTGATAATATGCCCCCAAATCAGGCACAAACTATGGGGCATATTATCAAGCCAGGCGATAAAATTATCGCCGCTTTAGCGGCAGAAAACTGCCGCTAAAACGGCGATAATGGGATTGATAATATGCTCCATGGAATTCCAATTGAAGCGCAGGTTAGATGTCCTTCACATCTAAAATGGGCTTTAATTGGAATTCCAGAGAGCAAATTATCAAGCCCATTATCGCCGTTTTAGCGGCAGTTTTCTGCCGCTAAAGCGGCGATAATTTTATCGCCTGGCTTGATAATATGCCCCTATTTTCTCTACTTTTTATCACACAGCCATTGCAAAAGTAGATTGAAATCAATCTGGCCTTTTGCTAATACTACTGACTTCGGGGCATATCAACAAGGGCTTTATCTCTGCTTTTTTGGGTTTAAAAGCCAAAAAAGAAGAGATAAAACTAGCACCCTATCAACAACAGGGTGCTAACATGCAAATGTGCATGTTAGCACCCTTTTACTCTACACTTCCCCTTGCATCTCTAATGAGATGCAAAGGGGGCGTTCCAGAGTACAATAATAGGAGAAATGTCGCTAAGCGACATTTCTCCTATTATCAAGAATGTCGCTAACCCTGTTAGAGACAAAAAAAGCAGCGCTAACCGCGGTTAACGCTGCTTTTTTACATCTAATATTTTTCTGACTTAGCCATGATATCCTATGGAAGGAGGATATCATGGCTAAGTTTGCCTTGCCCTATCAACAAGGTAACGTGAGATTATCGCTGGGTTTCCAGCGATAATCTCACATTAGCCTGTTAGCATGAGGATTTTTATCGCTATTGAGATAAGCGTTGCTAATAGCAAGCTATCTCAACGATAAAAATTCACGCTAGCCGGCAATAATTATCCTAGCGCTAAGTGCGCTTAGAGATAATTATCGCCGGTTGTTGTTGATATGCCCCTATATTCTTTATTGCACGCACTGTTTTGCGCTAATACAATGATTCTGTAATGTGGCATCTGGTATCTGCATTTGTGCTACACTTCATCCAAGATTCATCACTGATGTCCTGGATTCTGATTCTGCTTCTGGCAAATAGGCAAATGTTCCCGATAGCTTTACAACTTTAACTCTCTTTTACTATTTCATGTTTTTGATTTTGTTGTGGCTATTTATTTAAAGCAGACATTCGCCCTGGGGCAGCAGCTTTGTGTAGGCTAGCAAAATGCAAACTTATATTTTAATTACGGGCTAAAAAGGATGATTAATCCAAACCAAAAGGTATGTATTTGTTGTTTGGAGAACTGGAAGGAGCTGAACATTCGTGCACAAGTGCTTCTCCTGTCGACGTGAACCGGACCTGTGTTAATGATCAATGTACCAAAGAAACGTAATAAACATCAGGCAGAAAAACACTTCAGTTACAAGGACAAATTAAAGGAAAACCTCGATATTCTAACTGATGGATTATAATTATTATACAATTAACTGCCGAAGAATCTGTGGATAACAACGTTGAAAAAAAGTTCTTTGGGGAATACTTTTTACTAATCCACACTAAAGATATGTAGGTCACACGTGCAATCAATGGGTTCACCGTTATTAAACCATATATGTGAACGAGGGCTGATCTTAGCCCTTCATTTTTATCAATATTATATATTACCAAAGCCTGACTCCTTAGATGTGTTTAACTACAAGCACTTGAACTCAATTTAGCACAGAGAAGCCATTTCTCATGTCTGCTGCAAACCAAATATTGAGCATTTCTAATTTGTATTTGAGAACCTATTGACATAAAAATGAATCTGGTTTCCACTGCAAGAATTTATATTTCCGTACTGCACATCTGCATAAAAATGCATTCATTGAGTTTGGCTAATTGGCAGACGCAGGTGCATTTTAATTAAAAGCCGAAGAGAAAACTCAATATCGCTTCTTTGTTTATATGCGCACAGGCAACATGTTCGTGAACAATAGATTTATGTTTCAGCCCCTATAGGTCGCTGTGGGTACTGCATATATGCCTACAGCCGTCTCTCTCGTCGAGATCATTGGGTTAATTCACAATATGCCTGCTTGTTTCCTGGCAAGATTCACTCCCTTTTGGGTAAGGGGCCTTTATTTCTCTGCTAGACCCTCTTAAGCAAAAAAAAAAAAAAAACTGTGCCTGACTCTTCGAAGTTGCATAATCTACTAAAATATTTAATAACATTTAATACTGCTGGCATCGCACATTACCACACAGAGAACAGGCACAGCATTTGCTGCAACACAGCGATATTTACCTCCAGCACAGAACATCTGCACCAGAGGGAGCAGCAGTGTGAGCTTCCTTAACACGCAAGGCTGGTACTCCATGGACAGCATCAATGCAAATTCATCCCACACTCCCAGGCAACAGAAACTCAGCCTTGAGGGCAGGCACCTAATGTGGGGGCATCGGACTCTCCAATAGGATAGCTAAGTATGGGAGTTTTTGATGTGCTGGGGAGGGGAAGGGCGCAGGAACGTTGTCCTAGGTCATTTTGCCCTATCAATGTTCGGTGCATTGCCATGATCCAGATGCTGGGGTAGGGGTCTAATGTTTGGACCTTTATCATCCTCAAAGCTCCTTTGCCAACCTGCAGAACCACTTTGAACAAGAACCAGCCCCTTAGTACTTTTCTATAGACTATTTAGCAATTGTACATACCTCAGACCACATCCAGCCACCCTTACTCAGCACTTAAGTTGTGCCTCAGATTTCCATCACAGATCATATACTCACACTTTACATGGCCTTCACAATGCCTCAGCCAACACTAACAGTTAACATCCTTGTATTCTTTCATCCTTTCCCATCATTCAAAGATCCTCTGCCCACCCTGACACTTCCTCAGCCCAATCTTGCAAAGCTCTCAGGGATCAACTATTGAGCATCAGAAACTTTAAGCTAGTACTCAGAACTCGGACTGAAGCTCCATTGCCTTTAATAACCCTCTAAATCACTCACATTCACATTCACAGCATGTCAGGCACCTCTACTAGGCCTCAGCCTTCCCACAATCCTTGTCAACATGCTGTTGCAGCTGTCTCCAACAATATTCCAGCTGGCCATCACAGACCTCAGCGGACCCTCACAGACCTGAACTCTTGGCCCTGGCTGGCTAGTCAGAGAACCCTCTGCATGGGAATAACCACAAATTAAAATACCTCCACTTTGAATCAAAGATCTGATGGCATCAAGCAAGTGACATAAGTGAGTCAGTCCCTCCATAGAAGATCTACCTTGTCGCTTCCATCGAAGAAAGTATCCAGCCATCATTTCACCTTCCATCCATCCACTGATAAACACCCTTTCACCTTTACGTTCTGCTATTCATTCTTTCTACCATCCATCATTGAATATTTCACAGTTCCAGCCTTCCATTGGCCATTCCATCCATCCACACATCCACAAATACATGCGTCCATCCATCCATACATCCATCCAGCCATACATCCATGATTTGACTTACCCATCCACTAATTAAGACTTTCATCCATCAGTTCAATTCTTTGTCCATCGATCCAATCAGATTTCCATTTACTCTGCCATTTTTCAACCACACATCCACCCACCGTCTCAGATTTCCATTTACTATGCTGTCCATCCATCCATCATCCATCCATCCATCCATCCATCCATCCATACATCCAGTCGTACATCCAGCCATCCTCTCAGATTTCTATTTTTTCTGCCATTCATTTGCCCACACACCCATCCTCCCAGATTTTAATTTATTCTGCCATCCTTCCGTCCATTCAACCATCCTCTCAGATTTCTATTTCCTCTGCCATCCTTTCACTCACCATGTTCTCACCCACTCATCCTTTCACCGACTCATCCACCCATCCTTTCACACACTCATCTATTTGCAATTTCACCTATCCATCCTTTCAAGAACCAAGTGGCAGACAGAAGAAGCCCCTAAAGAACACAAGGGCATATGTAGAAGAACTTAACACCACCGTAGTGCCAATTTTTTGACGTTACGGCGGCTATTTTTTTATCGCCTTATTTACAAGTTGCAAGTAACTGGTTTTGGTGGCCCTTTTCCAGCAAAAACGTGAATTTTAAAGATCGTCACACCTGTTAGTGAGAGTTAATGAAAATGAGATGCAAGGTGGGCGTTACTGTGACAAAAATGCCCTTAACCCCACTTCGCGATATTTACAAGGAATTCTTTATATGGTGCAAAACCAAAAATACTGCCTCTAAGTTCAGTTAGAGGCAGTTTATTAAGACCAGACACTAGCTGGTCTTAAAATTGGTGCAAACACTTGGGACCTCATTTCAGAGGTTTTGGTGCTAGACAGCGCAGCAAACAATATTGCTGCGCTGCCCTGTGCCAAAACAAAAGCTCAGGAATGTGCCCCACAATAAGATAGGGCGCAGTCCTGGGCTGCATCGCTGAAACAAAACAGCCTTGGCACACATTTCACTGTGCCCTCCTTGCGACACCATGAATGCGCCGTATTTACTGTACGGCGCTCCATGTCGCAAGGTTTTACAGATATTATAAGTATATATATTGTACTCATTACTGATGTGTCTGTTGATGCTAAAGTCATGCATTGCTGCAATTTTCTCGCAAGCATGAAGCAACTCCATCAATGCATGGGGCAGGCCTATCCCTATGGCACTGCATCACCCTTACGCCTGCCATGAGGCAGGCATAAGGTTTTGACGCAGTGGCATCCTAGAATTGTCGCAGTGAAATCTCATCAATTTCACTGCCCACTCCTATGAAGCTTTGTTGCGTGGGAACGCCCACCCCGCACACATCCTACCTGACGCAGGTATAATGTGGCATAGGGGTTCACAAGGTTACCTAAATGCCTAGATGTGTCCCTTTGTACAGAGTCTAGTTTGGTGTCCAGGGTTTCTGCTGTCACCTTCCCTGGTTGCCAGCAACCCCCAGATGCTCGGTCCACTGACACAAAGGAACTGCCAGGGTGTCAGTGCAGTTGGATCTCCATCGGTGTAGTTGGCCCACTGCAGTGTTGGCATCTGTAAGCGTTGGTGGAGTGGTGGTGCTGAGGGAGTTGCCTAAAGGTTCTTTGATGGCCTTGATCCAGCTGCGGCTGGGGGGACGGCGATGGCGGTGGTGTACGGTGGGCGTGGTGAAGGCGTGATGTGTACTATGATGGTCGGTCCGGGAGAGTTCGGGGGTGTGGCTGTAGTTGCAGTTCCTGCTGGAGGAGAAGTCGGGGTTGAGCATGTGTCTGACTATGTGGGTTAGTGCGGTGACTAGCTGCTTGAGTCCGAAGTTCACCAGGAGGGTGGTGGTGTTCTGGTCACTGAGGTTGTCCAAGTGGAAGTTGAGGTGTCTGCGTAGGATATAGTCAGTGGATGGGAGAGCCTGAGGGGCGATGAGGTCAACAATGGCATTGGTGAATGAGGGTTCATAGGCGGGGGCCTGTAGACGAGGGTGCCATGGATGGTGGGGTTGGGGTTGGTCCAAATCTGGAAATGAAGGTGTTCCATGGTAGCCATCAGGTCATTAGAGTGTGTGGTCAGTCGGAGTGCGCTTTTTGAGACAACAGCAATGCCTTCTCCTGGGCGCTTGGGGTGGTCAGTGCGGGTGAATTTGTAGCCGTCGTGGATGGTGATGGCGATGTCCTGTCCGGAACAGAGGTTGATCCAGGTTTCTGTGAACAAGGCGAAGTATGAAGAGGTGGCGTCCAGGAGGTCCCAGTTTTCTGTTGCGTGTTTGTGGAGGGACCAAACATTGAGGAGGATGCAGTTGAGCCAGTCGGCTGCGCTGTTGGTTGACTGTGCGGCAGGAGGCATTGGTGTGCTGATGTGGCAGAAGGTGCGTTTGCAGTTTTGGCAGGCGCAGGGTGAAAGGGAATTCTACAGTGATGCTAGATGGCAGGTGGAGTGGTGTCAAGGGCTGATGGCAAGGAGGGTGCTGGCGTCGTAGCGGTGGAGTGTCCGAGAGCAAGGGTCCTTGGTGCTGGGCACGGTTCAGGGGTGGACAGATGCAGACAGGCTTGCCTTTGGTGCACCAGTGGTACACCTGCTGCACGTGGCCGAACAGAGGCCTCCATTAAGCAGTGCTGCAGGGGAGGGGACTGGACATCTGGGAGGCGGGAAACATGGGAAAGTACACTGGAGGGGGTGGGGACGCAGGGGGGAGCTGAGGTTGTGAATAAATATATTTTTTGAATCTTACCACGAGGCCGGGTCCCACGTCTTCTATGCTCCTGCTGTCCTCAGTCTGCTTTCAGGAACAGGAAGCAGGCAGCCAGGCTCCCTCTCCTAAGCCAATCACAATGCTAAAATGTGGCTTTGTGATTGTTCTTGAGCACTGTGAAAATGTGTTTAACTAGGGGCTGGAGGTGTGGGCATGTTCTCAATGCAGGCTGTAATGCAGCCTTCATTGCGAACAGGGAAGTGCTCATGACTGCTTTGAACTGCCTGAGAGGGCCAACCAAACAGTCATTGTGCACTTGAGTGGGCATACCACTCCACCCATGCCCTGCTAAGGTGAGTAGAGCAGCCCCACCCACTCTTCCGTCGCAAAGTAAACATACCATGAGAATATCAGAAAGTTATCATCATGTTATGTTTCCTCTTCTTGCACTGCTTGAAAGCAGTGGGGCAACGCTTTTCCGCAGTGGAGCAGCCACCACTTGGGGAGCATCACCCACAGGCACTAGGCCTCGGCCCAACTCGACCCCAGGGCCTCCTCCACTGCGTGCCCCAGATTCTTCTCACCAGGACAGTGACACCGTGGCTCAATCCGCTGCACTCTCTAAATCTGTGACTCAGCTAGCAGGAGCCTCAGCCAGGCTGGATTTCACAAGCCTGGGTGCACCAATTCTGCTGGGGAACCTCCCGATGCAGTTGATGCAACAGGACCCTCTTATGTGTGAAGTTTCAGTGCTCCTGCCACACAAGTTCGGTGCAGCTCAGGGGCCTCACCCTCCACAGTATTCAGCCAGAGCAACATCATACGGCCAGTGCTGCAGAGGGGCGCGGCCCACCTTTCGTAATCCCTTCCGTGCACCCCAGTGTTGTGGTGGTTCATGGTATGCGATGCAGACCTCTATAAGTTTGTGTGCAGGAGTGCCTCTACCATTCACAGCTCCCAGGGGCACCAGGCGGTCTTCTCACAGAGGTCAGCAACGTGTCTCCATGTGACCTGGCAGACTTCACCATCAGTTAAGGGTGATCGGCAACACCTCAATGTCTACCGCCATGGCCTAGCAACTCCACAGAAACTCTGCATCCCACTCTGCATCCCAGACGCAGGCACAGCGAGGCCTTCGGACCCCGGGGACTGTCCGTGCTTTTAATGTTTTGGCTGCCATGGTGCTGCAAGGAGGGTGCTATGGAAAATGATGCATCGCAGGTTTTCCTCATCGATGCACCTCTTTTCATATATATAGCCCTGAGTCTGCTGACTTCACTGATGACATCACTGATGACATCACTGATGACATCTCAAATGACATCACTGATGACATCATCCATGTAATAAATTAGTGCATCTTCTCACACCCTAATATAACCTTTGATACACCGACTCAAAATTTCAGACGGCCATTCTCAAAACCATAGATACTCCAATACCAATAACTACATACCCACTCATTGACTCTTAGGTCTACACACACCTCCACTCACTCACCTGTAGAGTCACTCATACTTACAGTCACTCAGTACAGGACTATCATATGGATTTATACACCTATATAGACACTCAGACACCACCAATCATCCATAGACATACTCACACACCTAGTCAATCATGCAATAATCACACTCCAATTTACTCACCTATACAGTTATACACACACAAGTTTACGTACTCATAAAAATACTACCACATTCTTACGCTCTTATACAATTACTGATACAAGCACACACTCAACCATACAGCCACTCTCACATATACCCAGTTATATACTCTTACACACATATACCCTGCCTTTCACATATGTAGTTACTCACACATGTACCACTGAGATATACATTCAATTACTAACACAACCATACATACACTCACCCAACCATACAGTCCATCACAGATGCACTCTTAAAACCATGCACCCATAGAATCACCCACTCACACATCTATGCACAGAGTCACACACCCTACCCACACAAACACTCAGGCACCCATACAGATACTCAGACAACCAATCAATAACCCATATAGACACTCATATAGCCATTCACAAAACCATGCAGCCACTTATACACCAACAGACAGACAGATACACACATTCACACAGTTTAGTCACTAGTCTGCAGTAAGATAAATTTAATGACTCACTTATCGAGTCAGTCACACACCTAGAAAATCATCCATTCACACACTTATACACCCACTCATTCTTCCATAGGTCTTTCCCTACATATATTAAACATATTAAAACTCTACAGAAACACAGACTCACTGGATGACGTCATCAGTGATGTCATTTGAGATGTCATCAGTGATGTCACGGACCATGTCATGAGTGATGTAATATGTGACGTCATCAGCAGTGCATTGCGGGGCGCACGAGTTATAGTTAGCTGAACTAACTATAACGGGGGAATTTCTAGGGTTTTGTACGAGGGAAATGTCCAGCTAACTATAACACCCCTGAAACCTATGGTTTTTTCAGTGAATATATATCTATCTAGATATATATATATATAGATATTATCTACCGGCGGTCGCCAGTAGATAGTTATAGTTAGGACCGAGTTCCCATAGGAAATCTGAAAATTCTATTTTGAATAACTTTGGCGCCGATTGATTTATCTTCGTGAAATTTTCAAAACTAATGGGGCGCTCCGCTCAGCTCCTACCCTGAAAGTCTCGGGGTGATTCGTCAAGCGGGGGCTGAGAAAAAAGGGGGGTCCCAAAACGCTTTTTCCCCATGCATTTTCCCATAGGACCTTTAGTCGAAGGTACAGCGCGAACGGCTGAACAGAATTACTTGAAATTTGGCAAAGAGGTAGTCCTCAGGTCAGGCATGTGACTTTCACATATATGGTGTCAATCTGTTCAGTAGTTCCTGAGAAAATTGCAGTTAAAAGTACATAAATATCTATATGCGCACACCGTGCTCGCATGGGGCGCGCACCAAATGTCCGCGAGTGTAATTCTGATTGGTGGTTAGATGTCAGTCAACATTCCAATCGGTCGAAATCAGGAATTGTCGGACGCCATTTTGTGTGTGACAGTGAAAAAGAAAGGTGGAGAACGTGAAAAGTGGGCAGGGTAGAGAGTTCCTGACCCCCTAGCCTTTGTCAGGGGGTCCCTGAAAGACCCCGAAGGGTGAAAAAAACATTTTTTTTTCCAAAAAATCGCGGGGTGCGCGCATGGTGCGCGCACGGTGAAAAACCCCTAAAAAAAAACCAAAAAACATTTTAAACTGTTTATAAGTTTATAGAAGATATTAACTATGCTGTTCAACTTTATCCAAATTAAAAGAAAAAGAGCTGAGCCATTCCATATTGCAGGATACAGTCAATCTATAACTATATACATAGGTAGTTTATTGTAAAATAAATATATAAAAAATATAATAATACATATATAAATAAGCATTTAAAAAACCTTACAAATTCACTAAAAAAACCATCGGTTTCACACACGTTATAGTTAGAAATTAGCATTTAAAAAACCTTGCAAATGCATTGAAAAAACCATAGGTTTCACACATGTTATAGTTAGCTGGACATTTCACTCGTAAAAAAAACATTGAAATTCTCCCGTTATAGTTAGTTTAGCTAACTATAACTTGCGCGACCGCAATCCACTGCTGATGACATCACATATTACATCACTCATGACATCTCAAATGACATCACTGATGACATCACTGATGACATCATCCAGTGAATATGTGTCTTTCTGAAAAATTAATATTTTTTATATATGTATATCTAAAGGTTAATGGAAGAATAAATAGGTAAATAAGTGTCTAAATGGATGTTTTTTTTGTAAAATTAATTGTATAACTGACTTATTAACAGTATCTTAGTGAATACAGTGATGTAATATGTGACGTCATCAGCAGTGGATTGCGGTCACGCGAGTTATAGTTAGCTGAACTAACTATAACGGGGGAATTTCAATGGTTTTTTACGAGTGAAATGTCCAGCTAACTATAACATGTGTGAAACCTATGGTTTTTTCAGTGAATATATATATATATATATATATGCACTCCACGAATCTCCACCATTCCAGGAAAAACTAGGACATCCAGATTGCTGCAAATAATTTAATGGCAGGGTAAAAAACGACGCGTTTCGGCTTTATGCCTTGTTCACGCTCCTACATATACATATACATATACATACATACATATATAGATATCAATATCAATTATCTATTGGCGGTCGCCAGTAGATAGTTATAGTTAGGACCACGTTTCCATAGGAAAAGCATTTTTTCATGTGCTTATAACTTTGGCCTCGTTTGACGAATCTTTACAAAATTTTCCAAAAAGTTTTTCTTTTTTGATCAGCTCCTATCTTGAAAGTTTTGGGTTGATTGGTCAAGGGGTGCTGAGAAAAAAGTGGGGTCCCAAAACGTGTTTTCTCAATGCATTTTCCATTGGAAACTTTAGACAAGGCTACAGGTCAAACTGCTGAACGGAATTATGCCAAATTTGGCAGGGAGAAGAGTCTTGGTTCAGAAATCATGCTTTTGTTGTAATGGTGTAAATCCGTTCAGTAGTTTTTGAGATATTAAAGGGAAAAAAATATATATACCTACGCGGAGCCTAACTCCCAAGCACGAGCTTGCCTCTGGCTGCTTACTCTTCCAACCAGGAAGTGTCCTCTGATTGGCTGCTAACACTTCAAACCAGGAAGTGTTAGCAGCCATCTTGTGCCTCGCATCGAGTGAAAATATAAAACAAAGGTGCCGGGAGCAATTTAACTCCTTTCATGCTCATGATGAGCTCAGCTTGTCATGAGTCACAGTGGAGCTGTGCTCATGACGAGCTGAGATCGTCATAATGGCCGCAGCCCGCCCACGCGTGATAAATTCCCCGCCTGTGCGGGAGAATTAATCAGTGGGTGGGGTCGTGACGAGCTCAGCTCATCATGAGCATAGCTCCACTGTGAGTCATGACGAGCTGGGCTCGTCACAAGCACAGCGGCGCCGCGGACCCCCCGCCACCATGGGGGAATTACTCCTGCAGCGAAGGGGTTAATATACCGGAGCTCTGTCTGTGCAAGATACCCCTTTCACGCTCCCTTTGCCCACATCACCAGCTCGCAGCTATGCCTTTAGAAGGCAGTCCATCGGCTTGCAGCTCTCTACCTTTGCAAGCTAGTACCCTCCTGTGCCTCTTTGCGAGCGGACGTGCCACATTTGGCAGGGAGAAAGGTTGTGGTCCAGAAAGCACGCTTTTGTTTATACCCCTTTCACGCTTCCTCTGCCCACATCACCAGCTCGCAGATATGCCTTCAGAAGACAGTCCGTCGGCTCGCAGCTCTCTACCTTTGAGAAATAGTACGCTGCTGTGCCTCTTTGCATGCAGATGCACCACATTTGCCAGTGAGAAAGGTCGTGGTCCAGAAAGCACGCTTTTGTTTATACCCCTTTCACACTGCCTCTGCCCACATCACCAACTCACAGCTATGCCTTGAGAAGGCAGTCCGTCAGCTTGCAGTTCCCTACCTTTGCGAGCTAGTACGCTGCTGTGCCTCTTTGCGAGCGGACGTGCCACATTTGGCAGGGAGAAAGGTCGTGGTCCAGAAAGCACGCTTTTGTTTAAATGGGGTAAATTTGTTCAGTAGTTTTTAAGAAATATCATATTGTACAGCTCCTTGTCCGCCATCCCCCCTCACCCCCACCCCCCACAAACAAATGTGACAGTCACTTTAGGGAATCTGGAACGTAAAAAATTGGCTGATGTCGTACAATTACTAATAGGAAGATGCTTGTGAGGTTGGACAAATAAGAATCTTAGTCATGTGTGGATTTACATATAAAACATTTTATTTAAACAAAAGAACAAAATAAAAGTAGGTACAGGTATGGCGTGGCATCCCTCGACAAAAAGATAAGATGGTGCGTAACGCGTCCAGCAAAGAAGAAAGAGAGAGAGAAAGAGAAAGAGAGAGAAAGAAAGAAAGAAAGAAAGAAAGAAAGAAAGAAAGAAAGAAAGAAAGAAAGAAAGAAAGAAAAAAAGAAAGAAAGAAAGAAAGAAAGAAGGAAAGAAAGAAAGAAAGAAAGAAAGAAAGAAAGAAAGAAAGAAAGAAAGAGTGAGAGAGAGAAGGAGACAGAGAAAGAGAGGAGTGTGAAAGAGACAAAGAGTGACATACAAGGAAGAGAGAAAGAGAGAAACAGTGTTAGAGAGAGGATGAGAGAGAAAGAGTGAGAGAGAGGAAGAGAGAGAAAGAAAGAATGAGAGAGAGAGGAAAAGACAGAGAAAGAGAGTAAGTGTGAGAGAGAGAAAGGAAGAGATAGAGAATAAGATAGAGAAAGAGTGTGAGTGACAGAAAGGAAGAGATGGAGAGGGAGAGGAAGTGTTGACACTGTGGAGAAAATCTTCACAGTTCACCTTTCTGCCACCGATATGTCTCCAACCACATGCTGTGATATAATGCAGCCCTGAAGTTTAGTCATATGAAACACAGTATAGAAACAGTGATGGCAGAGTACATACAACTTCATATGTGTAATTCTCTGTTTCATCCCTGCACACTCAGGCTGCTGCAACCCATCGACTCTCGTCACCCAGAGGTGTCTGTCCGGCCTGCGCACTCAGGCTGTTGAACACAATCGACTCCTGCCGCCAGAGGTGTCTGCCCACTTCTGCGCACCCAGGCTGATGTACCCCATCCACTCCCACTGCTCAGAGGTGTCTGTCCGCTGCTGTGCACCCAGGCAGCTGCACCCCATCCACTCTCGGTGCCCGGAGGTGACTGTCCATTCCTGCACATCCAGGCTGCTGCATCCCATCCACTCCCAGTGCCCGGAGGTGTCTGTCTGCTCTTGTGCACCCAGGCTGCTGCACACTATCCACTCCCACCACCCAGAGGTGACTGCCTGCTGCTGCAGAAAGAAGCCTCTGCTCACCTTCTGCCACCGGCGTGTGTGCAAGAGGGTGCACCGCGTGCCGAAGCAACCTTCTCAGGCATTACGTACACGCGGTACAGCAGAGCTCACAATTCATACTGGGTGTTGATTGTCAGGATGGCCACGCATCATCGCAGGCTGCACACACATTCAGCTCTGGTGGCACTGAGTGGCGGGAGTTCTGTGTTGGGGACGTGAATCACAGGCTGTTAGAGTTTGAGAGAGGAAGAGAGAGAGAGAGAAGAAAGAGGAAGAGGGAAAAGAGAGAGACAATGAAAGAG